>NC_087379.1:3172172-3489062 GCF_963675165.1 Halichondria panicea
ATGGCAAGTAGATAATCGTGAATTATGGCACTGTCCACTTGGTAGTCATATAGTCCTGTGCCACCATAGATTACCTCTAGTTCACTGTGTGTGGATAAACACGTATAAATTAACCAAATACGGTGCATCATGCGGAGATCAATTATATACAGGAAGTTCAATCACATGTGTGTACAGTACATCATGCGGAGATCAATTACATGTATAATTATACAGGAAGTTCAATCACATGTGTGTACAAGTACATAGGTACATCATGCGGAGATCAATTATATACAGGAAGTTCAATCACATGTGTGTACAGTACATATATAGGTACATGTAGCTGTGGGTCATTAGTTCAGCATACTGTTAAAACTTACCCTCCACTAGCTTTTTCAAAGAGAGGAACAAGAGAAATGTAGTAATCAAACACGGCACGTTGCTGCTCTCCAATATTATCACGTGTAGCACCATTGTAACAAGGCAGGGGTAATCCAACACTCAGCTGTGACCTTAGTAGCTTTGCTTTGATCTGATTTGTAGATTTGACGACGGTGATTTGCCCCCCAGTGTACCAAAGTGCCTGGTCGAGATGATCCTTAAACTGTAGCAGAGACTTAGTGAGATTAGGAGTGAATCCATCTAGAGTATTGTATACATAACTGCCGTCAGAGTTCCTAGGATACAGACTAGACATCACAGAGTTCAGACGATCACAAAGTGCGCTGCCACTCTTCTTGTGACAAACATTAGCATATCCATCGGAGTTGTATATTTCGTTTTCCATGCTGTGTATCAGACTCAGACGTTCTTTAGTGAGAAGATTGTTGTCTTCAACACCATCACGTACTTTGTAGATTAGCTCTAAATTCCAAGTGCCGTACCTACTCATATCAATGTTCTGGTAACGGTGGCCCGGTTGAGGTGTACAATCTCCACCATCCACAGATCTCTTCATAACACTTTCTGCATCTCGCTTGACAATATTGCTTGTTTGGGTTACATTATTCTGCGATGAAGCATTTAGATATCTCCCAGCTTTGGCAGCCGAGAAAGAGTCCCAGTGTTTTTGTGAAGGGTGGTTTGGGATCGTGAAAGAGGTTAGAGAGACATTTATGTCAGGGGGGTAGAGACTGATAGCAGTCCCCAGCAAGGTAGCAAAAATACCCACGTTCAGAGTGAGAAGAATAACAGACACAAGAGGTGCTTTCTCGTGGAAAAATACGAACTTCAGAATCCAGTTGAAGACCATGCTTGCTGGACCAAATGCGCCTTTTTTCAACTCTGTAGTTTGGCTAGGGACCGTTATATCTCCAGATTGCACAGATAAAACTTGTTGTTGGCCATTTCGATTTCTCCAAAACTTCCACTTAGGAGCTGGTTTGTCAGTATCTTCTGAATCAGACTGTAGGCCATGGAAACGGAGTTTCTGAAAAGCTTCACTCGTTTCATCTTCTGTATCTGTTAGTTCTGTGTCAGATTCCAGAGAAGACTCTAGTTCCACAAGACTGCTTTCTTCTGACATGATAAATGTACAGTACAGCTAGCTATAGGACTAGGAACAAGGAAGCTACTGGTCCAAAGACTTTGTTTATCCACGTTTAGAGCAACCGCATTAATTACCACATCATTTACGTACACGCCCACACAACTTAACAACATAATACCACATCTAAGCAGCAGTTGAACTCATACTGTGTTCGTAATTGTAAGACTGCTCTGAGCTACTGGTTGAGTCATATTTTCTAATGTTATATCCTGTAGCAGGCCTGTGAGGTAGTAGAGGCGACGTAGACCCATCTTGCTTATTCACATTCATATTTCGCACTCGGTGATTGAGTCCCGGTTTCTGTGATGTTGTCGTGTCTGTATCGAGCTCACCCACCAGTCGTCCCTTGATGGCATCTACACATGGTCCACAGAGAGAGTTAAAGAGCCGAGTACGTATAGTGGGGGAGAGGAAAACATAGAGGACAGCGTTTCCCCAGCCCTGGCCTCCATCGCCAATAGCCTGGGGAGGGGGCGGGGCGATAAACACATGTACGTACAGCTTACAATTACATCCTCTGTTCTTGAACTAGGAACAAATATTTGTAGCCTGGCTTTGACTACACAGACCTGTAGTCAAAGGTGCATGGCTATAGCTACATGCATACAGTGTGTACTGTGAATACTGTGCTTTGCAGCTCACTAGGGCAGCAAACAGTGTTACATTGATAAAAATGGTGCCATTGTTTGCTTGTGTAAATAAACTGTTTCTCTTATCTCAATGAAGTGTAGTGCTCAAGATTTAGTTTCAAAGCACAAATACTATGATTACTGGGTTAAAAAGGATTAACATACAATAAAGACACGTGTACATACATCGAGTTAGGATAACAGGCATATTCATTGTACAGAATAGGCATCTCACAGCTAATTATGCTGACTATAATTATAGTATTTGTATCAACATGTATGTATCAACAAGGTAGTAGTGTAAGGTAATTCATAGTTAGTGTGGAGTACACTACTAGACTATGGGAATAATGATAATTATGCTTACTTGCAGTATCCCTAAGGCTAAGTACACATCACGCAACTGAGGGGTGATACAAGGAGCATCTTTGTTGGAGGGCAGACTAAGAGAGACAATCAGCTGAATGGTTCCCCACATTCTGAGTAGGATGAACAGCATCGGGATAGCCATCAATCTCCACTCTACTTGTAACATCCGCGGCTCAATCTCAGTATTCTGCAACTGGCGACGAGTCTGTATAGCAGCAGAGAAAAAATTACACAGTAATCCCATTGTATACTTTTGTTATGAAAGCAACCTTTTAGTTAATTTGCTTAAGCAATGATATACGGTGAACCCTCAAGTGTAAACATAGTGATCAATACACAACAGTTACACGTTCAGCTGTGCATGTACATGTATAGCTCAAAAGAGACTACAGGAATAGCAACACATTTTACAATTCATAGCATATAAATGTACATAATAATTATTATGCTCACCCGGTGAATATGGCAAAAGATGAGCAAGTACAGGACTGTGACACACATATAGCTGATGAATTCCCAGCCCTTTCCAGCCACTAGTATAAAAACAACGGTCAGCTCATTCTGCCTCAAACCATGGTAGTTGTAGTCCTTCACGTAGCACCAGTTAGAAGCTGCATACGGAGCATAACCGAGCTTGCCTGTACCTAGCAGTGGCAGAATGATTATCAGGGGCACTCCCCAAGCAATGACATTGTACACAGAGAGTAGTTTTCCTGCGAAATGGAAACGTTTGAAGACAATGATCAGGAAGAAGTGTAAGGCGAGAAATACTGTCCAAAAAAACGAGACAAGGGACGACCATGCTGTTATAGTGGCTTGAGCTTCGCATAGTATGAGGAAGACCTGACATTCAGATGAATTAGTTTTTCCAAAGTGGGTTAAAAAGTTTACCGAACCGAAAATGTAGCCAACAGCACTGATGAAATCAGCGATTGCCAAAAAGGTAATTATCTTCTGGGTGGTAGTACGTAAGTCCTTGAGTAGACAGAATGCTAATACGATCAAAAGTGAACCCAAACAAGACAGAATGCATGAGACAATGCTCACATAGCTTGGAGACGCTCCAATGTCAAAACTGACTAAATCTTTGCTTGATTTTCCACTGCAGTTGAAACTGAGAGGGCATGTTACATTCTGACTTTCCATTAATACTGTTCAGCACTGCCAGGGCTAGCCAATTGGATAAATATCTAGAGGCTGTTTAATATCTCACAACATGACAACGACAAACGAGTCACTTCAATATGCAATGTTGACACACTTTAAAATATTCCCACAGCCACGTGCTTGTGTGGGTGGTCAAAGCTTACAAGCCCCACCTTTTGCAAGCTTGCACTCTAAGAGCTGCAACACCCCCTAGCCTTAGCCCTATCAGTGACAAGACAAACTTTTTGGCTAGTTAAAAATGTCTTTGAGTGGATGGGACTGGTCTGAGCCTGCTGTTTGCCCTCATTCTTTTGAGTGCCCAAGCAACCTGGAAAGTTTTGACATTGGAAGAGCACCAAGTTATGTGAGCTTAGTTTCAAGCTCCCTATCATGCATGGGCAGCATATTAATTGTCCTGACCTATTGCTTATTGAAAGAAATGAGGTCAGGAGCACAGGCAATTATTACATTGCTAGCTATTGCAGACTTCTTCACAGGATTTGGGTACATCATAGGATCTATCAATTTCCTAGTAAATTTTAAGGATCAGAAAGTCGATCATGATTGTCCTGCTTTCACAAGTATTTGTGAGATTCAGAGTTTCATAACCACCTGGTCTACCATGAGCTCGTATTGTTGGAATTCTATCTTAGCGTTTTATTTCTTTCTGATACTCGTATATGGTAACAAGAAACTGGCCAATCGTTTGATTCCCCTGTATAACATTGTTGCGTGGATTGGGCCATTGCTTATTGTGTTCCCTCTACTTGTTGAGAATAAGCTTGGCTACGCACCTTATGTTGCTTCAAACTGGTGTTATATCAAAGATATGGACTACAAAGAGAAAATTTCTGATAATGTTAATACGATTGTGTACATACTTATTGCTGGAAAACTGTGGGAGGTTATGTGCTATGTTTTCATCTTGGTGCTGTATGTCTGGATCAAGATTAGTATAAATAAGGTAAGATCATTGTTATTTACATGTCTATAATTGGGCCAATTAACTTTCATTGTACTATTGTGCATGCACAGTTAATTGCCGGTATACTAATCTTGGTGCTTCCCAAGTCAATGGCAGTCATTGTATACTAACAATCTAAATAACAGCTGAATTGGTACTAGGTGCAATACTCACCAGTACTTGGTTATCATAATAATTATTATAAAGCTATACAAAATGAGGGAAATAATAAAAAATAATAATTTTCAGACAAGATCTCGTCTCACGAATGAAGATCACTCTACTGCGATGCAAAAGACTATCCCTGTGGAGAAACGACTCCTGGCTATTCCAATTTTGTACATATTTCTCAGGATGTGGGGAACATTGCAGTTCTTTTATTCGCTTATTGTTTCAAACTCGAATCACGGTGGTTGTATCCCTTCCACTGTAAAGATAGTCTACACAGTGTTTGGGATCTTGCAGGTAAGTCTTTGTTGTTCTAGAGTTCTAAGCATTAATTACGTGTACCCTTCAGTTTATAATTATGTGATAACAGAGGCCTATAAGTTCCATATCGAGAATGACTGTAAATATAATCACTGTCTTTTGTACGAGAGTTATAATACGGCTTTAAACTTTGGCTCCTTGTTGTGTATAATTATGCATAATTATATGCATCAACCCCAATACAGTTGCTTGGTTTCCATGCATTGCCTAAATTCATACACATGTACCAGGCTATAGGAGACGGTGGGCAGGGTTGGTGCAATGCAATCCTCTACATAATCCTATCACCCATGATGAGGAGGAAGCTGTGTGGAGAGCCCTGTGAGAGTTGTTTGCAAGCAACTGAGAAACGATTACAGAAGTTGCTTGAAAGTAATGCAAGCGATCAACCAGCACCGGAAGAAGAGCAAGCTGTAATTTCTGAGATCAACGACTATCAAAGCGTTCAAGAGGATATTGCGGAATCAGTAAAGAACCAAGCAAGTGGATACAAGATTCAAAAGTATGATTCGACTTCAATGACTGCACCTGACCAAATCTCCTCAAGAGGGTTTTCTGTCAGTAACAAAATTAATAGCTGAAGTAACCCTAAATCTATATAGAATGGTTTTGTAACGTTTGTGTGTGATGTTGTGTGTGTGTGTCAACCTATCAGTGGCAAATATATGTAAAAACATGCAGTAGATTTACAGTATAGTCTATACCAGTCTGCATGTAGTCTTCAATTAAGCCATAAAACATCTAGACTGGATATAGGATTAAATCTAGATTCTATTTCTGGCAATCTTTACCCATGCAGCATGCACAATGGTCAATGGCGCTGTTGTCACATTGCTTAATATGTGATCTAGCATGGAGGAATTGTTTGAAGCAAGTAATGTCGACTACTGTGTTCAACCTGAGCAAGACTGCAGCCACGTCCAATCCAACAATTCCTACAGCTCCTTCAGTGTCGGTCCAGTGCCTTGTTATTTGAGCATTGTCTCCGATACTCTGTCTTGCATAGCCTGTGTGACCATGCTAGCAATTTATATAACATGGGCCGACATTCGACAAAACATTGCACAAGCTATCGTCACTTTTATAGCTATAGCTGACTTCCTAACGGCTGCAGGCTATTTGACTGGCTCGTTCAACTTGTTGACACATGTGTTCACTGATCGCCGACCAGACAGACGCGGATGTGATGTGTTCACCACAGTGTGTGAGGTTCAAAGCTATATCGTTACCTATGCCACAATGAGTTCTTATTTCTGGACCATCATTCTGGCATTTCATTTTTATATGACTATTGCTCAGGAGCGTCCAAATTTCACGAAGCGATTACTGCCATTCTACCATCTTATTGCTTGGGGTGTTCCGATACTAATAGCATTTCCACTTCTATGTGTTGGAAAGTTAGCATATGCTCCATTTGTCACAGGCATGTGGTGTTATATGGAAATTTATCGCAACTCTCCACCTTTCGGCGATAATGGTACTGCTGTTTCCGTCGTCACACAGCTGCCAGAAATAGTTGCCTTTTTTCTAATTATCGTTTTATTCTCTCTGACGTGGATCACAATCTATAAACAGGTATGTGAGAGAAGTAAATTAATGTTACAAACTTGGTCCTTTTTCTATATACATGTATTAATGGTACCGTTATGTAAGACCTTAGGGCATGTCATACCCTTTGGATGCTGTAGTAAGTGTCAAAAATTGTATTTTCAGCATCGCTTAGTTACTTATTCGTACGTTGCCAACAAAAGAGTACTTGGGTTCAGGAGGCTCTGAAATTTCAACTATGATTTCTATTGTCTTTTCACAGGCAAAGGTAGTTGTGCATCAAGGTGGCCTACTAGTGAGAGAGCAGGCAGTTGCCATGGAGAGAGTGTCTAGAGTGAGCAGGATACTTCTATTCGTACCAGTGTTGTTTGTTCTCCTGAGAGTGTGGGCAGTAGTACAATTCCTGTACATAAGCTACCTTAGTCATCTGACAGACGAGAGTGGTCGCTGTATTCCCACTGACCCTCACAAGACCATTCACGTTGCACTTGGTGTACTGCAGGTTAGCTATGATCGTACTTACAATAAAGTAAGACATATGCATGCATACTTAGTCAGTACTGCGCTAGCTTATAGCAGGCCGCACTTCTTTAAGGCCTGCGAAGGAGCTAGGCTACTACTTCTCATGCCTCATATTAAGCTGATTTCAGATGCATGCTGGGCACTCTCACTAAATTTGAAAAAACGTGATAATCATACCCATCCCTTAATTGTCAAACTTTAGGGGCAAACTACCACATAGCAGGTAAATGTTCGCAGTTTTTGCTGATCGAGCATGTGCCGCAAACATTTATACCCACGAATTTATGCATGTATGCATGCTGCAAAAAGGCTGTTATTTAAATCCGCGAAAACCTTCTAATGGTATTTCTGCAAAACTTTTATACCACCCTCAAAATACACCCGCTATATACGGTATAGCTCATCCGAAATCGAGAATTTGTTCTGTCTAGGAGATCACGATCACAATTATTATTTGCACGATTTATTGTCATTAATCGATTGTGCTGGTGTTAGAGAATAAGTAATATAGTTTTTGTTATGATAACGCATCATGCAGAAATCCTGGGATTTATAACAATTTGAAATTTCATACTCAGGCAATAGGCGCTGGTGGACAGGGCTGGACCAATGCCATTCTCTACATCTTCTTCTCTCCAAAGATCAGGCGAAGGTTGCTGTGCTGTTTCTTTGCACGCTGCAAGGAACAGTGTGGAAAGAGGAAATCCAGAGAGTCTCAGAATGCATCTGTCACTCAATGCAGTCCACTTTTGGAATCTGTCACTTCTGCATCATTTGTGAGAGACAGGAATGTGGTATAAGTGCATAAACCATTAGCTATTTGGCTGATTACATGTTCATTGATGTCACACTTTGCTATAGTAATAATGTGTGCAAGAGGATGATGCAAAAATGCTTGAGGCGTTACGCAATGCATGAGCGTATATATAAACTATGAGCGAGTACATTACTCAACTTTGAGCATTATTGCATGTCCGACAATACAACTTATTACACACTTAAGTGATTTAAAGTACAGTCACATGACTGGATTTGATGGATGTAATTGGCTGTATATAGGTCACATTATATCAGCAATAACTCAACATAAAAATGTTATGTGGTGCATGCATGCATAAGCAGAATTTGTGTGCATAAAATATCATTATTTTGATGATTATTTTAGTTTTCTGTATACCGGCGGTACATAATCTTGAACGCTGTTATGATCACGATATTTTATTATACTCGTAATCATGGCACGATTTATTGATCAATTGTCCTGGTGTTAGAGAATAGGTAATATAGTTTTTTTGTTATGATAACGCATCAGAAATCCTGGGATTGGTTCCATCTCGTATATACAATGTACTTGCTATAAGTTATGCATTAATTTTTAATGTTCATGCATCCAATATGTATATGCATGTATATATAGCGGCTAATATAATTATTATACAGATAATAGAGCGGAAACGATCTCCATGGTCTGGCTCATTATAGTAGCTGATATTATAAGGCTTGAGGTTTGATTGCACCATTATTAGTTACTCGTATAACTTTGAATATTGGTTCTTGCTTTTCATTGCCTGAATTCATACACCAGCGTATAATAATATATAGGAGCCAGTGGGCATGCAGGGTTGGTGCAATGCAATCCTATCACCCAATGGTAAGGAGGAAGCTATGTGGAGAGCCCTGTAGAGGTGCTTACAAGCAACTGAGAAATTACTACTGTAACAGAAATTGTTCGAAATATATAATTCAAGCGATCGACCTGCACTTGAAGAAGCTGTAGTTTCTGGCATCATTGGCTATGGATTATTGCGAATCAGAGGAACCGAGAAGTAGATATACAAGATCAAAACGTCTGATTAAACTTCTGAACGACAGCACCTGACAAAAGAGGGTTTTCTGTCAGTAACAAAATTAATACTAACAACTTAGGGTTGTAAAAAAATGTTCAGTCTTGACTCCTCTTGAACCCTCTAGATTATGACCAGATTATATAACCAGATAACAGATAACAATGCTAATTAAGATCTTCTACTATTATCTGCAGTGCTAGCAGTTTTGTGTAAACAGCTGGAAATCTGATGATCTAGCATTAAAAATTATATACTTCAGACTTGCTAGCATGGATGAACTGTTTGAAACTAATGATGACTACTGTGTTCAACCTGAGCAAGACTGCAGCCACATCCAATCCAACCTTTCCTACAGCTCCTTCAGTGTCGGTCCAGTGCCTTGTTATGTGGGCATTGTCTCTGATACTCTGTCTTGCGTAGCCTGTGTGACCATGCTAGCAATTTACATAACATGGACTGAAATTCGACAAAACATTGCACAAGCTATTGTCACTTTTATAGCTATAGCTGACTTCCTAACGGCTGCCGGCTATTTGACAAGCTCGTTCAACTTGTTGGTATATGTGTTCACTGATCACCGACCAGACAGACACGGATGTGATGTGTTCACCACAATGTGTGAGATTCAGAGCTATGTCGTTACCTATGGCACAATGAGTTCTTTTTTCTGGACCATTATTCTGGCATTTCATTTTTATATGACTATTGCTCAAGAACGTCCAAATTTCACGAAGCGATTACTGCCATTTTACCATCTTATTGCTTGGGGTGTTCCGATACTAATAGCATTTCCACTTCTATGTGTTGGAAAGTTAGCATATGCTCCATTTGTCACAGGCATGTGGTGTTACATGGAAATCTATCGCAACTCTCCACCTTTTGGCAAGAACAATACTGTTGTTTCCCTAGTGGTTACACAGCTGCCAGAAATAGTTGCCTTCCTGCTTATCATTACTTTCTTTTCTTTGACGTGGATCAAAATCTACAAGCAGGTTAGCTAATAAAAAGTAAAATAGCAATCATGGCCAAGAGGCTCGATTATTACTTCTATTATTTTTATGACAGGCAAAAGCTACTGTAGGCCAAGCTGGACTACTGGTGAAAGAGCGGGAAGTTGCCATGGAAAAAGTATCTAGAGTGGGCAGGATACTTCTATTCATCCCAGTGTTGTTTGTTCTCCTGAGAGTGTGGGCGGTTGTACAGTACTTCTATACTATCTACCTTACTCATCTGACAGACGAGAGTGGTCACTGTATTCCCTCTGATCCTCACAAAACAATTCATGTGGTGCTTGGTGTATTGCAGGTTAGATTCAATTGTGTCTTACTATACAACTATTGTAACTGCTTCAATTTATATTGTATGCTGTATTGTGTGACAATTGTATGTGTTTGCCCAGCAATCACTGAAAAGAAATCGATTAGATTGAGCTCTGCGTAAACTCACCGAGTTTCATGCATGGCCATGCACGTAATGGTCTGTGTCAAAATTACTATATGACAATGTACACGTGTGCATTCATATTACAATAATTATGCATGTCAACATGCATATGCCATTACAATAATTATGCATGCATGTACCATATAGCGGGAAATTTTCCCATATAGCGTGACATTTTCGTAGAGTGCAAAATTTCGAGGGCAGAGTAGTTATAACGCGAAAATAAAAACTGGGATAAACTCCCACGCACTCGGTATTTCACATGCAAAGCTATTGGTAGGTATGGTTTCCTGGCATTGAACCGCGAATATTAGAACCATGAACATTTCTGCTGAGGGCTCTGAAGCCAAATAGCGAAAATGTTCCGCTATACGGTACATGTTACAATATGCATGCTATACGTGAGTACAGATGTAGTGTACTTGGACCACAATAATCTAGGCTCCACCCTTTTCTATCTGTACAATCATGTATGTTGACATGCATGTTGACTATAGTCTCCCAAGCCACATCCCTTCACTCTAAAAAGGGTCTGGCAACAGTGTGCCGCCGCCACCAATCAGATTGTAAATTTGTGAAACATCATATTGTCAAACCATGCATGCACACCACATGATGTCATGGATTAGCATACTGATAGGCTGAGCAGCTAATAGTGGGCATAAAAGTGATACATAATTAAAGGTAATGTTGTTGACTCTTCTTCGAGTGAAGGGGCATGGCTTGCAACACTACATGTTGACATGCATGCATAATTATTGTAACATGTATTATGTATGTTGACATGCATATTGTAACGTGCATATTGCCATGCATATTGTGATTAATGTGCATTGTCATAGTCATTTTGACACAGATAACACCTCATATCACGTGAAGTTTTATGAGGCAAATTAAGAAATTATTTTCACCTTAGTACCAGGGATGTGCTGTTAGTGCACTGGAATTTGTACAGCCATTATAATCCCGTATCAGTAATCGCACGTCGTCAAGCGAGTAATTGCATGGAGTATGGTTATTCGTGCAATAACTATAGGGATTAATAGCACTCAAACAAGCACTGGCAAGGTAAGCCTTGCCAGTGCTTGTTACTCGTGCTATTAATCCCTATATAAATTATTTTAACCGTACTATTATTGTACTGTTTTCAGATTTCATGTGCTCTATCATTCACGCATCCATAACAGGCAATAGGCGCTGGTGGACAGGGTTGGACCAATGCCATTCTCTACATCTTCTTCTCTCCAAAGATCAGGCAAAGGTTGCTGTGCTGTTTCTTTGCACGCTGCAAGGAACAGTGTGGAAACAGGAAATCCAGAGAGTCTCACAATGCATCCACCACTCGTTGCAGTCCACCTTTGGAACCTATCAGCACTGAACTATTTGTGAAAGACTGGAGCGTGGTATGAACCACTAACTAGTACTGAATATTGGCTGATTGTATTGTATGTTGATGACTAATATTTTATGTGGTGCAGACTTCGCGTGTACGAATAATTATGTTAGCATATCTCCCTTCCTACACTCATCTGAGCTCTGTAATTATCATGCTTTAATAGTGTTGTGGTTAATTTATATTTTGGCTGGTGTTGGAGAATAGATGGGTGTGGCCTGTTCACCCAAAAGAAGGGTGGACGGGTTTCAAGCCTAATCTGAATTTGTACTGTACTATCTATGAATATCGTTAATATTGGCCACGCCTCTATCGCAGAGCTCAGCTTGCTCTGCGATAAGGGGAGGGGCTGGAGCAATCTGATTAGTGCTGCAAAGCATTATATACGTATAATGATTCGGCTTGGTCCAGGCTCTTCTTGCAGTAGTACACAAATCCAGATATAGGCTTGAAACCCGTTTTCCCTTCTTTTGGGTGGATGGACCACACCCATTATTCTCCAACACCACCCAAAATATGATAAATTTGATTTCTGAGCTATATACAACATCAGAAGTCATGTTGAATCTCGTACTTGGCCTTATTGTTTCATACACTTATTGCCCAGTGAATGGGCAAATCAAAGCAACCCAGCTATAGTGCTCTGTATATGGCATGTTGCATCACTACCATAGCAACCCAGTGCAATATATGGCATGTGCATAGCAATTAGCACATTGAAATGTTTCGTGACCCTAAGCATATGGTTATAATACGCTCCATCTACTCATTTGCTCCTGCATGGCTTCACACAGCCTTCAATACATTTTCGCGGAATGACCGTTAGAAACGTTTTCGCCGATTTAATTTTTGCAGAATAGCAGCCTTTTTGCAGCATGCATGCATGCGATATTAAATTCGTGGGTATAAATGTTCGCGGTACATGCTGAATCAGCGATAACCGCAAATATTTACACCCTCGAAATATACTACAAATAAATACAAATAAATCAACAGATGCATTTTACACTGAGAAAAATAATACGAAATCATTCAATAATCTCTTAGCCTAAACTTGCACCAACAGTACTCTTGCTTGCATGTAATTATACGTGTATATGTATAGGCCAAATTGATAATTACAACTTTTCAGCAGATTGAACCTCTCTTGGCATACATGGGCTTACCCCCCCCCCCCCCCCCCCAAAGAACCTGACTGTTAGAAAATTTATTTCGTGCAGATACATACTAAGAATGCTATCACAGGTATATCTATGACTGAGCCCCCGTTCACTGTACTGCATGCATGTAGATACATAATCTTACAGAGGAATAAGCAGAGGTTCAACGAGATTCTGCTGAAAAACTGGTTGTCATTTTCAGTTTGGTCCTAAGAAAGTTCTGGTTCATATCTACATGATGTAGCTATTTAGCTCTTTGGCCATTACAACAAACCGAGCAAACTGTTGCCATATGCAATTCAGCAACAAGAAGAATGCATGCATGAGTCAATGACTAGTTCACCATAGTGTACATCTATCTTCTTGCTTTTTATGGATATCTTATCTTCAGCTATGAGGATAAGTTTATGAGGATGATTGTAGTTTAGCATTACTGTTTGCAGTCGAGTAAAACATTGTTTGAAGACCTTGCAAACCTCTTGTACTGTTGTTGCCTGCGCTTCAGTAACAATTTTTCAGTGTAAGTTACAATTGCTTGGGAATTTCAAAGTATTTGCACGGTGAGATGTCATCGGGCCATATGTAAGCTGTATCTTTTTGATGAGTTAAAAGTACTGGAATTTCTTATTTGTGATCTTGACTTTATTGGCAAATGCAGTTGTCACGTCACAGTGTATTGGTAGTTGTTTGTTCCTTGCACTGAGTTGCTGTACAGTTGTCTTCAACACTTTGGAAGTGACAAGCTGCTACAAAATGACTATTATAACGAGTGGTGAAAGCTGCACTGTGCTAATGCCTCTCACCATGTTTCGCTTTCGCTCAAAGAGAATGTATGTGGCTAAGAGAAGCCTGAGGCTATAGAAGCTGTTAGTTTGTCGCATTGCAACGGTTGAGCAGTTACACCTGGAATAGACACACACACACAGCACACAATCATAGTCAGCTTTAATTAGTCTCATGATACCAGTCGGTTTTCATTAGTAGCGTGGGAGGGACAGAACCGCTCCCACGCTACTAATGCCTCGAGGCATAATACCGTATTAGTGGGAAATTTTCGTGAGGTGCAACATTTCGTGTTTTTAGAGGGCAGAGTAGTTAACGCGAATTAAAACTGGGATAAACTCCCACGCACCGGTATCATGCAAAGCTATTGGTGGGTGTGGTTTCCTGGCATTGAATATTAAAACCCATGAACATTTCTGGAGCCGAATAGCGAAAATGCAACCATACCCAAAAAATTCACTATACGGCAGTAGATTCTAATGTACACTGTTCACCCCACTCATTCTTGATCTGTAATAATTAATTTTGGTTAACAATTAACATAGACAATAATATACTTTTTGCTGGCAATGATCCTTACATACTAGATTGCCTCATGGTCATCGTGCACATTGCGCAAGAAAGGGCAAGGCTCTAGGATCTCAAGTGTGCTCCGACCTCCTTTGCTTGGTTTTAGTGTCAGTAGATCTACTACTAAGTACAGTACATGCAGCTACATCTTAAAATAGAACTGATTCGAGAAAAGGTAAGCAACTGTTAAATATTAATTGTAATTATTGTGGGCCAGAATGAAACTAGACAATGGACTCTCGTTCTACTAACATTGTTAATAATATAGTGTGCATGGCATTGATGCAGCTTGAGCTAGAGTATCATTGTAATGTCAAGGTCATTTACGATCTGTTTAATTAATAGTGGAAACTACTATAGCTACACTTTTGTTGGCATGCATGCACAACATAATATTGTTTGGGATATCCCGAGCAGACATTCACGGTGTTACAGTAGCAGTGAGAGACAAAGATGGGTGTGCCTAAATTCTACCGTTGGATCAGTGAGAGGTACCCCTGCCTTAGTCAAGTGATCAAGGATTACCAGGTGGGCAGCAAATAGATTAGACTCGGATGTATTTACTTCTGTACTGCAGTGCGTACAGTATTACATGTATAGATGTTGTTTTATATGCTACCATGTTACAGCATGTTTTAGGAGTACACCCTGTGAGCTGCATAATCTCTAACCATGCGTACATATAGTGTGCATACAAAGTATTGTACCGTATTCACCCGAATTACCGGGACACTCTATTCTAAGGGGCACTTCGGACTTATGTAATTTTTTTCACTCTATAATTATTAAGGAACAACAGGAAATGTAAATATTTTTAGACGTCCCAATCTAATTAGAACGAAAAAGAGCATGTTTTTTTTTTTTGTTTTTTTTTTTATTTTATTAAACAAATTTATGCATACAGCAAAGGTAACAGAAAATAGCAGAATAGTAGCTAATTCAAATCAGTTACCTAACAAAAACAATACACAACAACCGACATGTACACTTAATTAATCTACAGTAACTTATTTTTAAAGAATGCAAGTGATATGCCAACTGTGTCAAAACCTAAACTATTCCAGGCTGTAATAGTATCTGCGAAGAAGGAAAATTTGAAGTTATTAGATGTCGCGAATGGGACCGAAAGCTGTGTAGTGTTCAGATGTCTTAATTGGTAAGGCTGGACTTTAATGGTGAACGGAAGATTCGGATAGGTTACATGTATGTCCCCTGATATGATCTTGAAGAGTAGGCAGATGTTAGCTCGATAGAGACTCAAAACTGTTAGAAACTCTCTGGATTCTACTCTCTGGCACCGTAATATGTCACTGACGGTTGAAGACACCTTTGTAGACATGGAACCCGCGTACACAGCTTCTAAACTGCACGAAATACATTTTAGCTGCAGAGCTAGCCTCGGCCTGGAATCGAGGCCGTGTACATACCTTAAATGGGGAAATATTCGTTTTAATTACTACGAGACACCCTAATACAAGGGACACTTCGACTTTAACGTAATTTTTCTTGCTCTATTCCAAGGGACACTGCAAGCCGTAATTATTTTTTTGTGTCCCGGTAATTCGGGTGAATACGGTAGTTATAATAATTATTGTGTTTGTATCATTTCAGATTCCCGAGTTTGACAACTTCTACCTTGACATGAACGGGATCATCCACACCTGTTCCCACCCTAACGATGATGACCCTTCCTTTCGAATCTCAGAGGACAAGATATTCCATAATATCTTTGCCTATTTGGAGGTATAAAGAAGCAATTGCATATAAACTGTGTTTGGTTTGACCGGGTGGTCAGGCATAGAGCTGTACATGCTTGTTGAATTTCGCTTAATGTACAGCATACATTAGCTCAATCCAATCAACCACCTCCCTACGGTACATGTATAATTAAATGTATGTGATGAAAAAAATGTTTCAGAATACCCATCTGCCACTTATAAGCTATCATTTAATTATCTCAGGCATTGTTCCGCATCATCAAGCCCCAGCGAGTGATGTTCCTGGCAGTGGACGGAGTAGCCCCCCGTGCCAAGATGAACCAACAGAGAGGACGCCGATTCCGCTCCGCTAAGGAGGCTCAGGATTTGGTCAGGAAAGCACTGCAGGTGAGAGAGAAATGGGACAGTTCCTGCTTCGTCTGCTAGCATTACTATTATATGCATGTGCATGTACTATACTAGCTACTACGCTAGTCTTGTAAACTAAACTAATAACTGCAAATTAAGTTAACTTATACTTACGATCTTTTTGAGGGTGGCCCAGGATTTGTGATTGCTACCATACTAATCTGATTATTGATTGGAGTAGTGAGAGGGTGTACACACACACACACACACACACACACACACACACACACACACACACACACACACACACACACACACACACACACACACACACACACACACACACACAGAAAGGTCAGGTTCTCCCGACAGAGCCTCGGTTCGACTCAAACTGCATCACACCCGGCACTGAGTTCATGACGCGGCTTCATGAACATCTCAAGTACTTTGTGGCTAATAAAATCTCCTCTGACCCTACCTGGCAGAAGGTGTGTGGTACATGTATGAAACTATACCACACACCTGCAAACTAGTAGATAAATGTTTACGTATACATGTAGTAGGTGACACTGCAGATTTTCTCTTTTGCATTGCACGATACAGGTTACCAGCCTTGAGGCTGCACGTAATTCCAGTTACAATAGAACAAATTGCACATTGTGTGATTTTCCCCTTAGGTGGAGGTGGTGTTGTCAGGTCACGATGTACCGGGGGAAGGGGAACACAAGATCATGGACTATATCCGACACCAAAAGGCACAGCCAGACTTTGACCCCAACACAAGACATTGCCTCTACGGACTCGACGCTGATCTGGTTAGTTGACACGTACACAGGGTTTGTGAGGTCAGAGTAAGGTACCCTAGTGCTGCTCAAAGTATGAGGGTCACTAAAATTTACGCAGAAGATCACTGTTAGTAATACACTCACTGATAAGGAGTGCTTCTTCACCTCACACTGTTAAGCCTCACTCACTCTCCTCACGCACACACGCACCCACACACACACACACACACACACACACACACACACACACACACACACACTCACTCCACACACATTCCTCACAACACACACTCCACAGATTATGCTCGGACTCCTCACCCATGAGCCCCACTTTTCCCTCCTAAGAGAGGAGGTGAAGTTTGGCAAGTCCCAGAAGAAGCTGACTACCCCAGACACCATCACCTTCCACCTCTTGCACCTTTCCATTCTTAGGGAGTACCTTGACTTTGAGTTCCAGTCACTCAAGGTGAGGAGCACGTGATGTCATAGTTAAAACAATAAAATCATCTTGTCGTACTTTCAAAATACTGGCCGGTGCTGTAATGATTTATTCTATCACAATACCACTTTGGTTAGATACTGACTTGTAAGGCTTATCTTTATCATGCTGTACGCTGTACAGTATGTACACTTGATGTCGAAGTCTATATTGAGATCATACATGTACACACGTCCCCTTTCAGGACAAGTTGACGTTTGGCTACGATCTTGAGAGGATCATCGATGACTGGGTACTCATGGGGTTCCTAGTGGGCAACGACTTCCTCCCTAACCTTCCTAACTTACATATTCGACAAGACGCTTTTCCCTTCCTCTACGCAACCTACATAGATATCCTGCCCAGCTTGGACGGTCAGTCTCTGTCACAAATGTGGCATGCACGTATATTTTTAACAAGTTACATGACATCAATAGGTTTGGAGTAAGGATTATCAAAATCATTGTAGCCCTGAGGCAGCTTTAAAATATTGTGTGTTGTATTTCATCAATTTGTTTCAAGCTGTACGTAGTAACTTATAAGCTGCAGGCTATTATCATTATTCTAGGGTTCCTGTGCAGTTTAGTGAGCATGCGTAAATAGTTATTCTTGATAGTTCACAATCAACTCTCTGCAGGATATATCAATAATGGGGGCTCTTTGAATATGGCAAGTTTTGAAGCGTATCTCAGAGCAGTTTCTCAGGTAACGGATCCTCCCTCTAGGCGTATTGTACTAGCCCAGTGCACATTGTTTCACTGATTCATTTATCGCTCGTTCTTCCTGCAGTTCGACTTAGACCATTACAGTGAGTTGTTTGATGACATGAAATGGATGGAGGGCAGGAGTAAACTCGGACAGAAGAAAAATATGGGCGCTTCTACTGGGCATGCCCAGAAAAGGAAGCCTACTGGGTATTCCCAGACTGGTGCTAACCCTGATGACGGGTTTTCTGCTGAGCTGGCAGCTTTTGCTGGTGGGGGCGGGGATGAGGTGGACTATGATGAAGATTCAGAAGGGATCAGGAAGATCAAGGTAATTGTTTCTCAGAATACATGTGTTGTATTTAATATTTGCTTCCTTGCTGCATAATTGCAGTTGAAACGAGATCATTGATACCTTATAGCACCAACATAATTTATGTAATTCAGCCCCCCACACACCCACACCCACACACACACACACACAAACACCCACACACACACAGCGTGACCTGGGCATTGGCAGTTTGCAGTCGTACTTCAGTGAGGAAGACAAGGACCTAGACAAGAACTTCAACAAAGAGTTCGTGGAGTTCAAGGTGCATGGGGTACTCTCAAAATTGTTATCAAAAGTTAGCCTATTTTGGCACAATGCAGGAGACCTCTACAGTTATAAAAAGAAACCATTCATATGCTTTGTCTACTTGATTTAATATGTGTGCCGGCCCGACTAAGTTACTTTGCCCTTCCCTCCCCTTAGGCGACATACTACAAGCAGAAAATGGGGTTCATACAAGTGGACCGCTCCGTGTTGTTGGAGCAGGCCAAGTGCTATGTTGTAGGCGTCCAGTGGGTCCTACATTACTACTATTCAGGAGTACCATCTTGGAGTTGGTTCTACCCCTATCACTACGCACCATTCGTGTCCGATATTAGAGGATTTAGCGATATCTTGATCGAGTTCGATTTGGGGAAACCGTTCTTCCCCTTTGAGCAGCTGCTGGGTGTCCTCCCACCTGCTAGCAAGTCATTGCTTCCTAAAGCCTTCCAGGTGGGAGTTCCATAAATATACGTTGTATCCTTGGTCCAGTACATTATGGTAAATTGCCTTTGTGCTTTGTATAATGCTTTACTGTTACCAAACGTCTAGTTTAGTATAATAATGCGGAAAATAGTAGTACATGAATATCCTGATTTTACTGTGCATGCTCCCTGCTACAGGGTCTGATGGTAAACGAGGACTCTCCAGTGAAGGACTTCTATCCAATGAGCTTTGAGACGGACCTAAACGGGAAAGACCAAGAATGGGAGGCGGTGGTACTCATCCCCTTCATTGATGAGGAGAGACTGCTCCAGGCCATGGGTCCCTGTCTGCGGCACCTATCACCAGAGGTGAGAGCAAATGTTGTGCAGAGTACAGTGCAATAGTCTAACCACTAACCAGCATTATTATACAGTAACACGGAAGCATTGTACAGTATGTGCATGTACATGTAGCTTGCTGGGCCAATACTGTAGCACTTAACTGACAGTGAGTCTGTCCTCTCTTGAGTGTTTAGTGGTTACTTATGTAGTACTTATACAATGTAACGTGTTCAGCTTTCCCGAATTTTTGATTGCATATAATTATACCCGAACATGGTTGTGTTTTCCAGGAGGCATCCCGTAATGGTTTTGGTGTGTGTCTAGTGAGCCATTACGATGAGGCTGTCCCCGCTACTATCCATCCGTCACCATGGCCACAGATGTTCCCACAGCTGGACAACTGTCACATCAGGTACATTGTATGATAAATTAGAGTAGTACGTATAATTTTGTCTTGAGTTTTCAGACTGTATATCGGTTAATTGTTTTAAGATACATGTACCGTATAGCGGGTAATTTTCGTAGGGTAAAATATTCGTTATTGTCGTGGGCAGGCTAACCTCCACGAAATTTTATCGTAGGCGTGGCTTATCTGAACGTAGGAATGCCGTGCAGCCACGAGACTAAACGAAATTTTTACTCACGAAAACTACCGTTTCTCGAGTTGAACGAATTTTTTACCCCACGAAACTTACCCGCTATACGGTAGTCATAAAGACACAGCATGTATCTCTACATTGTAGATTATCAAACAATCTACACGGGATATTTACCCCATTAACTATAATATGGACATGTTTTGCATGTAAAATGTACATTACTAATATTTTAGTAATGTACATTTTACATACCTAACACTAGCACACATTTTCAGGGGGGATTTAAACGGCCCCAAAGCTACAGTACTGTATCAATTAGCTACATGTGTGATAAGGGTCACTTTGTCAACATTTCAGGCCCATAGTGATACATGCACAGCTCGTTTTATTGCACAAACAATTTCCTCCTCAGTTATATTGAGCTGCCTCATGATCCATTCCCGGTTGCCAAGGATAAGTTGGTACGTGGATTATGTAAGGATGTGAAGCTGGCTGTGCACTTTCCTGGCTTCCCCACCCTCAAGCACATCCCTCACGTGGGGGCGCTGGAGAAAAGAGGTGTGAGGGTGTTCCAGGCCGCTAGCAGAGGGGATAACTTGTTTCTCACGCTACTACCCAGAAACGAGAATAAGGTTTGTGCTTGCCAGATAATGAATAATTTGCTGGGTGCATTTTACATCGTAGTGTTTCTGTTGTGCGTATAGCCTTCCATTTACAGTGTCAGGCTGAATGGTAGCGCATTATTGTCAACTGATAAAAGCACTGTAATTATACGTACTCTGTTCAACAATGGGCTGAGTTAGCAATATCCTTAGGAAATTCGTTTCTAGTTTACTATCATTATGGGGATACTTCAATATTCAAGGCTGGAAAAGGATGAGAAAGTTGGCAGTAGCAAATTACATGTAGTTAGGATCTATTGCAGACATGTTCACTATTATCTTTAGGACACTTCATTGCTCGTTATCAGGAGTGAATGCACTCCTGTCGTTATAGGTTAATCTTCAAGTTTTAATTTTACCGTCGCATTACTTCAATCTCAATTATTTAATATTTGCACTGCTTTTATACAAAATAATAACTAAACGTAATACACATTGCAACGTAGCTATTGGATGCCTAAAGTATCTTGAAGGTGACTTTGTAGGTGCTTGATTGCAAGTACCAATCTGTGTCTCTGCCTCCAATCATAAGAAATTCGGTTTGTGAGACAGGTACGAATGCTGATAATACTACTGGGGCTGGCAAATCACCAACGTGGACCCACGAATTCATCGATGTCGAGTAGGCAAAAATGCTTTGTGTGGGTGAGATTTCAAGCAGGTTTTCAGAGTCTGCACCACCAACAGCTAGGACCATGCCAGATATAGTTACAGCTGATGGGCGATAGCTGGGTGTGTTCTGTAGTTTAGTCCATGCATACGGTGAGGGTGAGGTATCATCGCTGTTCTGTATTGCTTTCGATGGTTTCGAGTTGGAGATTAGATCTTCAATTTTAGCTTTCACTATTCTGTTCGAACGACGCAGACAATCATCTCCACCCATAAGGTACACAGTGTTATTGATTATAGTTCCTCTCATACCCCTACAAGCATACGGTAATTCGTCGGTTTTGTTCCATTGGTTAGCGGCAAAGTTATAGATTTCAACAAATGGAGTGGCCCAGTGTGATTGTGATTCTCCTCCTGCTACAACTAGGTGCATTGGAAGACTGACTACTGCTGGTGAACTTCTTGCTGTGATCATCGGTGGAATCGTCTTCGTCCACATGCGTGAATGCTCATCAAAGGCATTAAGTGTAGCTGATAGTGATAAGTCTTGATACGTACCTCCTACTAAAACCAATTTTCCTGCAATCTCTCCCATACCAAATCTATGGATAGCTGGGTTAGGAAGAACTGACCATATATCTCTTGATGGCTCGTAACATTGAACAAAGTATTCGTGATCGGTATTCTCACAAAATCCTCCACCGTAATAAACCTTGCCATTAATGGCTACAGCTTGCCCAATAGCCATATCCATCAGAGCTTCCGAGCACACACTATGAGATATACTCGCCTGCAATGTCTGCATAAGTGTAAAGTGCAATGCTATACAATGTGACTGTCAGTTCAATTGTTCGTTTCTAAGCATGTAATTTATAATGGGTGTTAGTTATTCAATTAGTATTGTAATATTAGCACTACTTACCTGTTGTTTCTTTGTTAAGAATTCTCTAGTACCTCTCAGTTGAGTGTTTAGGCGTTCAATGGCGTCTTCCTTCCCCCGAATACAGCTGTCTTTCATAGCTATGGTTGACGCCATCGATGAAATCACGGAATCTTTGACTGAGAGCGCTACCTCTTTTGTCTGTGTTCGAAGTCTTTCTTGTTCCACTTGTAAAGTGAGTGTAGTCACTTGTGAAGCTAGCGTTGCATTCTCAATTTCCAGTTTTGCATATTCCACATCTTTAATATCAAGTTTTTTGTGTGCCAAGTTACAACTTGTAATTTGTTGATCAACTTCCTCGCCTAGTTCAGTGCACTTTACTTCTAGCTCGGCAACTATCGTGTCTTTAGTGTGTACGGCAATTTGAGCTGTCTCTTGTTCTTCATTCAACTGGTCAATTTGTAGCTGGAGTCCACTTGTATGAACTGAGTGTGCAAGTTCGATGCATTGCATAGCATTTTCTGTCGCTTGTTGCTGTTCTGTCCTTTCTACCATGAGTTGAATTATTTCTCCCTCTCTGTCCCGAATGGTGAGGGCTTTCTTCTCAATCTCCACCTCCAAAGCTCTCTTCTCTGTCAGCAGTGTACTCACTC
This sequence comes from Halichondria panicea, assembly GCF_963675165.1. NCBI lineage: Eukaryota > Metazoa > Porifera > Demospongiae > Suberitida > Halichondriidae > Halichondria > Halichondria panicea. The sequence goes on from NC_087379.1 coordinate 3,195,365, forward strand.
GATGAAGCATCTCTACTCTATTCTCAATAGTGGGAGGCTGATCAAGCACCACCCCCCTCACCCGACCGATTATCTCCGCTGATGAAGGCCTTAGCTGGGGGTTGTTGCTGAGACAGCGCATGATGAGGTCCATCAAAGGGTGATCTGGGGGAATCCTTCGGAGAAACACTTCACGTCGTTCGGCTTCTGTCACTGATATCAGCCCATTGGGATTAACAGGATCAACTCGTGTCTGGCCAACCTTTGGTAGTGGCCACTCTGCTGTGAAGGTGTGAATCATCATGACCCCAAAAGAAAACACATCCACACTGGTGCAGTAGTGGGGGTCGGCAACCATCACTTCGGGAGGCATGTATGCTGGAGTGCCAGGGGTCTGTGTCATTCGACTCACTTGAAGGGGGGTAAGGTTCAAGATTCGAGCAACCCCCAGATCGGATATCTTGGCTGTCATGTTGGTTGACAAGAGAACGTTGTTGGCTGAGAGATCTCTGTGCACAATGACTGGTGTTTGGCCATGGAGGTAGGCCAGGCCCAGTGAGACATCATGGAGGATAGAGAAGTTGATCTCATTGGGGAAAATACCGTAGCGGTCGAGACAGCTGGTCAAGTTGGTGGGGAGGAACTCCATGACTAGGATGGGGAACTGAGAGCCTTCCTCAAAACAGATTCCTAGAAACTGGACAATGTTGGGGTGCCTAGTTTGACTGAGCAGGTGACATTCCTCCAGATACCTTCGTGCTGCATGCCCAATTCCAGTCTCGTAGAGAACTCGGTAAAGCTTCTTGCCAGCACATTTCAGGCCTTGATACTCGAGCTCCATAACAACAGCGTAGGAACCTCGTCCCAACTCATTTTCGGTGATGCGAATTTCTCTCAGGATAAATTGCTCGAAATTTTCGTAGTCTGTCATGTCAATTCATTCTGTGTGCGCGCGCAATAAATTGGGCAACTGTTTACTCTTGTTGCACACTTTACAAGTGATAATTATTATTATGACCATGTTGCCACGCCCTTATGTTGTGATCATGTGGTAATAATGAATAAAGGTTATAATTATGGAATATTTATTACTAGATATGCGTACAAGTTGCTTTGCAACAACACTGACACCCTATGAATAATCTTGCTCAATGATTCTGTAGAAAATATTTTATGTACGTGTATATCCATTGATAAGTGTGCCTCCTCCCACCCCAGGACTGCTATTCATTGGCTCAGGAGCTGGTTGGGCGAACACTGTACGTTGGGTGGCCCTACCTGGCCGAGGCTAAAGTGTGTGCTGTGTCTGACGGGAGAGAAAAGTATCACGATGTCAGTAATAATGGTCTTAGTCACAATACAGCGTATGTATGTATACGATTGGCTCCCATGCATGTGAACACAAGCACTTCCATGTATGTACATGTACATGACTCTGAATCATTGTACGTGAAGCATAGAACACCTTATGAACTTGGTTACCTATCTAAATTCTACTAACTGTTAAACTGCATATTGTTTCCTTCCCCAGAGCTATGCCCCGACGAGTACCAAACCGCCAGGGGGTGGAGTCTCCCTGAGGAGAGAGGTACTAACTGAGGGTGGGGCTAAACAGTGGAGGGAGGACAAGACCATTATCGCCAGACAGTAAGTGTGTGAGCAGTAATTGATCCGCAGGATTAATACGTTTGCATTTTATGTTGAGTGTGTAGTGGGTAGAAATAAATGCATTTTCAGAGAGTATAAACTACAGGAAGTCTTGTAACAGTTGCTGTGTTGTTGAAGTGTCAAATTAGCCCGTTGCTCTTGATATGACCTCGATTGGTCCTCCTACCCTCACAGGTACTCCGAGCGACAAGGGATAAACCTGGGCAATGTGGAGTTGCTTGTCTATTCTCAAGTCCTGCAGGGGAAGCGTTATGTCGTGAGCAAGAAAGGGGACAGAGGGACAGTGGCTCTCGTTAAAGAATGGGCCCCATTGCCCGAGCCATTTGCTTACCAGACCACTGTTAGGGACATTGCAGCCTTTGCACCTGACTATAAAGAGCAGGTCAGTAGTCTGGAAGAGCTCTTCCCTGTCAAGTCCAACTGCTTCATCACATCTCCATTGCACTATGGCAGTCTGGCTGAGGTAACTTTATCTATTGAAAACTGGGAGACTGATGTGTATGGATTTGGTAGTCCATCTAACAGCAGCTGTTGTACATAATTATGCTTGTTGAAGTGAAGTATGTTTATATAGGATATAGGCAGTACGTCGTATTGAGTGGGGATGAGATAATGAGTCATATTGTTTTAGTTTTGCTGCTATTCTATCAGCGTGTGTGCATGTATAATTGTAGGTGATGTTAGTGGACACGGCTCAGCTTAGAGTGCAAGTCAAGGTCAACCCACTGCCTGAGCCGGAGCTCCTGTCTGTGTTAAACAACCGAAAGCTCTTTGTGCGCTACCTCCCATCACACGTGGTAACAAGTGAGGTTGGTCTCCCACCCATAGCTCTGGCCAGGATCACCGGGAACATCCAGGTGGAGAGAGGATCCAGAGACAAGTCAGTAGCACGTTGTCTTTATGAGAAGTTAATCAATCCACTTATTTTGCTCATTGTAGAGGGCTCTTTACATGTATGTTGTTTGACCAACTTTGAAGCTAATTTGCACACTTTCATGGATTATAGCCTACAATATAAATTGACTGCGCTTGGTTCCTTCCTTATAGCGTGAAGGGCAGAGAAAAGGCCAAGATTGGATTAAACTGGAAGTTTTCTAAGAGGAACCGAGAGGTACATGTACATACATGTATGTTATACTACACAAAAACTCTATTTATGTGAACGTAGTAATTATTATAGTGCCTCTCAAGTCTCATAATTTATGGTGTCCACTCCCACATTGATTTTGGGCCCACACTCGTTTCAACGAGGTTCCTCCATGCCAACATAATTGTTTCAGAGTTGTATCATCTGATTACAGCTTCTTGGCTATGCTCGCAAACATGAAAAGGGAGGTTGGACGTTCTCCCTTGAGGCTATTGACATTCTCAAGCAGTTTATTAAAAAGTTCCCGGTCATGTTCGGATACATCAGAAGAAACCCCACAGATGATGTGTATTACGAGGAGGACCTGTTCCCCAAGAAAGATGGGTGAGTGCATGAGCAGTGTTTAGTGCTTTGCTAGTGCAAGTTCAAACAATTAACGGTCCCTTGTGTCTCTCTCCATTCTAGCATGAACCCTTTTCAGTGCTTTCTTGCACCTTGGTATGTTTAAGTTGTATAATCAATAATAGTAATAGGCGATAGGAGAAGCATGGTCTCGCTTAGTTGGGGTGGGCAGGGGTGAACCTCCCCCCCACACCATTTTCACATGATCACATTTAATAGTACTACGTGACAACATCATATTTATTGGTTAATGTGATTAACTCAATTGCTTAATTAACTGAGCCAAAACATTTTACAGCGTGCCCATCCTAGATGAAACCCTGTCAATGACATGTGCAATAAGCGATATCCTGAGACCCTATAATTATATGAACCACATTACACTGTGAACGTGTGCCAAATACTTACACGTACATGTAATCAGCTTTGTAATAAATGCACCCCCAGCCCTGAGACTATCAGTAATGTGAAGGAGTGGCTGAAGGGTCTGCCTAGCGAGGGTGCCGATGCAGTGGACTGTGGCAGCCTCACATTGGACAAGCCACAGATAGCAGCCATCGAGAAGGCTTTACATGACATGCAGGTACATTGTACCTTTGGTGTGAATGTGAAGTGTGAAATGCTATTATGTTGCCTGATCGACTTTTTACAAGGAATTAAATTTTGTGGTTTGTCAATTGATCATCGACCATTTAAGAGTCTATTGATAGGGCCTTTATATGTTGTATGCCCTTTATGTGTGTGTACCGTGTACTTTCAGAGACAGAAGGCTGCTCCAGCAAAACCCATCAAACTGAGGGTCAAGCCATCTGCTCTGTTCAAGGTTTGCACACAAGCTACATGATATTGCATATTTCCATTGCATACATCTGTAAGACTGTAGCATAATTATACCTGTACCTTGTTACGTCTAGTTATGCAATTATGCCTGTATACTGTTACATGTACAGTACTTATGTAAGAGCGAGGTATACAAGTACATACTCACGTCCACATGTATATTACCGTATCTCAATTGTATCTCTCCATGTTCTCCAGCCTGCCAATCGCCAGGGCAACCTGATCCCTGATCCAGATACTGAGTTCAGGCTCTTTGATAGAGTGGTCAATGTCTCCTCTAACAGTGCTGTGCCGTTCGCCCTGAGGGGAACTGTCACAGGCATCATGGGAGGTAAACTTTCTCTATTTTGTATGTGTTGTTACAAATACTCTTAATTAAATAATAGTCCAGACACAATTGCACAGTGAGTCATGATATCTAAAAGGACAAGAAAAATTTCTCCCCCACGATTGTTTTCTCGTAAACCTCCCCTTGTTTTAATATTAACAAAGGTTACATCTTTAGGATTTCAGTTTAGCAACGTTTATATTTGCGTTTGAATAATAGTTGCAAATATTTTGCGAGCAGTAATGCACATGAACGTAAGACACCAACTACATGTACATGTACCTATACTGTATAACATTGCTCGATCGCAAAGGTACATGTACACATGTAAGAATTCAAAATATCAAATAATTTAGCTCGTTCACAAACTTCTTCACGCAAAAAACACTGTCGCAATACAGTACTAATAATTTTTATCCTGTCTATGTGAATCCTTTAGATTTCAAAGAAAACGGTCCAACATTGTACGAAGTGCTATTTGACGAGGACTTCCTTGGTGGGCTCAAACTGCGATGCTCCTCTAATCGGGCCTATCGTCTACCCGCCTCCTGTCTGCTCAGCATCTCTCATGGAAGAAGGCTTAGCGGAGCCGATGGTGAGAAGAAAAGATCTCACAAAAGTCACACTCATTCAGGAACTAGTTATGCTGATGCCACAACAGTGTATGAACAACAGCCGAGTTATGGAAGAGGACAGTCGTATGGGAGTGGAAGTTATCGAGGTCGGGGTAGCACTGAAACCAGAACCGAGTATGGCAATAGAAGTGAGCGACCTTCAAAGAGTGGGCGTGAAAAAAGTAGAGGGCGAGCTGGTGGTGATGAAGTTAAAAAAATATTGCTGAGAAACCCATCTGATTCTCCACGCAATAGCAAGCAGGAATCTGGACACGGTGATATGTCTGCAGCTGTAGACGCACTGTCAAAACTCACCATTTCAAATCAGCCAGCTCCAAATGAAACGATAAATTTATCGCCCTCTGTGGCAGCCATGTTTAGTGCTCACGAGAAAAAAGAAACGCTTCCTCAAGAAGACAACACGGATGCTGCCAAAACTTCAATGCAAGACCACAGTTCTAATCTGAAGAGCATACTCCGTATTGGTGGTCCAAACAAGCCGCCTGTCAGGAGGGAAGTGCCTGAGGCAGTGCAACAGCCGAGTCAGCCTCGAGGTCCACTGTTACCAAGACCACCACAGTACCCACCACAGCAAGCTAGAGGTGAGTAAGTGTTGTTGTGTTTTACCATGCAGGTTCACTTTAGAGGTTCAATTAAGTTTTGTAGTGCAGTTGAACTGAACCGTTACAGTGTAGACTAATGATTATAAGTAATCATAACAGCCCAGGTTCCTAGCCAGTTGCTCGACGGGGTGTATACAGAGGAGGTCGGACATCACTTGAACTTTCACTAATTATGACCTTTTAATGACATTCCAGGCCAAATTGCTTTTCGTTTTTGCTGACTCAGCAATAGAACACGACTGGAATGGCTATTATGTGCTGATAGGGTTAGGTCCAGTAACCATCACAGACACCAAACACAACTAGTTGTCAACAGATTCAGCGACAGAAAACGTGCAAAAACATTATCTCATAAATCAGTCGCCCTTATAACATAGACTTGTGATTAGGCCGCCCAACTTTTAGAGGGCGGCTAACATATAATATGAGACTAGCTGAAGTACAGTAGCCGCTACTGCTGAGTCAGCAAAAACGAAAAGCAATTTGGCCTGGAATGTCATTAAAAGGTCATAATTAGTGAAAATTCAAGTGATGTCCGACCTCCTCTGGGGTGTATACATGTAGCTTAATATGTAAGTTAATTACACATACCAATCGCCACTTGTAATGTGACAACTCTGCAGGTCCTATATTCCCACAAGGTCCAGTGTATCCCTTTGGACCCCCACCGATGGTTGAGTAAGTGTAGCACACAATGCCATGCAAATGATTTATAATTATGCTGTTTGATAAGAAAGGCTTGTCTTATCAGTTTTGTAGTACTTTACATGCAGGAGCATAATCGTTTTGAACCTTGTACCCATTCTCTCTGCAGCCCAGTGGCTGTGTTATACAACAAGGCCTACTCTCTTGGCTACCCCCCTCCAAACGTGTTCCACAGAAACACCCCCCAGGTACTAAATCCCTGTAAACTATTATGTAATAATAATACAGTAATAATAATACATAATGTATAATATTCTTTGACATTCTCGTTGACTCTGAGGCTGTTATTGTTTGTAGTTAGTTGGTTCATTATGTACTTTGCAATTTAGAGACAAGCCTTGAAAACCAGATATTTCTTTGATGATGCAGTTCACTATTTAACCCAACCCTGTACCATTTGTATATTGTACTCCTGTAGGGCTATGTTGGCTATGTAGAGGTTGGAGCTAGGAAATACAACGGCCCTCCCTCTGCCAGTGCACAGGATGCCTGGCAAAGTGCAGCAGCAGTGGCTAACGCTGATCTAGCGGTGAGTGGAACATCGATAATCCCACTGAATCTTTAATACAGCTAAGGTTACTTAAATTTTTTGTAGCACTCATACAATCTTTTTAAACAAGCGTGGGTGATTTTTTAACTGTTGAGAAAAATTTGCTAATTCACATAATAATTATATCGATTTTAGAAATCGTCGTACCCCAGCTACCCCGCCCCCTACTCTTACCCGATGATGATGCCTCCTCAGCGCCCCCGCTATGATCGACCCCTTCTGCCCCACTATACTCCCCAACAGCCACCCCCCAGACCAGCCCATCATATGCCCCCCTATCATCACTCCGGGAGAGGGGTTCTCTCTCAGAGCCGCCCCTTTGTCCCTTTGCAGGTATTATGCTAAATGTATAATTATTACCATGTAGCATGTAGATGGATTTATGTGTACTAATGCCTTTTCTAAAAGATTATTGAGGTGGCCACAATTAATTAGGGGACTGAGATGGGTTTGGGTGTGCAACAATGTACACGTTATTGTTATGATTACCACCAATTTTTACAAGCATTGCTTTTCACAAAATCTTCTTTGCAGGTCCAGAGAAAGCAGACTGTAAAAGGTTCCCCCGAGAAGAAGCCCCGGGTTGCTACGGTGTCGAAGCATCAGATATCAAGTGAAGAAGCTCAGAGACTACAGACAGCCACACAAGACATCAAACAATCACTGAATATCACTCCATCTCAGAGCTCGTCTCTAGAAGCTTCAAATTCTGCAACTGATAATCAACCTACCACTTCGAATGTGCAACAATTGAATGACTCTTCCCAACAGATAGGAGATACTTCAGTAAACGCTGTTCTAATTACACAAGTCCAAAAAAGCTCGCAAGACATCAAAGAGACGAGGGAAACGATTGAACGGTTAGGTGGCATAATAAATGCTTTGGCTGTCTCTTCAGGTGATCTTCCCGAACATGGTGAAACTGTTGCTGTGGCAGATTCGAACAAACCAAACCCGGGAGCTTTAGAGCATGTTGGAGATGCTTTTGTACGTGTCGCACTGGCTGGAGCCATGAATGAGCAACCCACTGAGAACGAGAATTATTCAGAAGCAGTACAACCTGAGGACACGGCTAAATCGAGCATCAGTGAGGTCACTATTGCCGGGGAGATTGTGGGGACTGTGTCCAATCGTGAACCTACCATGGCCGACATTGCTCAGGCCAGCCAATCTACTACCCCTTCCAAGAAGCCCAAGAGACAAATAGCTGCCTCTTTCATGAATTCGTAACATTGCGTATTAGCTGGTTTCTTCCATTTTCATTGTTGCACATTAATACTGTTCAATATGATAAACAGTTTCAAAATGGGACTATAGCCTCGAATTTTAATCAACCTGGATTCAAGGCTACCAATGGAGCTTTGACTCGCGTGAATTATTGCGCATGCGCACATGACTCAACTACTTCTCACATGCACGACACCAGCATCTCACAGAGCGAGCGAGCGAGCATGCATCTTATATAGCAGTTAGCCTCGGTTCCAGGTTTGTATCTGGAATTTTATACCGAAGGCTAGAAGGTAATTGTTTGGTCATTAATAGTTGTTCACTGGGTCCAGCAGATACAACCTTAATTAATTGCTCCGCATGTTATTAGGCTGTGCACCCAGCTTTGGCATCAGATCTACTGCTTAGCCTCAATTCTAGGCCGAGTTTTCGCTTTTATAACGGTTGGGCGAACAACTAGTGTGCATCAGTATTCCTGCTTTTCCAATAGAACGATAAAACTCTGACGCCTACGCGTGATAAAAAAGCTGTGCAGATCTATTATCATTCTGCATTTGCACTGAAGTGACATATGCAGCTTTTAATTAAGTATTTCAACTGAATCGTCATGGATTCTCAAAAAATTTTAGTCTATTTTTTCCCTACACCAGTGAAGGACATCAATTACTCATGTCAAGTCACTGCAGCTCTGTCTAGTATCAATGGATATCTGTCAAGTGATGTGATTCAAGGATCTAACGAGAGACTGATAGCCTGCAGTTATGTGGACAGCCAAGATCAGCTGTTCAATGACATCAAGTCTACAGTGAAGAAGGACTGTGGTTTGGAAGTGTTTGTGTGCTCCTGCATTGAGAACACCAGTCACGGCACTGTGATTCAGGTGGAAGGTATGACATGCAACTCTTGCGTAAGGCTTATTGAGAGCACACTCTCAACACAAGTTGGAGTTATTGGGGTCAAGGTGTCTTTGGCCAATAAAGAAGCTTTTGTTGTGTATAATTTGCAAGAAACGAATACTGACAATATCTCCATTGCGACCAATCACATGGGCTTTGACGCTGCAGTAAAACAATCTTTCTCTATTCTTACTAAGCCCTCTGCTACACCATCTCTCGAGGCTGCTCCAGCCACAGAGAGGCGGTTTGATGCAAGTAGCACAACACTTCCAGAGGCCAACTCGAAACGAGTTGCCATCAAGAAAAGAGTTGACAGTATCGGCATTGATGGTATGACATGCCACTCGTGTGTGAGCCTGATTGAGAGCACTGTGGTGGGGCTCCCTGGAGTGATGAGCGTGCGAGTGTCATTAGAGGGCAAGGAAGGCGTGGTAGAGTACAACGATGCTGTAGTCTCGAGTGAACAGATCAAGGAGGCCATAGATAATATGGGATTCATTGTCACTTACATTATAATAGGTGAGTGCTTTCTATCGTTTTTACCGTCTTCTGCATCAAATTGTGTTTTAGTCGTGCGTTTGTTTCTAGAAACATCTGTTAGTCCATTTGGTCTAGAGGATGCTGCAATGCCATTAGCTGATGAGATTGAGCCATTTGGTCCAGAGGATGCTGCAATGCCATTAGCTGATGCGATTGAGCCATTTTGTCCAGAGGATGCTGCAATACCATTAGCTGGTGAGATTGAGGAATGCCTAGACAAGAAGGTTTTGCTTTCCAAGGTAAGCTTAAGCAAAAAAACCTCCCATAAAAAGTTAAGTAACTGATGCGGATGCATTGAGCATTCTATGCATGCAACTGTTTGCCTCTTCCCAGAAGAAAAAGTCAGTCTGTAGGAAGAAAGAAGCTGCTGAAAATGAGAGTAGCCAGCAAATCACAAACAGAAAAAGGGCCCAAATTCAAGTTACTGGCATGAGCTGTGCTTCCTGTGTCTCTATAATAGAGAGAGAGATGGGAAAGAAACCAGGTATAGTCTGAAATAGTCTATGACTATCTTAGTCTAGGAGGGTTATTATTAAGCCTCGTCCCCAGGCTGAGTTGTCTCTATAATAACGCTATAGGTTGCCAACATAGCCTGGTATTGATTGTATTTGGGCGTGGTTAGGAACCGGAAACAAAAACAGAGATTTTGTACATTTTTTTCTCGTATTTACTCCGTAAAAGTTTAATGTAGCTCTGTGTATACTCTCAAGTATATATATAGAACAGTAAGATCCATATCTTATGCATCTGTACTTTTTCTAAATAAGAATAAGGTGCCGCTTTTTACTTTTTCGAGACTAGATCTAGTGTGTGCAATAGCCAATAAATTTATACAGTGCTTTATGCCGGGAGAAATCTCCAGGTGGCGCCTTATTAGAAGGGGGGGCCTCTTTTAGAAGAAATACGGTAGATTTGTCTAGCTAGCTATAGCTATATAGCTATAGTTCAGATTATCTTGCTGAATCAAGAAGGCCTCACTCTCATGTGAATGAACAGGCCCAGGCTCTCAAGCTCCTGTCAGAAGGATGGGACATCTTTATCTGGTTTCCAACGGGGTATGATAAGTATTTTTTGCTATCAATTGCTGCCCCTGTGATGGACTACAAACTAGGTAGGATCAATGCTGCCCTGGTCGACAGGAGTGTTGTTTTTCACATTCTCTGCTTTCGTTTCCGGTTCTGTATGGAGGGTGTATATTGGAGTTTGTTACCAATAAGGTACATCCCTAATGGAAATTAGAGGAGGTAGACAGACCTTGCAGCTCCAGCAATAGTCTCTGATTGAACACTAATTATCTGCCCACCTCTAGCAATTAGTCTCTATAATTGAACACTAATTATCTGCCCACCTCTAGCAATTAGTCTCTGATTGAATATTAATTATCTGCCCACTAGCGATTAGTCTCTGATTGAGAACACTAATTATCCGCCTATACCTCTAGCAATTGAACACTAATTATCTGCCCGTATACAACATGTACAACATTATTGCTGAGTTCAATCAGAGGCCAATTGCTTGAGCAGCACCCACCTGTCTACCTCCTCTGTAGGAAATAGTCACTGCAGACAAACCACACTTATACACCCATATATAGAAAATTGCATGTGTTGATCTCATTTTTTAATACCTGGGAATTCAGTATGCATGCAAGGGTCTATCCTGGGCCTACACACTCTATAGGGTCTGGATCCCTTCTAACAGTGGCTGTATACACTGTTACAGTAGTATTATGTGGTGGTTTTCTCTATGTTTATACCGGTCATCTCTATGTTTATACCGGTCACGGTCATGGTACAAATACACATCATGTACATGTATATTATTATAATTATGCCTCGAGGCATAACCGCACAAGGGATATGGTAAAGTTGACTGTGTGTGTGTGTGTGTGTGTGTGTGTGTGTGTGTGTGTGTGTGTGTGTGTATTCCAGCTGTAACTGCTCAACTGTTTCAATGCGACGAAAACTAACAGCTTCTATAGGCTTCTAGCCGCATTCTCTTGGATTTTGATTCGTAGATTTACAAACTAAAGCTCACCAGGACCTCATGAAAAGAAGGAGAAATTGTATTCTGTCTCAGGATCTACACACTTGAGACAGAATACAATTTCTTCTTTTTTTCATGAGGTCCTGGTAAGCCACAAAACACTATACAATGCTACCATGTAGAAGATACACAACTCTTTCTTATTCACTGACAGAAAATGCAAAATACTTACATTGTATATCCACATGCAGTTGCTTTATAGAAGATCATTCATCAAACCATCAGAGTAACATTATAATACAACATAATAACGTAACATTATACAAAGCAAACTATAATTACCTCTTCTATAACACAATACAGTGGAACCTCCGAATAACGGATAAGTTGGTGCAGGAGGTTTTTTCCGCTATTCGGAGGTGTTTTTTATTGGGAGGTTTTACTATATAAGGTTACGTTACCTCAAATGTGTTTAATGAGACTTCAAACTGATGAACTGAATCAGTATGCATGTAGCCATGGTCTTTGGGAACACAAATTGACATTATTGTAAATGTTGGAAAATGCAAGTGGACTGTCCTAGTGAAACTGAATAGTGAACTGCAGCAGACTGAATCTGAACTGTGCATGCACACATGATAAGAATATGCTTAGTCACAGCAGTTCTCTTACTAAGAAATGTTAGTATTTTAGGAGCATGACCAACAATGTCATCCTGTTTTAAGTCCACACTGGAACTGCAGACCTGTCTACTGAGTCTCTTTCAAGCAGTAACACATCCCCAGCAACTGGCATGGGGTCCAACTTACTTGATATAGGCATTTATCCTTTGAAGGAAAGAAGTACTCAGACTAGACTGCTGTGGAGTAGCAGGTAGGGGAATGGCATGCTTGTAGATCTATATTGACTATAACCACACCTTGTCCGTCCGTTATAGGAGGTTAATTTTTGCACTAAATGCATCTTTCGTGCAAGGCGATTGTCTGTTGTCCAAAGCTCAGAACAAGTACACTAGTAAAAGCAGTTGGTATACAAGGCATGTTTTCCGCTATAACAGAGGGGTCTGCTATTTAGAGAGTCCGTTATAAGAGGTTCCACTGTATAGTTTTTGAGCAAAAGCAAAACATGACGAGAGGTATTAGCACAGCGCAGCTTGCAGCACTCCTTATTAATTATACTGTGACTGAATATTTTTTCTGAAGTATCTTGTCCAAATTATTATTATTCTATGTCCAGGGGACAACAATTTAATATCCAAATGTCCCCCTCTGGAATATTTTGTACCATCGACTGACTGCATTGCACTCTTCTCTGCATTTGCACACATGCAAGCTATATAGCTAGGTTAAAGATTCTGAATGCATTTTGCAAACAGTGTCACTTACAATTATTATAGTTGATATAAAAAGAGAGCAGTTCAGTGCACTTTATGATCTATCATGCAAGAAAAGAAAATAGAGGAATCAATAGTAATATAGATCAAGACCCACAAGAACTACGGATGACCAAACAGAAAAGAAGACAAACACCAGGACCCACAGAATATTATTCCCAGTTGTAAATGTGATACTTACAACCAAGAGCATATGAGGGGGATCTCCTTAAATGCTCCTGGTACAACCCATGGTATCATTTTACTATTTGGTATTAAAGTATAGCTCATGCATGGTTTTGTCATGGTGTATACAGAGCACTAGCTTTATTCGTGCAAAGCTATACATGTCTCCATAAATAATCGAGCGCTTTGTTTCTTTGCTGAATCTGCTGTGATCTAGTCCCTTTGCAATGCATGATGTAATTATACAACTGCAGTTTGCTGTTAATTCCCAAAGCCTTGCTCTATATAGCTATGAGTGAGGTTTTTGGAGCAGTTTGGCAATTACCAGAATCGATACAAGAATAGCATAAAGTAGTGGCCTACTTACATAATTATGAAATTGTACCAAGTACAGGAGGTAGATTTAGGAATTACAAGCACTAATTCACAATCTTGTTCCATTATTATAGTTCTATAGTAGTATATAGTTTGTAGACTGAAGTTCTGCATGAAACTGGAGCAAGAGACAGGTTTTTTACATGTCGTGTATTATTATAGTGAGCCTTTTGTTTCAAAATGGCGATACAAAATACCATGTGTTTGTGTCCCAAACTAGAAGGATAAATCGACTCGATGTTTATATCGATTTCATCGAATTCATCTGGTAGGGATCAACTTAATGCAAATCAACTTCTTCTGGTAGGGATCGACTCGATGAGTTTTATCAAATCGATTTTATCTGGGTAGGGATTAGCCCCTCGATCCCAGGCCAATTAAATACAGCCTGGTATCTATTGCAGGGGTGATAGTGCGCATGCGCTTAATCATAGGTGTGGCCCATTCACGCCCATGCACTATACATGTATCTACATTGTTTGGCCTATGATGAACAGCTAGCTAGCTGTGGCTTTAGCCTCGATCCCAGGCTGAGTTTTCGCTTTTTTATAATGATTTATTCGAACACTAGGCCTGGTACTAGTTGTCTGCGCATGCGCCAAATTTTTATTGTATTTGTGGTCGGCAAAAATATTTATAATTGAAATTTGTACACAAAAAATGCACCAGAGTGAGTACACAAAAGATGCACATAGGGAGATGCTTCACAAGGGCCTGGGGAGTTGCCAGTTATGCTGCAGCACGATTACAGTGACCCAGGGAAACTTCAGGATGATTGAATGTCTTCAAATTACGTTTCAAGAAGATTTAGCAGGCTGCTGGACCTCTCTGATTCTAGGCCCCAACTCGTAACTCAGGTAAATTTTGCTTGAGAAAACGTAGATTCTCTTGATGCCTCTGAACTACCCAGCAACGCTCGAACGAGCAGGTCATACTCCAGTCCTGTGAGTATAGGACAATATTAAGAAACCAAAGACGGTTAAACCCTTACCTCAAACTGTCCAGTCTCGTCCGTTAGAGGAGCACTGTTGGGATAGCTGGATATTAGCCATTGCTCCTGTGCAGAGAAGTAGACATTCTAAATACGTGTAGATCTAAATTTCTCGGTTATAGTGTCATTGTCGACGAGCTGATGATGGCAGCACCAAATGCTCTAGTCACTTGACCCACTATATTGAAACTAGTCTACCTATAGATCTTGCCAAACATGATTTGATAGCATAGGGCCCACACAAAAATATCTGACCTTAACAAGCTTGACAAAGCTTTATACCTCTTCCCTTGTTGTTCAGTCTTCAGAATAATATTAGTCTTCTAAGCTTCAGAGAAGATAGAAGTTTCAACTAAGAATAATGATAAAACGGGAACTGACTTCTAGTAACGATAGTACCCGAATATAAATGTCACAAAAATGAACAAGAATATCCATTCGTCAGAATCTGACAAACAACTAACGCATGCGCAGACAACTAGACCAGGCCTAGTTGTTTGCCTAACCGATAAAAGCTAAAACTGTATATTTGGCTTGAAGTATTCTACATAACATATACATAATACTGGTGGTTTTGAAGTCTGTGGGCTGCGCCTGTCTCTAAAAATATAAATGCCCTCGGATACTGACCCAATACACCTAGATACCATGGTTCAACTATTCTGGGTAGTGCTGGTTGACCTGTGACGTAATATTTTGTCCCAAACTTTGGCCCAAGGACAAAATATTTCGCATATTGTGTCCCTCTCTGAAAGGTTTGTCTCATTGGTCAAAGGTTATAATGGTCGCTCAAAAGTTAATGAAAGCACTATGGGTGCTGATGCCTCAGTGGAGGGGCCAAAGCTTTACAACATTAAGCTACTAGTACACACATGTACAATCACATTTGCATGTGAGAATGGTGTAGAAGAGTCGGCCATGATTGTTGCTTCAAAGTCTAAAATAATGGTTGCAGAGCAAACTATACTAAGGCCACGCCAAATTAATCTTGTGTTTCACGGACTTTCCGGGTCATAATTTTGCAGAATGCAAAAAAAAATAGTGGTCCAGGTCAGAGTTCAGAATAGCCACATGATCTAGCAAAATGTTGTAATGTTTTGCTAAAGTGATTTTTTGTGGTGTGTTGTGCATGACTCCGTTCGTGGTTTTATAAATGATATTCATTATTTTTTTGCCTGCCATTCTGGTCTGTTTTTGAGGATTAAAAGTCTGTGAAACATAAGATCAATTTGGTGTGGCCTAAGTAGAGCGGAAAACAAGTTTTGCTATGCGTATTATGTAGAATACTTCAAGCCAAATATACCATTTGCTATGATTATGTACTTGTGATCTATATTAGTCTCACAATGTATATTATACATGTCTTGGTCCACTGGGAATAAGTTAACGTATACACTTGCCCCCTTTCCCACTGCAGGAGTCCACTCAGTGGTGGTGGCTCTACTGTCTGAGAAGGCTGAGATTCAGTACAACCCAGAGCAGACTGACCCAGAGAAGCTGGTCAGGGACATTTCTAGTCTGGGCTTTGGGGCAAACCTCATTGCAGACCAATATGGATACCAGCAGGGGAAGATCAATTTGATCGTGAGTTTGTTGATCAACCCCCCCTGGATATTGTGATTAATCAGTGGACTTGCAATAGGGACCTGTTGTTCTCTTTGTTAATCGTTCAGCATAATTATATTCTGCCCTCCCACTTCCTACAGATTGAAGGTATGACCTCCTCCTCGTGTGTGCATACGATAGAGCAGACTCTCCTGGGCACAAACGGAATAGAAAAAGCTGTTGTTGCACTCTCAACCAGCAGGAGTCATGTTGAGTTTGATTCCACCATCCTTGGACCGCGTGATGTCATACAGATTGTCAAGGTTACATAAGTTATATATACAATCAACAGTGAGACACTATATAGTTGATAAAATATACGCATGAAAAATGTTGCAGAGGAGTAACCTCTAGAAGCCTAAGGACGACATTGCGCATGCGTACTATTATCTAAATGAGTTCCTGTTAAACACTGTTTTGTCTGTGTCCATGGGATTTAGAAACCCTCAGGTACTCGTAGTATCCTTGCTATGCTTGGGGCACTAAAGTAATACCTGTGGTGTTCTAAATCCCATGGACACCTCCAAAACAGTATCTACAATTATAACTGCTATGTATAGTAATGATCTGCTATTCATTTCCAACTGCGTGGGGACGCATGTAGTTACATACTATGCACTTGTCAAAGTAATGCCCCACCTCCCCTCTATAGCGGGGATAGGTGGGGATTAGTTGGGGATTAGGTTTAAAGTTGCTCCCCTACCCCTAGGGGACTTAGACAGATTACCTGATACATGCATTGGGTTAAAGGTCAATTAAAGATCACATGATGTCTGCCACACTCTTCCTTCCAACACATGCTGAGTACAGTGAGAGCAAAATTTACATCCTGAGCAATCTCTGCCTTCTTGACTTCACTAGCTTTATAAGAGAATAGCTGTCAATATTTATATAGTGATTCTGTACTTCAAATAATTTGTTATATTCTCGCTAGTGAAACCATGAAGAAATAGCTATGTATACAGTAGTGTGATAGGTCTAATCCCCACATAACCCCCATGTTTTACTAGGGACTAGACTAAATAACATGCCCAAAGGTAGGGGTATTAGATAATGTGATTGGTCTAATCCTCACCTGTCCCCGGTAGGGAGGGATTGGTATTAGATTGACAAGTGCACTAGACTCATGCAGTAATCAGAGCACAAAAGTATAGAATTTACCATGATAGATCTTCCCCATGCAGAATGCTGGGTTTGATGCTCATCTAGGCAATGAAGGCAACGCCCAAAGTAATCTCAGTGACAATCGCTCCCTTCGCAGATGGTATATCACCTTCTTCTTTTCTCTAGTGTTCGGTATCCCCACAATTATTATTGCTTTCACGTCTGTTGAATGGCCTGTGCTTACACCTGGACTTAACCTCAGAGAAGTGCTTCTTCTCACCCTTGCCTCTATTATACAGGTATATACTGTACACATAAAGTGAATTATGTTGGTAGAATTTTAAATGTCAAGTTTATGTGTGATTACATGCATGTATAGGTTTTTGGAGGATACTCTTTCTATGTGTCTGCATTCAAGTCCTTGCGTCATTGTACTGCTAACATGGAGGTACTTATCGCCCTGGCAACCACCATCGCCTACGTCTATTCAGTGAGTATAGTGAGCACTTTAATTGATCATGCTTATAATTATACTCTTCATTGTTTTCAGGTGATAGTCGTGATCATAGCGTCCACAACGACTTACCAAGATACAAAGACATTATTTGAGACGGCACCCATGCTCCTGATGTTTGTTTCATTCGGCCGCTGTTTAGAAAACATTGCTAGAGGGAAGACATCCAAGGCTCTGGCCAAACTCATGTCCCTCCAGGCTACAGAGGCCAGACTCATCAAGAAAGCTTCTATTGGAGCTCTAGAAGAGTAAGTCTAACAATAGAAATAGAGTGTAAGAGTACGACGTATTAGACTCATGTAGTCAACAATCATCATAATTATGTGCCCCATACCAACTTTAGTTGTATGTGACACCCGTTTTCTGCAGAGAGGAGCTTATAGCAGTGGAACTGGTCCAGACAGGAGACACACTCAAGGTGGTGCCAGGAGAGAAGATTCCAGTTGATGCTACAGTCATCAGTGGCAGCTCAAGTGTAGACGAGTCACTCGTCACTGGTCAGTGTATATGCATAGTCCTTGGTTAGGCCATATAATTGCAGGTTTCATGATCAGCAAGCTCTAGTCAATTTATGCAAGACATGCATGCACTGCATGTACTATACATACAGGTGAATCAATGCCAGTAGACAAAAATAAAGGGGACACTGTTATCGGAGGCACTCTCAATCAAAATGGAGTACTTTATCTGGAAGCAACTCACATTGGATCAGACGCCATGTTGGCACAAATTGTGAAGCTAATTGAAGAGGCCCAGACGTCTAAAGCACCCATCCAAAGGATAGCAGATCGCATCGCTGGTTATTTTGTCCCTACCATTTTAGTTTTGGCTCTCATTACTCTGGTTGTCTGGCTGGCCATCATCATCACTCTGCAACGCACAACACCACAGGTACTATACAGCAACGCCTGTGTGTGCAGATCGTGCTGCATGCAAAATTATATGTGATCTTACATTAATCATTTTCCCTTTCCCTTTAATTTACTAGGACTACTGCTTTTCATCTGATAACTTGTCCAACTTTTCAAGCTCCTATTTTTACGGCAACTTTTCTATCAATGCAACGGACATTCTTCCCAGTCAGATATGTTACTCAATTAGCAAAGTATTTACTCACACTATCGCTGTGCTCCTGATTGCATGCCCGTGTGCACTAGGACTGGCCACGCCCACTGCTGTGATGGTGGGCACTGGTGTGGGGGCTGTCAATGGGATCCTCATCAAGGGCGGAGAGCCACTAGAAACCGCACATAAGGTTTGGGTTGAAAAACCTTCCCTATATATAGCATGGGAATGACATTGATCAGCCAGGGTGTCATACAGAAGTTTGAATTAGGGTAAGGGATTTACTGCCGGTGACCAGGTGGGTATTTTGGAGATTAGGTGCTCTGAGGTGAATTTTGGGTTTTGGTGATGTCCTGTAATGCCGTGTAATGCCGTGTAGAGGGTAATTACCTTGAACTTTTGTAAGTATAGGATATACCACACCTAAGAGGAGGATATGCACCCATATATCCTCCGCTACCGTGGTTACTCCGAGGCGGAGCCGAGGGGTATGTAACCACGGTAGCGGAGGATATATAGGGTGCATATCCTCCGAGTAGGTGTGGCATATCTGACTTATACCACGTGACCGCAGCACTATAAAAGGACCTCCCCCTAGCAACAATTCAATCACGATGCAGACTGCAAAAAAGAACAAGACTATGCCGGATTTTGCAGCCGTCAAAGAGCTAGTTGAGCAACATGTTGACTCCTACAGATGCTCAAGAGCTTCCTTGGTCCAAGCGTTGACCATTCGACGTCCCTTACTGGAGTTGCAAGCTCTTCTTGAATAAAATGTATCTAAACCGCGCCCATGGACCCATGGAAGCTTTATAGCCATCTTGTTGGAGAGCACCTTCCGTGTTTCTGCCGTCGCTTTGAGTCTTAGTACCTTCTCTTTGCTTACTTTCTTGAACAAATGAAAAAACAAAAAAACAACTTGAAAAACTGTGCATGCCTGGGGCTGTATGCTAATATTCTATATATCCTACAGCTGTTGACCAATGAGATCAATTTGTGGTGACGTAAGTGTGGTATAAGTAAAAAAATTCATTTGCTGCATGCGTTCCAGTAAACCACCCCTAAAGCTTTTCGTGAAGAAAAGTTTCGTTGAGGTCAGTTCACCTACGGAAAATTTACTAACTTTTTACCTGACAAAAGTTACCCATGCACTACATGGTAAGCACATTTTGTATTAAATGGGGTCAGATTCTAAATGGAGTTTGCCAGCTAGTGCATGTAGGCACAGTCGAATCCAGCAAAAAAGGGTAACTGTCATTTAATCTTGTCAAGCTTACATGGCTAGCTAGATCTATCTCCTCCCCAGAAATACTTTGGTGTCTTGCTTTATGCATGAGTCAACAGAACAAGCCATGTGCCTACTAAGAGAAAGATTTCTGAACGCAAATCTTTGGGGGAGGAAGTTGATCATGGCCCTTGTATGTTATCCTGCTCTCTTTATATTAGGTGAAAACTGTCGTGTTTGACAAAACTGGCACCATTACTCACGGAAAGGCCAGGGTTACCAAAGCAATCCTGTTTGTCAAAGAGGCAATATGTACAAGTCCCCTCTTCACAATCCTTGTAGGTCTGGCAGAGAGCAACTCTGAGCATCCTCTGGGAAAAGCTATCGTCAAATATTCTAGACAAGTATGTAAAAGCCACATTGTTACATACCATTCTTTCCATGTGCTGTTAGGCTCTGGGTGGTGAATTGAGAGGAGAGTGTCAGGAATTTGAGGCAGTGCCGGGTCGCGGGCTGCGGTGCACTGTGTTGGGAGTGGACCAGTACTCCAACTCTGACACGTGGGAAAACACCATTCCACTCAAGAGACTCATCGTTATACAGAGCTCGACTTCCCTCTTATCCCTGCAGAGAGGTGGAGCCAGCCCACCAAGGATTTATAAAGTATGTTTATAGGCTGATCAATCCTCCATACATACTCCACACATCTGTATATTGATGCTTATAATTACATAGGTACTGATTGGGAATCGGGAATGGATGAGTGAGAATGGCATAGATGTGGTAATGGGAATGGAGGAAAAAATTCAGGCCTGGGAGACGCAAGGAAGAACTGTGGTCCTGGTATCTGTAGACAGTGAGCTGATCTGGTATATTGCAAATCTAACCAACACACACATGCATATTATAGGTATCCTTGTTGGTGCAATAGGCATTGCAGACAGCATCAAATCTGAGGCACAAGTGGCAATATCTTCCCTGAAGAAGATGGGCCACCGTGTGGTGCTGCTGACTGGAGACAATAGGAGAACAGCTCAAGCTATTGCAGCAGAGGTTGGGATTCACGAGGTTTATGCTGAAGTACTGCCTTCTCACAAGAAGAACCAGATATCTGATCTTCAAAAAGAGGGGAAAGTGAAGGTTCGTGCAAGTACATACGTGTTTGATATAAACATCATTTTTATACCAGCAATTGATATCAATTTGTATGCGCGCATTGATTACTTTTGTGTCACAGGTGGCCATGGTTGGTGATGGTATCAACGACTCTCCTGCTCTGGCTCAAGCTGATATTGGCATAGCAATTGGAACAGGGACTGATGTTGCAGTCGAGGCAGCTGACATTGTACTAGTGAAGGTATTAATTGGGTATAATTACACTCAATTGAATTATGTGCATTTTATACTTTCCTCAGAGTAACCTTGTTGATGTTGTGGCAGCCATTGATATCTCTCGTCGAACAGTTCGTAGAATCAGGATCAATTTTTTCTGGGCAATATTCTACAACATGATTGGCATCCCAATTGCTGCAGGTGTCTTGTCACCTGTTGGTTTTATCCTCGAGCCGTGGATGGCCAGTGCCGCAATGGCCTTCAGCTCTGTCAGTGTTGTCTGCAGCTCTCTCCTACTCAAATGGTAAAATCTGCATGTGCATGCATGATATGTGCATGCATAAAGCTGTAACCAGGGCCGTAGCCAGGGGGGTGCTTAGGGGTGCTCGAGAACCCCTAACCAGCCTGAGTCAAGCATACAAATCACATAGAAATGTATCTGATTATCCAGCTGAGCACCCCTTCTCTTCCAGATCTTGCTGCAGTTAGGCTGTTAGCTAGCTAGTATATAGGCAAGGAAAACCATTCAGTCTCTAAACTGTGAGCTATTCTGGGTTAAATCTATAAACTAGTTCTCTTTTGTGATCGCGGCCAGCTTCTCTACATGTAAACGTTTAGCCACGTCCAACTTGGCAATTATAACGTCATTAATAAGAGGTGTGGCTTCCGGTCAACTAAATTTCAGCACTGCGCGGCTAAAAATCGGGCGCTTCACGCCCTCTTTCATCTATGATAGCACCCCCTTCTCCAAAATCCTGGCTACACCCCTAGTAACAGTAATTATACCACACTTACGTCACCACTAATTGATCTCATTGGTCAACAGCTGTAGGATACATATAGCATACAGCCCCAGGCATGCACTGTTTTCAGTTAGTTTTTTCATTTGTTCAAGAAAGTAAGCAAAGAGAAAGGAGCCATGCTTGACGGTAGCTACTAAGACTCAAAGTGACGGCAGAAACACGGAAGCTGCTCTCCAACAAGATGGCTAAGCCTCCATGGATACATTTTACCCAAGAAAAGCTTGCAACTCCAGTGAGGGATGTGGAATGATCACGCTTGGACCAAGGAAGCTCCTGAGCATCTCTGTACGTAGGAGTCGACTTGTTGCTCAACTAGATATTTGACGGCTGAAAAATCCGGTATAGTCTTGCTCTTTTTGCAGTCTGCATCATGGATTGAATTGTTGCTACCTTTTATAGTGCTGTGGTCACATAGTATAAGTTAGATATGCCACACCTACTCAGAGGATATGTACCCCATATCCTTCTCTTAGGTGTGGTATATCCTATACTTGTACCATGATGTGCTCTGACACTAAGGAATATCCATTGAAACTCTCAGGATACTCCAGGGTACAAATCCCATGTACCCTAGGGTACATTGGCTGTGGTCAGCCTAAAGGCCACCCTTCACACTTAAGGAGCCACTCTTTTATAGGACACTATAATTACACTGTGACACACTAGGATCACATTGTGAAGATCATTTCTTCAGTATCCAATCAGATTCACTAAAACTACCGGACCACATTGGAGATGGGTTGTGTGAAGTTGTAAATGTGGTTTGTCAAGTGCAAGCACACGCACACAAAATGTGCACAGTGCATGCACGGCAGGGATCAAAGAGCGTTTACTACTACAGTGGCGGATCTAGGATTCTTGAAAGGAGGGTTTCAGGGCTCTGAGCGGGTGGACTGTTATTTTACCTAAAAAAAAGGTCGTCACTTCTTTGAAACAGTGAGCATGCGCATTAACACACCGAATTATTCCCTAAAAAAAAGGTCATCACTTTTCATAAGCAATCTGTATGCACTACGCTGGAGAGTTTTTAGCCTTCATAGTGAGTCACTGAAACTGCACACACAAAGCTTTGCAGGACTAACAAGAACTAAAGGTAAGTGAGAAGTGCATGTGAAAGCTAGTAAGAAAGGAACAACTTGCTAACTAGTTGCTTGAGCCTCCCACTCATTTCTTTCTCAAAGGGGGGTTCAATTGAACCCAAAGAACCCCCTCTGGATCCGCCACTGTACTACCGTATAGCAGGTAATTTTCGTGGGGTAAAATATTCGTTATTTTCGTGGGCAGGCTGACCTCCATGAAATTTTAACGTAGGCGTGGCTTATCGGAACGTAGGAATGCCGTGCAGCCACGAGACTAAACGAAATTTTTACTCACGAAACTTACCTGCTATATATACGGTTCTCAGTTGTAAATGGGTGTTCGATAACAGCTTCTAATCAATAGGTGTTCATAGTACAAGCTACCTGTACCATGGATATCTGCGTGTGTATTGTTATTATACAACCTCGTGCAGTTGTATGTATTACATAGAACTGCCCTCGGTAGTAAAAATCCAATCCACCCTTGATATCCATGGTACAACTATTACTTGTACAGTTGAGCCAGTGGCATTTTACCGTCATGTTTAACTCTTGTACAATGAATCAGGATGCTTTTTCTTACAGCTACATAAAGCCTAATGTGGAAAATTACATGGACAGTGACCCTCGTCCCAGCAACTCGTACGAACGGTTATCTTTCTATAGTTCCCATCTCCCACTCCACAAGAGAGCTCTGTTGTTCCTAGGAATGGACCGCCTCGCTGGAACTGGAATGAGACTTGCAGTATATAGTGATGATATGCCTGTCTCATCCAACATAGATGATGACACCAGTATTGTTGTTTACGATGATAGTATTGTGTAACCTCAGTTACTGTTATACAACACAACTACTAATTAATGCTGACACTTTTTTCATGATATTTTTGTCGAATGCCGTTACAAAAGCTATATATATATAACTTAACTGCAGCTATTATGCCCCGCCCCAAGGAATTTTGAATTTGTGTTAGCATACTAAACAGTTTATGGCTTCCTGGGGGGGGGGGGTGCACAAGATTCACTAGTTTCTTTCATTCTTTCTCCTATTTGTCTCCAAATTTTATCTTATAGACCCTGTGACAAAGAACTAGAAGAACCTACGAAGGAGGCTATAATTATACGCATAAAGGCCACGAACGTGAGTGAATAAATAACTATAGTGGTACGTAATATATTAAATAAAAGCAGTAAAATTAAGTCCATGATGGCCAGGTTGTCACTTTGTATCGCTTCAGAGTGCCGTCTGCAAACTTCTCCATCCAGGTTTCAAAATTAGTTCTTATTTGCTCAGCTCTACTGCACACACCATCACCTCTTGTACTGCCATTTTGCTGCGTAACACCTCCATTCTCTTGAGCTCTTCTATTTGAGTTACTATCCTCATCATCGAAATCGAGCACACTCCCAAGAGTATCTCCTACTGACGGAGTTTTTACGTGAGTATTCAAGTGGGTGTCATCGAAGTTTGAGTTCCCATTACAATTATTTGTGGGTTCTGTCTCTGGAAATACGCACAGTTGCTTTTTAGAGCCCAGTAAAGCAACCACAGTAGCCACATTCCCAGACAAGCAGTCCGAAACACGCATTCCAATTTTATCATACTTCATTCCGATACATTGTTCCAGCATAGTCTCGAGCCAATCTTCGTGAGTTCTGTAGCAGAGGTACCATAGTGTCAGTCTGTGGTCCCTGTATTGACTAGTAACTTTCAGAAAAGCTCGCATCATTTGTTTCGCTTCACTTTCGTTGTGAGAATCAATAAGAATGACTAATGCTATTTGTGCCTGACCGTGCTTTCCTTCGACAGAAGTTTCGTAAGAGTGTTGGTTCATTTGGTACAGATGTGCCTGGTGTGACCTGTGAGGAGTGTGGAGTGGGTGGTTTTCATTGTGAGTAGTGTGGTCAGTGTTCTGTTTTTCAACATTTTTTCGTAGCCTGTAATGGGAGCAATGTGGGAGAAGTACAATCATGAATGTGTGTGTATTACTTAGCCGATTACTTGTGTAATGGGTAAATTGTCACTACATACGTGTAGGTGTACATGTAACTATTTAAAACACAGGACATTATACCTGTTGTCTGGGTCCTCTGCAGAGCCTAGGCACAGTCCCACCATGCAGAACACCAGCACAGCAAACAGCAGGCTCATCATTGGAGTGTACACGCCACTACATGGCATAATTATAGTGAATACGTACTTATAAACGTATGAATGTACATGTACTGATTGCACTGATAATCAATATTATACATAGGCTCACCTCTCTAGAGCTAGGAGGAAGTCGTTGAGGTCAAGGACAAACTCAGACACTCTATTCCACATCCGACCCAACCATCCCTACAGTGAAGAAACTTGGGTGCTACATGTACTATGTTTTTGTATTACAACTCTGTTGCAGTCACTGAACAGAAGAGAAACTGCAAGCAACTAGTTACTAACATGCACTCCTCCTATTCAGATCCATTGTTAAAACACAAATAAGATACTGCATTGACAAATTCACTACAATATTTAGGTTCACACAGTGACGTACATTACATGCATGTTATCAGAGATGAAAACATTGTTCACGTGAAGAGACCATACAAAGATTAGGTGCTGGTAGAGAGTATTGCTCATTGGGAGTGGTGTCTTACCGGAGCCTCCTCATCCTTGAGTGTTGGTAGGCGTGGTAGTGGTCTCATGCCAGCGCTATTGGCCCTCAGTAACGAGAGATGAGAGAGAAGTGTGTCCATATCACAGAACCCATCAAACCAGCTGAACCGGTTGTATGCTCGGCTCAATATGAGAACCTGGGAGGTTTTAAGCGCTGAATAAATACATACATTTGTACACACACATGTACATGTACAGTACAGTGAATTGAAATTTAGTTTGAAATACCTCGAAATGTTAAGTAACTGAGAATAGCCAATACACAACTACATATGTGAGTGATAACCCAGAATGTAATTATTCATTCACTCACTGGTCTTGCAGTCCCCCCTGAGGAGCAGGCCACACCAGTGATGGGGGGAAGGGGTGTCAGAAACTCCGTTTGCCTTGTGGAATCAATGTAGGCAAACTTATCTACCAATGAAGGCTCCTCGGCTGGTATTCTCCTGAAGGCAGCTGTCAGAGAATCATTGTATTCAGCCAGCCCACTGACAAGCAGGACAACACAGAAACTGAAGACAGTGAAACAGTATATGCATGAAAAGGAGCATAATTTATTACCTGCACATGTGCATGTATTGTACCTAGCTGCATATAACATAGTGACCTTAAAACGATATCTGCACATACAACATTCAAACATGCGATCTACATGTATAGCACCAAATCCTACAAATCCTACACTCGTACATGTACACGAATACAATCTACCCTGAATGTCATCGTCATACCCATTCCATAATTAGAGTCATCACCCACCTGATTCCTGAGAGAGGGCAGACTGTGTCAAGCATGTGCTGTGAGGAGAGCCTAGGGAGGGAGAGAATGAGCCCCTCCACTGCTGACTGCAGGACAGCCTTGTTCAGAGGACCCTGAGGGGGAATAGGAGAATCAAAATTATGTGTAGACCTACAAGTGAAATAAGTTATAGTGCACAGTTCAGTACATGAGCGCCAAGAAAAAATAAAATGTGCACATACATAAGTACATGTTAATAATACTTTACTCTAATTGCTGAAGTAACACATTTACCAGCTAACTTACACTCTAAAAGAGTGATGGAGGGGGCTATACCGTATTGAGGCTTTTGGCTCTCCTACTAGTACTATAGCAATTCGAGATACGTATTCCTAAGCCCAATGGGGGTAGTAGCTATATAGCACAGAGCACCCACACCCTCCTAACCTTCATGACAGTGGTTGGCAGGTGATACTCCTTAAACACAGCTAGTCTCTTTTCTCCAATCCTCACCCCAAACCTTTGCAACAGTACTCCATCTCCTCTCACTGTAGTTACAAACCCAAAGTCTGCCGTTCTCTGATGAGCAAAGGCTGTCAGCTTGTAGAGCAAGGAGGGAGAGTCCCTCGGAGTGAACAGTACCAAGCGTGGACGATTCCTGGCTATGGCCTCTGAGAGGAACGAGTCCACATTGCTCTCAGTGATCTGAATTGGGTGCAAAGATAATATGACTTTCACTATGTGATTTCCAGTAAATATGAGCCATATTTTAAAGCCATCAAGTGGCCGTATTTCAGGGTGAGTTTTGTGCAGTAAACATCTAGCTAGAAATCGATGTCAAACCAAATGGCCGGTATATCAAGGTGGCTGTACTTCAGAGAGCCAGAATAGCGAGAGTCTAAGTACTTTTGGTAGCTACATATACATGTACCATTTGGAATAGACAACCTTTGAGGGCTCACCAGAGTGATAATATGCTTTGGTAAGATGTTATCGAGGAAGCTGATGATGGTGTTCTTGTCTCTCAGCTGGCCGTAGTAGCGATGCACTCTACCAGAGACCACACCCACAATGGAGGGCACATGACTTACACCACAGTGTTGAATGATCTGGGGGTGTAGTCGAGCGTGCACACTACCAAGACCGACCCCTTGAGAGGAGAGGTCCTGTGGAAGAGGAACAATAATTATGGTCAGTGGCATTAGTTTTCATTTGTAAACCATGTACAATGTAGAACAACTATGATTACTAGTCAGTCTTGCAATGGCTCCACACAATGACTCCAATTCAATTCATTTACAAATCAAAACAGAACGTTTACTGTTGTTGTTTTTTACAAGGTAATGACTATCATACATGTACATGATACTTTCATGTACAGTGTACATGTATTACTAAAGCACATGTGAGATAGAAAGTGAATGTTTGTATTATGAAGGTTAGAGGTTAACGCCTGAGGCTCCTAGCAACCCAAGATAAAAGGGTGAATTTGTAATCACGTGACTAAGCATGGAGCCCCTCACCGTGTGCATAGCCTTCCATATGACCTCCACATCAGCACAGCGCATGCAGAAGTCCGTGTAAAAATTAAGCAGGTATGGCTTATGATGACTATTGCCCAGGATCTCTGCATAAAACACTTGAGTACCTATACCGTCACTACGATGGGTGGGCCCAGAAGACTGGAACACGAATCTGAATCCCCCCTCTGAGAATTTGAAACCTTGTCCTCGAGGGAAGCCATGGCTCTGGGGATGAGACTCTCCCACACGGCCTGTTACGTCATAGTTACGTCTCTTCTCAGAATCAGATAATACCTGAATAAAATTACAATGCGGGATGCCAACGTTAGTGATACAATCCTTTTCACTTCACTTGAAACATAAAAGCAAAAACCCAGCAGAAGTGTGTAGAATAGTGTACAGAGAGCCTAATGCTATGGTGTGGTCACTAATAAGGTTTACACGTACATTTCAGGTTGTAACAGGAGAATCAAGCTTTCACCACAACTAACAATGTGACTAGTGAGCAGATAAATTCGCCAAAAAATGTATTGTACGACAAGGTACATCCATATAAAACTTGTAACGTGTAGGTACCTCATATGCTTCATTGATGTCAGTGAATCTATCTCGGGCATCTGGTGATCGATTTTTATCAGGGTGCCTGCATAATTATAGGCAATATTTAGGTACGTGGTGATGTGATACTACTAACAGGTGGGTTCATTTGGTAACATGCGCCTACGATTTGAGTGACCTTGACAACAAAGCCAGTAGCTACCACAATTCACCAAAGCTTGGCCTGTTTCCTGTAAGCATTCTTGATGTCACTCTCACTGGCAGATCGAGACACACCCAGGACTCGATACAGGTCCTCAGAGCACACTGTCAGAGGGCCCAGAGCAACTATCATCAACCAACACACTCCCATACACAGGGTAGAGCTTTTGAAACGACAAAAGAATGTCATCTTCTTCTCCTCCTACACGTACACAAATGCACAAAAAACTTTTGGAGCTATCTCATTGTGTGGTGAGCTTTAAATAAAACTACATGTAGATCTACAATACTATAGTGGGCATCAATACGAGAAAGCAGAGAAAGTTTGCTTCAGTCACTCTCCACTCCTGATCCATATCCTGTGTAGTAATACAGTATAAACTTTAAACAATTTCAAAATGAAGAATATACCTGTGATTTCTACTCTAGTGGACAACACACCCTCAATGGTAGGTTAACCCAATGGTAAGCAGATTTCATTTTAATATCAATGTACATGTCACACTGTAGGATTTTGAGGGACAGAGACTTGCTGAAAGATTATCGCTTGTCATCATCGTTTTATTTGCAGTGAGTTTTAGAGTCTAGCAAGATGTGTTTTTGATTGTGGCTAATATGTGTAGAGGTTTTATGCACCTATAAAGTACGGGCATAGGTGGGGAACATAATTCAACTGCACCACATCTGGGGGCAGCCTCGATGTCAAATCCTTGTGTATAAGTGCAATGATCAGTACCGGATTACCACATGACTGTGTAGTTAGTGCACATGCGCAACTATGTCAAATCAATTGCCCTGCCCCTTGGCAAAATTCGAGATCAAATCCCCACCTATGCCCGTGCTGGGGGAGGTGGAGCTTGCCATTGATAGGTGTATTAGAGTTATAGGCATTTAGTAACGTACCTGCAATAGTGGTGCTTTTAATTCACTAGATATAGCCTCAGCAGGCAAAATTATATTCTGCTAAAACTAAATTGTCATAAGTGTTTTGATTCTTTGGTGTTTATCAATCACTACTTGCTCCATGCTTGCTCTTATCTTCCACAGGCAGTAGGTTTTGTGTGGGGATACGTTTGCCAGCAGCTGATTCAGACGGTAGCAATCCTAGGAGCCGGAGTACTGGTGAACGTACTGGTAAGACATGAGAGAGAGGGAATGTTACCGTGTGTGTATATATATCCACACCTTACATAATTATAATTATCATGATAGTTCACAGGCCTTGGTCTGATCTACATACATATAGTAGTGAAGCTTCTGGTTGTCCTGTCACACAATAATTGATCCCCCTAAATGCTATCCCCTTGGGCCGTATGTGGCATAACAGAGGGCCCCCCGGATCGTATATGGCACCACAGGGGGTCCCCCTAGAACTATACATGGCGCCATACACGCTCCCCCTGCCCCACAAATAGTCTTCCTCAATTCCAACTTCCATGGCCACCGTCCTGCTGTCTACACCTTTGTATCTGATGAGCGTTGATATGGGAACCTTAACCCAGTCGAATACCAGAATGACTCATGAATGAGCCACGCTCATCAATAATTCTAGTAGCCTTTGCATGCAAAATCAGCTAAAGATGTCCAGAGCTCTTACTTAATGTACTAGTTTTGGACATAATGCATCGGTGGACAGAACAAGGTAGCAACCTATACTGTCAGGCTAAGCTAAAGCGCTTAGCTGCTTCTGTTAATCAGCAACACAAGGACACTTAATGCACATGTGCGAGTACGTGTTTTCTATTAGTTTGGCCGAATCTTTCGTCCGAAATTTCGGATGATCGGGGTTTGGATAATCCAGGCTCAACTGTATATACAAGTATTATTATTGCATGGGCACGGGTGAAATATGAGAAGTGCATTATTAGACACAGTCGTATTAGCTTAGACATCATTCACTTCTCACCCCCCTCATAGTTGGTGGTCCCACCATGGCCAATGTTCAGGAAGAATCCACTACCCTGGCAGGATGTCATATCAGAGGGGAAGTCCAGCAGTGGTGGGTCTAAGAAGAAATCGAAGAGCTCATAGGCACACCTCAGACTCACATAAATCACTGGCTTTTTGCTGTATAATTTTGTTATTCATGACACTACGTATATAATCAGATCAGAATGATGAATATTAGTGTTGTGTGTTGTTCAAAGGGTGGCCAGTGTGCAAGTACAGGTAAAAGAGAAGACTGAGGATGAAAGCTAGAGGTCCCTACTTGTTACTATCTGTTCTAGGAGCTCTATTTCACCATGTACAAGGTAGACTATATAGTTATAGAAGCTGTGTACCTTTGCTGCATGCTCTGGTAGACAGGTGATGTTTTACTGAAACCAGCCCCACCCCTCATATATATCAACACTTGTTTGTGTTCTTTCCAGAGGTGTCTGGGTCATGTCTCCCCTTGCCAGTGCCCAGTTTTGGACAGTTGCTCTACAACAATGTTGATGTTACTCAATCCCAGCCTCAGATGTATAGTCTTAACGACACAGTAGAGTACAGGTGTGCCCAAGATTATCAGCTTGTCTCCATCAACTCCAACACTGCCCTCCAGAACCAGCAGTCTGTTTGTATCTCCAATAGAACATGGTCCCTGCTGGGAGTCACCTGTCAGTGTGAGTATAGTTGAGTTATGCATGACAGCCTCCCTTGTCTCTCTATTAATTAATTAAAATTCAGGACTGCATGGCCATTAAACTTTATAACAGCTAGCCTGGGCCTGTCTCTTTATTCAGTAAAAATTCAGGCCATTAAGTTACATGATACTGCTATTTATATGGCACGCGTTTATGTTAGGGGTTGAATACTTGTGTGCTTTAGTTGTGGAGGAGGAAGAGACTGCATGCATATGATTGTGAATGATGGCTCCTATACATTAGGGCTGCATTGAGGGGAGGCGAGGGGGGTATTTCGCCCCCCTGGGATTTATTGACTAGTATT
The DNA here is from genome assembly GCF_963675165.1 of Halichondria panicea. Classification (NCBI taxonomy): domain Eukaryota; kingdom Metazoa; phylum Porifera; class Demospongiae; order Suberitida; family Halichondriidae; genus Halichondria; species Halichondria panicea. Next base: position 3,227,071 of record NC_087379.1, read on the forward strand.
TATTAGGAAGCTGAGGTAGGTAGTCAGTTTAGTTTTAAACAGCTATTCTGCACACCTAACACTACAATCATGTAATTATGATGATATCACTAAATTGATAGCTACTGTGAGCTGAAATTGTGCCAGAATTGATCTAAGCCCCCAAATATCCACATTTTTCCAGGGGAGCCCCCGGACCCCCTAATTTAATTGGCATGCACCTTTCTTCGCGTCAGGGTGCTTTGCCTCCCCTATATTTTTCATTTGCCGAATTTCCCCCCTGACCCAAAATCCTGGATGCAGCCCTATACATACATACTCTCTTTCTTTAGTTTTGACGGCGACTGCTGGTCCTCCATCAGATGATCTAAATCTACTTGTGCCTGCCAGAGATGCACTGATAATCATAGGAGCTGTGCTGGGGGCCCTTATTCTCCTCTTGTTACTTCTAGTTCTGTGCTGTTGCTGCTGGACCATGCAGCTGAGGTGCTTGACTATCATTGTGTTATTGTACGAAGCTCTGCTATATAATAATTATGTTAGATTAGATCTGCAAGTAGTGCTTGTTAGACTTCTGCAGTTGCCGAATGCTCATAAGAGTTTTATTCAGATCACGACTGGGGACGTATAGACATGATGAGGCACTCATTCATTCCCAAGCAGAAGGACTTGTTGTGCCCAATCCTATAATTGATATCAAGGAATCTGAAGACGGTGAGTTTGTTTTTGATCAGGAAATTTTATCTTACAACTATCGTTCTGTTCCTGCAGATTTATCTGGCAATCCTCTCTACCTCACGCCAACCGAAATGAATAAGTTCAACCAACAACGTGGAAAACTCACCAGATAATGATACAAACCTTCTTCAGCCGGACATACATATATATACAGTACAAGTTATAAGATCTAGACCCGTACATACGTACGTACGTACAATACCACCTATATAATAATATATATAGCGTCATGAAATATTGTTTGGTGTGGAATTTTCATCACACTGCACATTTTTGCGTCTATAGATCTAGGTCAGCTCACAGCTTCTGATCAGCGTGGTAGGCGCTAGAGTCCCTCGATCTTCGATTCCTATGTATATGCATGTATGATTATAGCATTACAAGTATAGCACCTAAAAGATGTTCAACTATCCCCCCCCCCCCCCCCCCCCCCAACAGACCTGATAGTCAATCTATAGCTATAGCTACTGATTGCATTGCGGTGGCTGATTTTTATATCATTGTTGTAGCATAAATTATACTTAAAGCTATATAATTATACAGACCATATTGAAAGTCTGCATACGTATATACAAATTGAATGTGAAAGTGCATAAACTGATGCCGCAAACGAACATAAACAGAGTCATTAATAGTCCAATCAATCTCCAGACAGTAGGTTTGAGAGTGACTTCTTTCTCGATCGAGACCCTGGGTCTTGTTTTGGCTCCACCTCCACAGAGCGGGTGTAGCCCTGTTCCTCATCAAACTCTCTGCTAGACTCGAGCTGATTGTCCAAATACACCAATACCTGTAGCAGTGGAGCAAAATATGAAGATGAACACTAAACGATTATCCTGCTATCCCATTCAATGATATCTACTTTAATGCAGACTAGAATCTATCATGGACTGTGCAAACGATCGAAGGGATGGTCAAGCCTAACACAGAACGATGCAGATGCAAGGGCACCAGCTATAGAGGTGTGTGTATACTAACATACCGATCCATCGGCTGGTATGCTATACTTCGGGTTTTGGAATCGCGTTACTTCCTCTATCACCGAAGCCAGCTGCAAGAGGTATAATAATATTGCAATTAAATTGCTACAAAAAGTCATGTATGAGCAACAATAATTTTAATGTGTAAACTAGTGCTCACTAAAAGTATATATGTCACTGATTTGGTTACTAGTTAGCTGAAGCGAGTTAAACTTTATAGTAATACAACATCATTATTGTTCTTGGCACGGTGAGGATCACCATTCTGCTAACCTTGGTGAGTTTCAGAAAGTTGACATGCTCTGGTGGGTTCTTGACAAAGGTTGACATACCGACTTCAATAGAGACCAGGAGGTTCAAATAGGGACCAATGTAGGGGATACTCGGAGAAGGGGAGCTGTAGTTTTGTACGTGAGAGAGTAATTCAAAGGTGTGCTTAAAATTGCTACAAAGGCTGTTTCTGAGAAACAAGTCCTCGGACAACGTATTATCGAAATGATATGATTTGTGTTCATTATTATATAAAGCTTACGTAACTCAAGACTTAAAGGAGTACATTACTAAACAATTCACAATTTGGCACACCTTTTCTGCCTGAGACGGTAGACCTTTGACCCTCCATCCACACTGGTGAGTGCTCTCAGCTCCTCGAACGTGTCACGTACCTGCATGTGTCAGAATAATATAACCATTCATTTTTTAGTATAATTCTTGCCAGAATCAATAAATAATTGGCAAGGTTTTGCTCATTCTATGGCATGCTAAATGCATGGTCCTACATAAATATTATGCTCACAAGGTCCTATTACATTCAGCTGCATTTATCTTTACGTGCTTACTGTGTAGGGAACTGCTCAGTACGTAGCTTAATTAGTTCTATTTCTCTCACATTGTGTGGCAAGTGGTCCCAGGTCTTCTTGAGTCTCTGTATAGAGGAGGAGCTGAGGGCACTGGTGATCTGGAACACAGTCACGAAGTTGCCTAACTCCAGACAGTGTTTGGTCACCTCTATCAAGTGCTGAACGATCGCACACCTCTTACGAGGAGTTACCGGAGAGAGAACTTCCTTTGTCAGCCATAGAGTCACCTGGGGGAAGAGCAATTACACTGCTTATACGTAGTGACCATAATTACGGACAAACTTGGTATGCCAAATTAGTATCCTCAACTATTGTAATGAAAGCACCGCGGGTGCTGATGCCTCGGTGTAAGTGCCAAAGCTTTAGAGCAATGAAGCTACAGTACTATAGCAGATTACATGCAGTGGACTCTCGCTATTCCGGCTCTCTGAAGTACGGCCACCTCGATATACCAACCATTTGGTTTGGCACCGATTGCTAGCTAGATGTTACTGCACAAAACTCGCCCTGATATGTGGCCACTCGCTATTCCGTATACTGGCCAGTACTGGCTGTCCCAAATGTAGGTTTTTAATGTACGGCCGGATATGACGTCTTGGATATGGTTTGGCAGATAAAATTGGAAATAGAGAGTAGAATGATTCATTATCATCCTTCATTATCCTCGAGACAGAACCGTTCGTTTTTTTAGCCGTGGCTATTTTCTGAAATGTGGCCACCTCGCTATTCCGGCTAAGCTGCTCTGTCCCAAGGGTGGCTGGATTAACAAGAGTCTACTGCATTATTACAGAAGGTGCAGATTTTTTCGCTATTAATTTTGTCTCGAGAGCTCTCAGAATAAATGTTCGTGGGTCGCATTTAGTGCCATGAAATCACACCTACCAGGAGCTTACACACATGTACAGTACATTTGCATGCAGGTAAGAATTTAGTCTCATGAATCAGACACCCTTTTTGACCGTAATTGTTGCTAAAAAAGATATTGAAAGTTCAAAGTACATATTGTCTCTTCTTTTCAAGTTCATGCTTCCTGTAGCAGTTGGTGTGTTGGTTCGATCTTGCGTGGGGATTAAACACTCTTACATCCAGATATGTACGTTCAAAGCGCCCACCCTAGAAGCTATTACACGCAATGTCTAATCTGGCACCGTCTTGGACGTTTGATGACAGCCCGATTAGTTCTTCACCACTTACAGGTTGTAGTTCAGGCTCTACACAGACGTCACTGATTTCAGTGAGTAGGTTGGCCGTTAAATCTCTTATTTCATTGTGCCTGGTGATAGTGAACCACCCTTAGGGCATGACAGAGCGTGATCGACTGAATTGTTTACCGCATGCACAAGATGAAGAGACTCCTGATGGTTGCCAACTGTAGCGAAGTGAGAGGGCATCTCGAAAAGCATCTCGAAAAGCTCCTTTGTGTAAGGCAAATCCAAATTCTTGGATGGGGAGGGAGGTGAGCCAATTTGAAGCATCTTTCTCTTGTGCTAAGTCCATAGATCTTCTTAAAGTGGTAGAAAGGATTGCTTCAGGGTGTCCACTGTATGTTTACATACGTACGTACATGTATGTACTTAATTATGCCTCGAGGCGTAGCCGCACGAGGGATACGGTAAAGCCGACTGTGTGTGTGTCTGTTCCAGCTGTAACTGCTCAATGAGACGAAAAATAACAGCTTCTATAGGCTTCTAGCCACGTTCTCTTGGATTTTGATTTGTGGATTAGCAAAATAAAGCTTCTTTCTCTAGTTGTGGCTACTTTGACTCACATTAAAGGCTTTTGCAGTCTCTTCAGAATCTTTCATAGCGTTTCTATACAACTTACAAGTTAGCTTTGCACTAAAGCGCTAGGTTTTTGTTAGCTACAAGAGTCAGAAAAGAGCTACAAAGCTAACGAGTGTTGCAAGCGTGCGCTTGCTAATGCCTCTCGCCATGTTTTTGCTTTCGCTCAAAAGTAGTAGAGTGTTATAGAAGAGGTAAATAATTTGCAATGTGCTTTAATTGTTTCACAAGAAAGAGGTGTCCACAGTTAATAGTGTATACTGATTTAAATGGCTGTAGCCAAACAGTGGGAGCAAACCTTTGTCAAAGGCATAGTCAGTAGTCTGCGAGATAAGCAGAATTCAATCACAGAAAGTAGTATCTATAACAAACAGTCTTTCTGCCAGGATTCAAATTGGATTCTCTTACATGTGGTATTGAGCGCACATGCGCATTACATCCAGGAATAAGGGGTGTGTCTGCAAGTTCTATAGTGGCTACTAGCTTCTTTAGCAGCTCTTTCTGAAGGCTAACTCATAAGTTGAATAGAAAGTTGTGCGAACAGATGATGCTATGAAAGATTCTGAAGAGACTGCAACAGCCTTCAATGTGAGTCAAACTAGCCATAACTCGAGAAAGAAGCTTTAGTTTGCTAATCCACGAATAAAAATCCAAGAGAACGTGGCTAGAAGCCTATAGAAGCTGTTAGTTTTAGTTGCATTGTAACCGTTAAGCAGTTACAGCTGGAACAGACACACACACACACACAGTCAGCTTTACCATATCCCTCGTGGCTACGCCTCAAGGCATAACTAGCTGTATATGTACATGTACTTACTGCATCTACTGCATGCAGGCCTAATTGATGTCGTACCTTCTCTGTCTGCATGTACACCTACACCCACGTATGCCTGTACACCCACGTATGCCTGTACACCCATATAATTATGTATGCATATACACACACACACATACACCCACATAATTATGTTATACTTATTGTCCACTACATCAGAATTTATGGCAGTAAACCTCCGAGGACGAGGGCAAAGCCCCGAGGCCAAGGATGATTTACGTTTGCCATAAATTTGAATGTAGTGGACAGCAAGTGTTATAATTATACCCACTTGAATGAAAAGTACTTGCTACCTAAGCTACCTCACCTTGGATACAACTAGCAAACAGTCTCAAAAACTATTGAAAACGAACAAAAAGCTTGTGCGTATAGCTTGAAGCCAGTGCTAAGCTTCTAGCTCTACGCACTAACTTGTCAATGAATGTCCAAGCAGTGAGCCATACCCTTCCTCCAGCCTTCCTGGTGTTTAGCGAGCCCCACCCATCTGTCCTGCCCTTGTCAACAAGTGTTTAGCTTCTTTTGGCTGTATAGATCTAGTATAAAATCAGTGCGCCCTCAACGCAAGGGAGTTTATGAGGAATGTGCTCCAGGGCTGGGGTTTATGGTAGTTAAACCCCACCCAGTTGCTATGATACAGACCCCAAGTGGAGTATATGTATGCATAATACACACACATACACCCACATAATTATGTATGTATGTACACGCACACACACACCCACACACATACGTACGCGCAAAGCCATTTATTATATACCAGCTGCACTATGCTGATGAGGCTCAATCAAGCCGAAACCATCTGACCATGAGCGCAAAATGGTCAGATGGTCCATAGTTGTTTGGTCAGTACGTATCGTTACCGTATATCTTCTAATTTATCGGACAGCAAAAAATAATTATTTTGGAAATTGTCCGGGTATAATTGGAACAGATTTTTATAGAACATGCAAAGTGTCTGGAATAATTAGAACAAGCAAGCAGCTGCATGCGAGCTAGCTAAGTTTAATAGAACAGTGTGCGACTGAATAGTTGCACTAGCTATCTAAAACTAGCTCTCAAAGCTATCTAACTGCAGCACTCTAAGTCTTACTTGCCGCCGGTCTATGAATGAAACTCAACTTTTCAAGGGTATTGTCCGGATATTTAGAACAAATGTAATATTAAAGCACTGGAGTGTCCGGTGTATTAGAACAACGAAAATTGCCCAAAAGAGTGTCCGGGGTAATTAGAAGTGTCCGATAAATTAGAAGATATACGGTATTACATTTTCCTTGTGTTTCTTACATACAAACTGCACTATGCTGACGAGGCTCAATAAGGCCGAAACCATCTGACCATGAGGGCAGATGGTCCATATAGTTGTTTGGTATAATTATGTTTGAACTTGCAGACACACCCCTTATTCCTGGATATAATGCGCATGCGCGCTCAATACCAGAGAGAATCCATTTTGAACCCCAGATCCTGGCAGAATCAATTTTATTCTTTGTTGAGGTCCTGGTAAGCCCTTTTCTGATAACCCTTTTTAGACTGCTTGTTATAGGTACTACTTTCTGTGATTGAATTCTGCTTATCTCACAGACTACTGACTATGCCTTTGACAAACGTTTGCTCCCACTGTTTGGCTACAGACGATCATTATCACTATTAACTATGGACACCCCTTTCTTGTGAAACAATCAAAGCACATGGCAAATTATTTACCGCTTCTACAACACTCTAATACTTTTGAGCTAAAGCAAAAACATGGCGAGAGGCATTGCTTGCAACACTCGTTATAGTCATTTTTAAGCCAGATTCTCGTAAGGTTTATATGGATGTACAGAGAGATCACGTTTGCATGTTTGTGGGCCCAATATCATCTTCATCTTCGAGTCTTGATTAGTTAACCATTGTTGTAAAATTGGCTCAACCGAATTTCGATACTTTTCTGGTACTTCTGACCGAATATCAGCGACAACATTATTGTAGGTATCCTGAGTAAGATTTTTCCATGGGTACTTGCGGTGCTTTGGGTTTTGTGCTCTAAGGCGAGGATCCATAACCACCTCTTTATTAAATACGATATTACACTTGATGATAGTATACAGTTGTGAGTACCACCAGCTCACTGAATCATACTTTGCTGTGTATGGAAGTAAGTGGTCGATTGCTTGATAGTGAAAGGCATTGAAGATAGCATCCATGAAGTATACTTGTGTGTATCGTGTGGGTTCACAATTCACTCGCTCAGGAACCTTTTCGTTGGAGAATTTCCTTAAGAGAATGACAGCTACAGCTGGTTGAAAAGTCTTGAGAGACTCCTCATACATCCTCCATGGATTCTGTGTTTTTGTTATATTCAATTGTTTTAGTTGAACATCGTCGTCCATGAAAATATAGTGGATGTACTTTTCTTTCCTTTCCTTGGCTGCTTCGTAAAGCAAGTTTCTTCCAACAGTCCAGGTTATAGACTTACTAGAGTTGAATAAGTATTGGACATGAGGCAATGACGTGTCAGCACACTTTGTTTTGTAACTGAGGATAATGACATCACACTGACATGCTTCAGAGTTACCGATCACTTTGGGAGACTTTAAATAAGTTGGAATACAGTTTTCTGTTTGTGTTAGATAGAGAAAGCGAGTTGGTGCAATTTCAACAGTCATGACTGCGGTCAAAGTACGTCTTGGCAAAGGTCTTGGGGCCGTGATTTTTAAGCTTGGAAAATAACATAGCACTGTGATACTGCCAAGGAAAACAAATAATAATATCACCTTAGAAGTGAGTTGATTCATTGCCTATAGTTCCTTTTCCTGCTATCAACACGTTATTAGAAAACTGACAACAAATTGAACGCACGCAAAATGTTGCTTGCCTTTTCTCTAACTAAACTAGCTATAGCTTTTATATACCCACCACAACTGTTTACGTTATAATTATACATGCCTGAAGGATATGGGATGTGGTTAAGATAATTATTTATATGATATCACTATAACCTGCAAGATGAGGGACATTGCATTTGATGATATTATAGGCGAATGGTTGAGCTAAAACAAATCTTTTGGCAACGTAAGGTGGTGGTTTGTGGTTGCTTGTAACAGCAAAAATCGTTCCAGTGGGCAAATCGCTTAGCGATGGTACACACTAACCGTTGTCAAAAGATCTGGAACTCAGTACAACATCAATGGATAGTTCACCTAACATTACGGTTTTAATTAACATAAGTGCACACACTGTACTCCATTATCTGTCTTAGTGATGCAGCTCACGCAAATTTGTCAGGCTAAGGTCTAATTTTTTCACACCTGGAATTGTCATTGTCTTCTACTACCAGCATGCATTTTCTAGAATAATAGGGACAGATTTGGTGCTATGATTATATTAGCAACTGAGAATAATGGGCGTATTATAGGAATTAAGCTTGTTGCCTTTTGACCTCTGAGATCAGAAACGCAGTGCAAATAATAATTATTATATACCATATTGCACTGTAGGAAAGCAAAACTGCATTGTACTACAGTGGACCCTCTTATAACGGACTCTCTAAATTGCGGATCCCTCTGTTATAGCGGACAGCATACTACCAACTGCTTTACTATCTAACTAGTGTACTTGCAACCCCGAAAAGCGGACACTTCTTAACTCTGGACAACGGACGTCACACTTGCACGAAAGATACATTTAGTGCAAGAATTACCGGACGAAGGGTGTGGTTATAGATCTTCGATAAGAATGGCATCACCTACCTGTTGCTCCACAGAGTCTGAGTTTACTTCTCCTTCAAGGATAAATGCCTATATCAAGTAATTTGGAACCTATATGCCAGTTGTTGGGGATGTTGCTGCTTGAAAGAGAATTCAGTAGTCTACTGAGACTGAGTAGACAGGTCTGCCAGTTGCAGTGTGGACTTGAAACAAGATGACATTGTTGGTCGTGCTCCTACTTTTTATTCTAAAATCTTAGCAAGAAAACTGCTGTGACTATTAGCTAAGTATATTCTTGTCATGTGTGCATGCATAGTTCAGATTCAGTCTGCTGTAGCCCAATCCAGTCTCACTCGCTGTCATGCCACTTTGCATTTACAATAATGTCAATTTGTGGTATTAATCTGTTCCCAAAGACCATGGCTACATGTATTCCAGTTCATCATATTTGTGTATTTGAAGTCATTATTGTCTCATTAAACACATTCGGGGTAACGTAACTTTATATGGTATAACCTCCCAATAAAGGAAACCTCCGAATAGCGAACAAAACCTTCTGCACCAACTTGTCTGTTATTCGGAGGGTCCACTGTATTTGTAATTAATAGTATGCATGGTTAAGAGTGCAATATGGGATTAATAGCACAAATAACAAGCAATGGCAAGGTTGCATGAGGTAAGCCGAGTGCTTGCATGGCCTTGCCAGCCGTGCTTGTTATGAGTTTCAATTGTTACAGTTTTGAAACATGTTGGGTCCCTGAATTCTGGTCTAGTTTCTATACAACAAATGGTTTCTACGCAGCATATGCTGTTTCATATACACAGCATATGCTGTTTCATATGCAGCAAATGGTTTTCAAGACAACAAAGTAGTTTCAGTAGAACCGATGATCCAAAATCTCAGGCTTGGCAATTTTATCTAAAATGGACACAGGCATGTTTATATTCTGCACATGTGCAGACGCCCACGTGCACTAAATTTACACTGCTGATTAAGTGGGTGGATTGAGGGCGTGGTTTATCCATTCGTTATCCAGCCTGCCTCTGGAACCAAGGTGTCTGAGGTTCTACGTACTACATGGAAATTAGACCACTCTACCACTCTACTCATTGCGATGTAATATAGACGCCCTTGCTAATACAGTTAGAGCTCTAGGTGTACGAGGTTCAGGGGTAGTTTAATCACAATTCACGGTTACAGGCCCTGACAAATTAAAACACTGCAGGTGCTGATGCATTGGTGGATGCATGTGTCAAAGCTACATAACAAAAAGCTACTATAATTTATATATAGCTATTGTTATAATACCAGAAATTACCAGAAATACATGAAGGGGAGCTAGTAAGTATAACTATAAAAAGTTTTGTTATTTGAGTACGTCACAAACATTTTTAGTAATGCGTGTGGGTTGACATGACCATGATTATTTACAATCAGAAATTCTACGGTGTGCTCCGGCCACGTTGTTTTGAGTGCGATTATAGAGCCACTTAAGACGTGGGTGTTTTGCACACGTAGTATAATTATGACATACTCAGATAAAAATGTGTCCTACTTGCCCTTCATGGAAGAAGACAGAAAATATTCCAACAAAAGGCAGGATAATTGCAGCCAATTTTCCAAAACAACGATAAGAAATGGCCGGGAGGGGGGCTACAGCAGATGCTCGAGATAAAACGTGTTTGAATGTATAGTAGTTGTTTACTCCCCATTTTTCGCTGATTTCGTGGGTTAGCAACCCTACACGAAAATTAAGTCCACGAAAATCGTTCTTTAATTTGAATTACCTGCTATAACGTGCAAAGATTAAAGGCGTGGCTTCCGGTAAGCAGTCATTCCACGAACATTGTGCAAGGGAAATGCTTTTAGAGGCCAAACTACGAAATAATATTATGAGTGCCTCGAAAATTTCACGCTATACCGTATAATACACACGTGATTACCGGCCAGTGCTGGCTGCCCCAAACAAGGTTTTCAATGTAATTTTATACGTTTAACACGGCCGGATATAACGTTTTGGGTGTGGTTTGGTAAATAAAATTGGATTACACTTAAATAAAGAACAGAATGATTCATTATCCTCGAGGCATATCCGCAAAATTAGTCATTAGATTCGAGGTAAGGTCGTTTTTAAACTAATAATGCAAGCGGTGCTGCATGTGCTAATTATGCCTCTCGCCATGCTTTGCTCGGCTCAAAAAGTACACAGAAGAAGTATATATTAGTTTATATTAGTTTTCTTAGTATTGTTGTTTGCAATTGTTGACAATAAACCCACAGTCATTATAGAAGAGGAGCTTAATCTTAATCGAAACAGAAGTGTAGACATCTCTGATGGCTTGAGATGAAATCTTCAAGGATAGTAGATCTACAATGTGTATTTTGTATTTCCTGTCGATGAATAATTAAAAAAGGGAGTGGATCTGCAATGAGGTCAGAGTTCACAGGGGCTGTTTCCGGCAGTATAGTGTAATGCAGCTTTGCAGCTCTTTCCTGACTCTTGTAGCTAACAAACAGCAATTATCGGAAGTCATCATAATTATGTTGGACACTGACATTCAAACCTACAGCAGATACAGACACCATTCATGGACCATTTTAAATCCATTTTGTTTGCCTATCTATCCTCCAAATATCGTAGCTATACATTGAGAATTGTCTGTCTTACAGCTGAAAGAAGAGCGTCCGGTAGTTGCAATTGTCGGACAAAAATAATTGATTATTGATTGCAAATGTTCGATTTATTGATCAAGAGACCTTAATCGAGTGTAGTACAGAGCCTGATAGGAATTTAATTGATTTTTGATCAGCAGCTAGCTAAAGAGTTCCGCTATAGTCCTCAGTTTTTACATTTTCGCACGAGTCCTTACTGGTGAGAATATCAACACTGTCTGAACTTTCATTGTTTTTGTCTGACAATTGCAACCATCGTCTTCTTTCAGCTGTAATACAAACAATTATTCTTAACGTATAGCTATAGCTTTTTGAATGGTGTCTGTATCTGCTGTAGTTTTGAAGATCAGTTTCCGACATAATTATGATGACATCCGATGATTGATACTACTTTACTCATAATACTTTACTCATAGTGTACGTATGGCTAACATATAAGTTGAAGCAAACAGATTATGCTAAGATTCTGAAGATACTGCAATAGCCCTCACTGTGAGTCAAACTACATGTAGCCATAACTTGAGTTGAAAATCCACGAATCAAAATCGAAGAGAAGGTAGCTGAGAAGCCTATAAAAGTTGTTCAGTTTTCGTCGCATTGCAACCGTTGAGCAGTTACAGCTGGAACAGACTGACACACACACACACACACACACACACACACACACACACACACACACACACTTTACCGTATCCCTCGTGCGGCTACATCTCGAGGCATACTACTAAGTACAGTAGCAACACTCCAGGGACAAGATTTGCTACGCACTATTCTGAAAAGGCTGCAATGACATTCTAAGTAAGCATAACTCAAGAACGAAGCAAATCCACGTAAAATCCAAGAAAAATATGACTAGAAATTAAGCCTACAAACGCTCATACTTGCACTTCATTGATCCTTGTGCAACTGTAGCAGTCTACACAGATAGACACACACACAAATATACTTACTGCTGTATACCTCGCTTGCGCATACGCACACCGAGGCATACTACCAAATGAAATCTTGACAATCTTTTTCGTTAAGAATAACCATCATTGTTCAAAAACTCATTACTCACTTCATTGAATCTTGAGATGACGTAACAGATATTAGGAGCCAGTTCTAATTTGTTCTTTTTGGTCCACTTCTGCTGGAGGAATTCACTGCAAAGGAGATGAAACCATGAACAGCAACGGATCATTACACACTTTCAGGAGGGTTATTATCCAACACTGCATAAAGGCTATAATTATGCATTCTGAGACAATAGCTGAGGAAAGGAATTTCAGACACTCCGGCAGTCACAAACAATACTATTATTGCATCAAAATGGAAGTACATTTAAGTTTGTTACCAATTGATGTCCACACTCACTATGGTTTTATTCTTCCGTAGATCTCATGCTCCATCCAAGTCAGCTGCTTGGCCAGCTGCTCTGTTGGTATGCTCAGTAGGGAGTCGGGTACTCTGCGCAAAGCCTTTGGCACTTGAATCTGTGCCACAAAGAATAAAAGCTCAACACTATGTTACATCATCCATTCCCTGCATTCATACACAGTCTCAAACACAATTAAAAGAGACATATATAATTATAGCTATAGGCTGAGCATGCACTGTAATGAGTATCTGAACAGACAATCTGAGCCAGAATAAATCAAGTACAGCAAAATATTACTGACTACTATAGCTGCATGTGAAATGTTGCTCTGAGGATCTCAAGACTTATTGATAAGTACCTTGAGTTTGCTCTTCCTGATCAGTGGAATGTGGCCCCTTGTATTGACAGTCCTGGAAGTGGTATATAGTGTGTATGCAGTACATAATCACAGAGTAATAAATCAATACCCGTGATTTTACTCCAGGATTATACTTAATTATGTAAGTCCATACATTATCGATGAGCTGCATGACTACATGAACCCTTTGTGTGGTGCCTATGTAAGCACACCTCCACACTAAAATGGTGATTGTGTTTAGACTGGCTGAGGTTGAAGGTACTAACTAATCAATGACCCCTGAAGCTGACACGTACATCAATGGGGCTGCACCCATGGGAACGGTATAGCTGACAATAACAACCGATGTAGCTTAGAACCACTTGGGGATAATTCGCAGCTCGTAACAAAACAACTAGGTATGAAGTGAAACAATAATTATAACGGAAAGAAGCGTCTAAAACTACAAAGTGATGTGTAAATGTAAAGTTCAGTAGTTTTTCGAGGCAAATCAAAATGCTTAAAAAGGTGGTCTAAGAGAGTTTCATTTACACAACGTTGTACACTATCAACTTTCTTTGTAAACTATGAAGGAAACTATTGTAGATGAACTAAAATTCAACAACATTGTAAACTATGATGTACACTCGCAAGTACAAACATAGTTTACAAGCTGTAAACTACCACTTCTGGCCCTGTGATATATTAATTAGCTATAATTATACACAATCAAGCACTAATTTCCTGCTCAATCCTCACCTTAGAATACCCTTCACAAGTTCCCCCTCTTTTGAGTGGAGGTATTCGTGGTCTTTGATGCTGTTCAGGTACACCATCAGCATCTGCTTCAGTGACACATCATGATGGAAGTCCTGTGAGGTGTAGGTGGGGGGGCTAATAATTATGTGATACAGTGTATTTCTGGTCGAAACATACATAGATGAGTGAATATAGCTACGCATTTATATGCTAACTGAGTGGTTGAAAAAGAGCAAGTTTACAGATGCATAAGGTCCACCACTGACTCAGGGATGTATGTCGCTAACTAATATCTGGTCAAGAATTTAACTGGCTGACAGTGTGATTGCTGTGTGTAAGGGTTGGCTCACCACATAGTACTTGTTGACCCAGATCCTGAGAGTGTTGAAGAATCGCAGTGACTCAGACGAGACTGAAAAAGCCTGTGACCAAACAGAATATGCGTACATTATATTGCAGACCTTGTCTCATAGTAGCGCGAAGGCTTCTGACAAGGGAGAGGCCTTAAAGATTAAGATTCTCACTAGCTATACTCTCTCTTATTTCAATTGGCGTATGTATTGCTTTCAGGGCTAGTCACCTTTCTGAGTTGAGTTCTTCCATCTAGCCCCGTCCTGTGCTCGTCGATAAGTGCGTCCAGCACCTCATGAGCATTCGTGAACATGCGGTAGGTGAGTAAGAAGGTGGCAGGGTAGCGGGGACTTGGCGGGTTACATGTCAGCAGAGAGAACAGTGTGGGGATAGAGTAGTAATCCCGAACTACCTTCGGACTGAAGGGTATAGAAAATGGCAAATATTGTATTACACTAGGTTTGGATTAACACATACTGATGTTGGATCGAAGTTGACAACTACTTTTACATGCAAGCATGATTAGCAAAAATAAGTTTCACGCAACATACAGTATTCCTGCACTATGTCCCAGTATGTTGGCCATGCCATACACACTATCACTTAATAATCCCTACTGCGGTAATACCCACATACAAGCGTACAGTGTGATTCACTCACCGTGCTGGCGGTAACTCTGCTGGCACTAAGAACATAGACGTGGATCGTGTGACGCAGCTGTGACTTTGAGCCGAGGAGTTAGAGTGAGACAGTCTGAGCTGGTCCACACTAGTACTGCTTGCGAAACATGTCTCCCTCTCCCTCTTCTCTACGGAACACAAGGAATAAAAGGAATAACTTTTAGGCCACACGTACAATACTATTTCTCCAAAACACACACTAACTTGATAGGTTAGAAAATAAACAGCCTTTGGTTGAAAAGTTGGTGTTCCGTACTTACCCAGTGAGCTCAAGGAGACACTGCTACTCAGGAGGGGGTGGGGCTTGGTAGTGCGTTGAGATGTGGTTTCAGGATAGGTGAAAGGATGGTGGGAGGGGGACGAGTGCTGGTCATTTACGGGTGCTATAGCTACTGAAGCACGACGAAGGGCTGGACTCAACTGTAAGCCAGGGGAGGAGAAAGTACAACGTACGTGCATTTATGCCTGCATGCAGTAGATTACTGCTATCAATAATAATACCATAATTATAGCTATATAATTTATAGTGTTGTATATGAACCTGAGGTGGTGTGTTATGTGTAGGAGAAGTGACTTGTGTGCTTGACGTGAGGAGTGCGGGTGTGTGAACCCTCCTTGCAGTTTGTGATGGTGATGGCGATGGCGAGGGTGAGGGTGAGCTATCCCCTGGGGTGCAGTGGGATATGATCTCACAGATCTTGGCCAGCCACACAGACTTTGTACTCTGTGTGAAGAAGATGATCACCACTCCATTCCTGGGGCCATCGGGCGAGTAGAGCTTCAGAGCGCGCGCTTCTACCTCTATAAAATATAGGACAGTTGATACGTTGCATCACACAAAAGTCTACGAGTATGAAGTGTCATAATTATAGAGTCTGTGACTGTTGAACAAGACAGTCCACATGCACCAAATCTAACTTCTCATTTCAGCTGATGTTGTATGTAGTACAAGTCTAGATTAGTAAAATTAATGTTACCTGGGTTTTTAGCATAAGTGACATCTCCTGTCCTAGACACATTCTCGTACACAGTAGCTCCACACAAGGGGAGCAGCTGGTTCTTGGCCTGCGAAACGGATGGATAATGATATTCACTGTATTCGCTCATTATAATGTAACACGGCCTGACACGTAGTTAACTGTTTATAGAGGGTAATTTCCTCGGGGGTTCTATTATTATACACACATATTTCGTCGTTGAGTAAAGGACCTAATTTATATAATTATTGTTGAATAAAACTGACTCAAGCCACGACACCCTAAGTGCTACACTGCAGTCAACAGCAGCAGTTTTCATTTCTTAGCTACATTATATACCTTTCTGTCTCCCGCAACAACCACCAAGGCATTTGTGTAGAGGTAGCAATGGACCTTCCTCTGTTTGATAGTACCGGTGGTCCACTTACTGGAGGCTGGCAAGAATGTGTCACCTGCATTGTTGTAACATGAGGGCATAAAACAGACCAGGGGAATACCTGCCTATAATTATGGTTAGCAATAGATACCAATAAGTTTTATGCAACGTAGCGCTCACTATAGTCTTGCAGAAATTATGTACCATCATAATACTAACACCATCCAGTGTGATCAAGTAACTCGTGTACAACGTGATGCATAGATGGTTGGCTATAAATAGTCTCGCACACTCACTTTCCAGCACCAGAGAGCAGTCTGGCTCAAGCAGGATGAGTCCCCGTGGCCCCACACTGCCCAGAATGCTCAGCATATTCTCCTGTCGCTCATGGATACCAGACAGACTGCTCAAACTCTGTCAATGTAAGTGGATAGGTGATTAATGTGCCTACAAGGTTAGGGGGTGGCATATGTCTGCCAGGATCGCTTAGATAACGAACAGGCTCTGTACGCCTTAAAATTTGATAGATTTGATGCACGTGGCACATACCATCACTGTCCATGCATGCAGGAAACACATTGAAAGGGATAAAATTTGAAGAGTTCTGCATAGTTACATGTACACAGTACAACAGTGAAGCTCACAGCCTTAATGTCTCCCAGCTCCTGTAGTGCTGTGCCGAGGGGGGCATAGTCACAGTGACTCTCACTCGTCTGCTTGAGCACATCTTCTAGAAATGCTTCATAGATCACTAGCTGTTGTGTGCGTGTGATGGGGAAAGGTGAACTATGGCACACACGGCGAATAATTGTGCTCTTGCGGGAATTCAAGTAGCTAGATACGTCATGTTAGGTACGTACAGTTTATTGTCTCTCAGTGTGCATTCTGGACACACGCAGGTGGTCCTATTTAAGAACTTAACACACATTCTTCATAAGTTTTGAATCACTGCACCTATTTAGGAGAGTTGAGGACCTAATATGGAGTCTAGGTTTAATGCGATGAGACCATACCGATTCTTAATCAGGCATCTCCCACCCTCCTCTCTCCCGGTATCAAATTGCTCAGTAAATCGCTTGTTTGGACTGAGCTAATCATATTTTATTCAAGTGATAATATGATATCATTGCAATCAATACCGGAGGGCATATACCCTGCAACACGTGTAAACATGACAAGCGAATTCATAGTATTCGTTAAGTGTATACATGAGCACACAGAAACTTAAAGCAATAATAAGGGGACTCACACCAAACCAACTATTTTCCATTCTAACACAAATGTTTTGACCATGGAAAGTTTAATCCCTGCATGGGTACATTTCTTCAGCTACTTAACTTTGTAAAAGCAAGCCATGGGCTACAAAGTGCTATAAATGCTTAAACGATGTACTATACATTAATTATGTATAATTATAATATGTATGTAAAAAGTCTTTGATAGAATATGCATGGCACAATTTAGCGGGGTGCTTACTCTTCCGGTTGGTTGCTGCAATAGCATCTTGAGATGCTGTGCTTCACAATCATGAGACGAGTGATAGTTCTCCAGATAATCAGTCAGTGAAGGGTTAACCAAGCACTCCTCCAGCACCTGCACAGAATTAACAACATGCATTGGCCACTCAAAGAGAAAATGGTCGGGAGTATAGACAGAGGCTAGCTCTAGCTCCCTGTGAGCACAGTAGCCTATAAACATATAATGCACAAGATATTGATGCTTCAGTATTAAATGATCCTGAGGAGGTCATTGAAAGTACAGATACAAATGTAATGACTAATGACTATTCAGTACCTTGCTACTGTGATCCTGGCTCTTGACAAAGTCCGCATAGAGGCTCAAGTGAGAAATGAAGCGAAGGAGCAGCTGACCAAAGTTAGGGTGTGGGAGAACAATAGAACTTCTCATTTGCGAAAGGAATATCTTGTGGAAGGTAAACAAGGACTCACTGTATTGTGTGTGCATAGTGAGTGCAGAGTAATATGCCTGTCTAAAGTTAGGAGGTGCATAATTCTATAATTATGCGTGGGCATTAATTGGTCCAAACATAGTTCAGAGGAGTTCTTCACATGCTTACCGAATGAAGAACATAGATCGAGTTAACAGGAGGCAACAAAAAAACATGAGAAGTGCATGTATAGAAAGTTTAACGACAACAGCCAAAGACATCGTAAGTAGTCAAGACGATTAATTTTACCAGTTCAAGAATATGGTATCTATTCTGGTCCAGGGAATGTTGACATGACCCGAGGCGATGGCTGTTTTGATTGGTCGAAAGTAGACCTCGACGAGGGTGCTCAGATCACTTACATACCTCTCCTCATTAACCACCAGACGCTCAAGAATCTAAGCAGATAATTCAGTGCATGGGTGTATGTGTATGATCAAGTCAAACGATTGTAGGCATACAATGCCACACTGTCACTACTTTTTAACCCATAAAACAATAAAACACCAACTGATGTTCGACATGATCACACTAATAAGTCTCCCACCATTTCCATTGCCAATAAATCACCCGTCTCTAAATCACCCTTTAATTCTCTTACACATGTAACTACCAAATGACTATAACTACATGTATATACTCTATTGTGTGAACGCTGCTGACCTCGTGCTTCATCCTCATCTGAGAAGCTTCGGGTAGAGAAAGCACTCGCCTTGCAGCCAGCTTCCACTGATGCTTCCAGGCGCGGTGTTGGTCTGGTGACACTACGGACTCCTGTAAGAGATTTTGAGCTACTTAACCACATAAATAGTATTCATGGCCATACAAATCCCATTAAAAGGGGGGGGGTTGTCATGACAAGAGTCAATTGGTCCCAACAACAACAACATCAATCCCTGTGAAAACACAGTTTTGAAAGTTCAAACTGTCAACTGATTGATTGCTGATTGCTTTGACTAGACATTATTCATTCACTTACTTGTCGAGTGTAGAGAGAGTCATTGACATCTGCATCAATGATGACCACCTTTTTGCGACCATCTCTACCAGCCAAGCTCTTGTTCTGAAGAAAAACAACCATGAGCAATGATATCGTAACAAAAATAGTGTGATAGGCTACAAACAAGTTCCGTGCTTCAAAAGAACACTAATTTCAATTGATTCAGCCTCAATCAGAACATAATATTTATAGAGACTATAAAATTAATTACATCACAGGAATGTATATACGCACAACTTCAAAAATTACACTTACCGATTGCCTTCTTGCAGGTACTTCTAGCCTGTGTGTGTGGGGGTGGGTGGGTATATATCTGATTAGTGCACAGGTCACTATTCTGTAGTCTGACAGTTAAATCCATCTCAAAAATGTAATTGGTATGGTGTTAAATATCAATTCTGGCATAACTCGCCACAGTAAGAGGGAGTACTATATACATGTAAACAGATCTAGTGCAGCACCTAATTAATAGAGTTGTAGACTGACAGGCACCCATGTGCTTTTTAGATAAGCTCTGTGGTTAGATGTAGCTAATAGGGAGGTGAAGCTAAACCAGATTGGGTACAGACATTATATGGATGCACAGTATAATAGAAGAAAAGAAGGCCCAAGGAAGAGTTAGGGTTTAGGTACCGTAGCCAAAGATCTACTGCATGTTTGACAATTAATTCTCACACAATTCCACACATGCTACACCACCACCACTATGCAAACTATAAACATTATTAAAATGAAAAACAAACCACTATACAAACAAACAATTATTATTACCAATCAAACAAGTCCCAAGAAAGGTGCCATTATGCAGTATGCAACTAAAATAGTGCAATTCCCTTTAACCAGGCTTACATACCCTGCTTGCTGTATTAAATCTAGCCAGGTCCTCTTTTCCTCAGCAGTGGATGGGCACAACAAGATATCCACATCACCCATCAGTACTCCTTCAAGGTACAAGCTGTTTGCCTAAAGTGGAAGAACACATTGAATCAGCATTTATCTTCAGACAAGCCACACACACTAACATCTAGACTAATCTATAATTCCGCTACATAATATCTCTATTGAACTAGACTGTCACCATAATTTATACGTACTTATACAGCTGTTATTTTTTTTTAAGAAGTTTTGCATGCTTTTACAGCTAGTTTTATGAACCTGCAGAGTTTCATCAGCATGGAAGCTCTCCAACTTTTTGTCGTCCACTCTCGCAATGACTGGACTGAAGACATCAGTCAGCAGAGCTCCAGTAAAATCCACGGAGTCCTTTTGCAAACAGTGGAAGAGGCAGTGTCCCAAAAGTGTGAAGCATCTCTCCACTACATTGGCCCCAGCATCACTGATGCCATCAGTGTGACCATTTAGATAGGTTCTCTTGATCTTGGTCTTGAGATAGCCCTTTACAAAGGGATGCTCTCTGTCTTTAGTCAGCCACAGAGCTCTTAGCTGCTCAGACATTCTTGATCTCAGAGGCAGTTGGCTTGTCATATCAGAGATCTGAAGTTGTGTTTAAATAAGAAGTGTTGCTTTTACAATAGGAAGCCCGCCAATGATGTTTGTGGCTAGTAAACAAACAAGCTTGCACTTGTAGGGCTTGTAGATCTACATCAACAAGCAGTTGAAGATGAACAAGAGCATGCACAATTAATGAGCTTGTTGTAGACCTCAGGAAGCATCGCTTGGCTAAGACTTTTATAGCCATACTATGACTCATAGATCTAGAGTTAGCTATTAATTATTCATAGCCAATTCAAATGTCAGAACACATGGAAAAATGCATGACTGTAGCTCAATGAGGCAATGTAATATAATTTATTCATGTCATGACATAATCGAACAATGATATTGATAAACAGCTAAGCAAGATTAGGCCCTCTTAGAGTGTGGGTGCAGAATGTCAATGATCATGACAGTCACATTGTCAGTGCAGCCTCTCCTCACAGCCTCTACTGCCAATCGGTTGCACGCCTCTTCATAACGAACTTCTTTAAGCATCTTGGGCCCACCGGACTCAAAGTTGGTACCCTTCTCGTCATCTAGCATTAATGCATGCAAGTAAAGGGGGTGAGTTTTATCAGGAGTTATGCAATGAACATAGACCCAATTGAATTTTAAGGCAAGAGTATATTCACTGAAAGACCAAAAGCAACTAAGTTAACCACAGGAAACTCTGAAGGCTTTGATATACTGCAAGTCTAACCAGATCATAAGCCACTCAACATGGAAGCAACACCAAGCTGACTCTACTAGCATTTATTGCGAAAGAGCAATGTTTACAATTAAGTAGGGGTGGGTGTATAACGCAAGTATGCATGCATGCATGCATGCATGTAGGAGGGGGTGTTTGGGTTGGCAGTAGTAACTGTAACAGAAATTAGAATTTTATACCGTTCAGGTGCAAGACCAAGCGGAAGCTCTATAAGCATTGATCTAACCAGATCATAAGCCAGGCAACATGGAAGCAACACCAAGCTGACTCCACTGCCAAATAGTGGCAGGTACATGGGTAATAGGCTAAAATGGACTTGTACATGATTATTGGTACGCATATATAAAAGCAATTTAATCTGCAAGCAAGAGTTATGTCTGGAGTGTAGTCATTCAGGCTGACCAAGGAATCTCTACAAGATTTGATCTCTTAACCAGATCTTAGACCAGCTACAGTAGGCAGCACCAAAATTGGGATCAGCAGGTGTACATGTATATACCGACTAGCAGAGAAGTAGCTTGTATCTTAAATTGTGATGTTACTCACCTTTAGGTGACTTTATACTTTCATCCTAGACAATTTTCCAAGCGGTGTGTATGTGTGTGTGTGTGTGTGTGTGTGCGTGTGGAAGTTGGTATGTGGAAATTGGCATACCAAGATGCACGTACTGTTCTACACACGCATTATCGTCGATCACATACAATTGTATGTACACTGTACCTGTAGAACTTCAATGATGAACCTGGCAGCATCTTCAGCAGTGAACACTTTCCACAGACCATCACAGCCAATGAGTATAAACCTGCAAGACAACTTGCAGGTTTATACTTACTTACATGTAATGTAGACTCAGTTAGTCAACACATGCAGACTGTGGTGCTAGAAATGTATGCGTGATGCTAACTAATTGCATTTATGCGAGCGATCACCATTTCGCATAAATTCGTATCACACAATTAAATTGGCTTTTAGTCGAGGCCTGATCGCATACATAAATAAATATTGCAAATTTTTCGGAGCCTCAATAATTAAATTTTATGCTCATAATTTGCTTACATAATTATAGCACTACAGTACTTTTAATATAGCGGTTCTACACTGATTGTATTTGGTGTGTGGTGTGTAAGCATGGAATCATGGGAATCATGGAAGCTATAGAGTCTAGGCTCTGAATCCATAATACAGCAATTTTATGGCTAAATAATGGTCACTGATACACATAATATTATTCTACACTTACTGATCTTTATCTGTGATTGTACAACGAAACACATCGGGTTTGCAGGTAACCCCGCATCCTTTGAATCTTCCATCCCCAATAGAGCGGGACACCTCCAGTATACCCATCACACGACCCTCACTGGAGGAGTCACAGTGTAAGGTCATTAGGGTAACATTAATTGAAGGTGATCGACATGTCCCATTACACAACCATTACCAGCGGGTGGGGGTATAAATGAACCATGTAACTACATGTACAAATATAGGTTAATTCAGCACATTCTTGCATACCGAACAACTCCTCCTGCTTTCTCAATTCTCTTTCTCTCTTCAAACTATACATGTATCAGCAAAAACAAAAGTGAACACGATGAATAAATTAAGTAACAGACATTAGAGGGTCCATGATCTTTGGAGAGCCCTACAAAAATCAGCTTGTCTCCCTCTGATCTGCGACAGAGCACAGCTCTACTGTCCCCAACATTAGCAGAGTAGATGGTGTTGTCCAGTACCAGGAGAGATGTCACTGTGGTACCATCCTGTAAAAGATACGAGTCTGAAAGTGTATCATAATTACAAAATAATTATCATCTCCAATATAATTATGTGAAAATAATTATAACGTGTTAGCGGTCAATTTTTACGATTGTAACAATGAAGTTTCAATCGTGAATATGAGTAACAAATATAGGGGCTGCAAATATTTTATATCCAGTAAATTAAAACTAGTAAAAGGTTAGGGTCAGCTAATTTGCAATTGCTACACATATACGTACGGTATCAATTACAAGAAATAAAATCATGGTAATTAAGTGATCAATACATGCATGTATAACTCCAACACTACATGCATTGTACATTCTAGAACTGCAATACTACATGCATTGTACATTCTAGAACTGAAACAACTTGCACCAGGTTACAAAGCAGCTATAGAGCTACCCATACAAAACCCAATAGATGTTTTACCCACAGTAAGTGCACCTGCTGTGTTGCAGTTGCACCCTGACCTTCCATGAAGGACTGGCTGCCGATGCTTTTTGGAGGAAATCGTCATCTGTCTTCTTGAATGATTCAACCAAACATTTCTTGACCTCTCTATCAAGGTTCTGCACATTACCTGAGCAAAATAAATATTATACGCAAGATGATTATGAACGTTATAGACACGAATTTACATGTACATTGTACATGCATACACTCTAAACAATTACTACTTTCCAGGGATACCAACTGAGACTTTGCAGTATAGTCGACAGATATTAATGACACTAGCAAGTACATTGCACACAGTAGAAATATACGCTCAAATGGTTTAAATCATCGCCAATCGGTATACTGTACATGTACATTGCATACCAACTTGGCAAAGGTCTGTATGTAATAGATATAGCATGAGACTGAGTGTTTTATGAAATATACAGGCACAAGCATGAGGGCGAAGCCCCGAAGGTAAGTTGCCTGTGTATTCTACAGGGTTTTGCAGAATTCTTGCAACAGGGCTAAACAGACACAGCAATGACTTCCATATATGGAAGTCAAGTCAACTGCTGACTTAAAATATTGTGTGTACTATGCAGGGTGTCATACTGCTCATACAGAGGAGGGATATGATTATATCCCTCCTCTGGCTCCAATCCCCCCCCCCCCCCCCCCCTAAAATGTGCATTTAGGTACTCAGTTGTATTTGAGTGCCCATAGCGGTAGGGTATCGAAATAACTGTTGACCTTTTTTTTTATGTTCTGGTGATGTTTCAAATGGTAATGTTTGAAAGTCCCCTCTCTAATTGCAATTGTATGACACTCTGGTATGTGTATAATTATTCGAATGGCTTGAATTGAAAGTTGTCCTGTGAGCCTAAAAGAGAGCATCACAAGATCAGGAGGACATCCTGACAAGATTTAAGGTGGTGCATGGACGGTGTACCAGGTGGAAATGTCGTAAAGTTGGTGACAAGACAATTTGCTTCAACTGTGTGCAGAACTGTTGCTCTTTTCAATGACAGCCTGATAAGCATTTCCATGGTGCACCACCCACCACCTTAATTAAATCTTGTGAATAAGCTGATGCTCTCTTAAGGCTCCAGGACATCTTTCAATTCAAAATACAGATACCTGCACATGTACAATAATAAAAGTAATAATAAGTAAAAGTCAGCAGTTGACTTCCATATATGGAAGTCATTGCTGTGTCTGCTTAGCCCTGTTACAAGAACTCTGCAAAACCCTGTACCCAAAATATTATAGTCAGCAGTTGACTTCCATATATGGAAGTCTTTGCAGTGTCTGTTTAGCCCTGTTGCAAGGATTTTGCAAAACCCTGTAATAAAACACGAGGATTCTCTATAATTATGTGTTTATCACGATGACCCCTTACCAAATCACACCTCGAGGCTTGCTACTGTGTACTAAAAATAATATAACACATGACTTTTATTACACCCTTGTAACCTTGAAAACGTGATCAAAAGACTATTATAAGTGTTTGAGCTCACCTTTCGGTAAGTAGGTCATGATGTTCTTGTGCAAGTGGTCAGCAACAAACTTGGAGGCTCTTGGTCCAGCATGGCCATCGAAAACACCATAGTAAGCCACTCTCACACTACAATGTCACATGCAATTATAATACTAGTCTTAATTCTAATAAGAATTTGTCACGAAATATTTGGTAATCTGAAATATTCTATCCCCCAAACTGGAAAACATAATTATTTGGTCCTGGGGGACAGAATATTTCAGCTACTTCTGTAATATTTGGTCCTCCAGTCCATTGACAATTAGATATAGCTATTACAGCCGTCTGTTCAAAGTGTGAGATTTTACTGGAAAGGACTTTGTAGCAATGGCATACGAATGTCTAAATAATAGTCAGACACTGTTTTGGAGGTGTCTATGGGATTTAGAAGCCCAAAGGCACTGATTTAGTATCCCGAGCGTAGCGAGGGTACTAAAGTGGCTGAGGGCTTCTAAATCACATGGATACCGATACTGATCGGAAGGACTGCCAATTAATGGTATACACTGCACACATCTAAGAAATCACGCACATGTTATTGGGTAAGGAGTTGGAAACGGAAGGTGGTGTACAGTCGTCCAAGATGAGGTGAGCATCCTGCATATCCTCCCTCTCTCCCTTCCTTTCTCCAAGGAACCCTTGCAGCTTGACCACCTCTGATTTAACAATAGTAGATAGTCAAACCCTGACTGTACATTTACAATTAAAGCATGCAAGTAGCCCTTGAATGCAACAAACAGGTTCAAGGTGCCCCTAAAGATCCAAACCACTACAAAGAGGTTCGCACATAATTACACAGAATCTAATGACACCTAGTTTAGGCTGTTTAGGGTCAGATCCGTGATCGTCTCCAACCAAATGCCTCTTCCTATTAGCAGACTCCGATTTTGGAGGGAGGTCTTCAGACAAAGCCGGTGCTGTAGCATGTGAAGATATGAGATGAAGTCATGCAATCAAGTTCATAGGAGTACCTGTGGAAGGAGGAGGAAGATCACCAAAGAGATCCATGATAAACCTCCTACAGGAAGCACACGTACACGTGGAGATTGAATCGAACCACACCTCTTCTTGATGATTAGTGGGTGTGCCCACCGGACACAATTCGAGCGTACAATCAGGTCGGGTAGAAAAAATCAGACCTGATTGGTAGACAGCAGAATGATCTTTTCTTTTTGATCCTACACGTGTTTGGCGGCAAAAATGGAGTATAAAAGTTTTCTGAGCTTCTTTGTAATTGAAGAACTTGTGTTAATACAGTTACAATTCAGCACTCTCAAGATTCATAACAATGTCTGGACGTGGAAAAGGAGGCAAAGCTCGTGCCAAGGCCAAGACTCGATCTGCCCGTGCTGGTCTACAGTTCCCCGTTGGTCGTGTTCATCGGCTTCTCAGACAAGGTCACTACGCTGAGAGAATCGGAGCTGGTGCTCCAGTCTACCTAGCAGCAGTCATGGAATATCTGGCAGCTGAGATTCTGGAGTTGGCTGGCAATGCAGCTCGTGACAATAAGAAACAGCGTATTAATCCAAGGCATCTTCAACTAGCCATCAGAAATGATGAGGAATTAAACAAGCTTCTTGCTGGTGTGACTATTGCACAGGGTGGTGTGCTTCCCAACATTCAAGCCATACTCCTGCCAAAGAAAAGTGGACACTCTGGAAAGAAGAGTGACTCTCAGAGCCAAGAATATTAAGGAACTCTATCCTAAATGATTTGAACCGGCTTTTCTAAAAGCCACCACTTTAACAAAAGACAACACTCCATTTTTATCCTTAATGTTCTTACCTCTTACCCCTGACCCTTACCCAGCTATTCAATATGAGATCGCAGTCTGAAAGGGATTCCTACAGATTCCATTTCAAACTCATTCATTGTGGAATGAAGCTTATAAATATTTGTAGTAGACTACATGATTGTATTAAAGAGGAAGAACTCCTCAGAGCCTTCCTTTGTGAAGTTACAAATGACAAATGTGTCCAACTACGGTATAGCTGGTAATTTTTGGGGGACAAAACATTCGTGGTTGGAGCAATATTTAGTCACTTCGTGGTTAGGCCCTGGCAAATCATGCTCTTTTTTCTGCCTATTATGCCCCACATTGATGTCCTTTTTTCAGCAGTAATAGTAACAACAAATTATCTCTTGTTGTATTGTACATTTGCCAGTAACATAACTGAAGATTCAACATAATCTTCTAGCCGTGAAAGAGTAATTTAAAAGAGAAAACACGTTCAGCAACGTAGAGGACCGTCATATTTGTACCAAATTGACCAAATTCAAAATTTTTAATCCTATTATGCCGGCATAATTTGCCAGGGGCACTGCAGGTAAAGGTAGGCAAGGTTGCTTCATTCGTGGTCTAAGCTCCAACCACGAATATTTTGTCCCCTGGAAATTACCAGCTATACGGTACTCCATCAGTGTCACACAAAATAATTTTTGCCAAAAATAATATTACGTGCAAAACAGTTGCTATTCTAGTTCAGTTGTATGTGCATGCCACGAAAATTTACTCATGTTCCTCTATCATTGCAGCAGGACCACATTCTGGGTCTCTCCACACATAATCAAAAATCGGACCACATGTTTGCATGTGACCATCAGGTGCAGGAATTTCCATTTGCATCAGCCTTTTAGCCTGAATCTGCATAGCCTCCATAACATATATAGCTTCATCTAGTTCTTCGGGTTTTCCATTGAAAACAATTTGCAAAGAGTTTAGAAGAGAAAGGTACATGTTGTGGAATACCTTGGCTTGGTGGTAGACATGTGTATTCGGAGGAATGTTTTTAGATGCTGGATTATCACGCATGGGCCAAACACCTTCAGAGACAAATTCAATATCTTCGCCTTTGTAACTGTATGTTTTATGATCTTCAGATGAATTCAAATGTTTCTTGCACGCAATTTCACCAAATTTATAAAAGTGTGCCAGCTCTTGTGTGCCAAGGTAGGTGGGATCTAACTGATCAGTTCCTTCCCCTTGTTCAACTATCATGGCAATAGCTGCTTTGGCATCCTCAATACATTTCACCTGGTACAATTTACTCGAAGAATCGGACATTTTCCACGGCCATTTCAATTGATTCATAAAATTATCAGTCTCTGGGTTAACAGGATAACCGAGCAAACGTTTCTCGTCCAAATCCTCCATACATTTTTCAATTTTAGAGTAGAAGGTTCCAATTGTCAATGCATTAACTGTTTTTTCACCAACATGCATGTTACCGTCATACACAATTTTATCAGGGAATTCAATCATCATAAATATATCTCGAATATGCTGTGGTGAGGCCTTGGCAAGACGCACTGTCAAATTGGGTAAAACGTCACCGGGCAAATTTGTTGGGAAGCATTTAGGTATAAAACTCTCTTTTGGGTTTTCCATTTTCGGTTTTCCGCCAATAGAAATCAACAAATTCGCTGCTTGTGCCATGTGTAACATTTCCTGCATTACAACAGAACGGATAATGCTGTAAACCTCCTGATTAAAGCCATCTTTGATAGAATACAGTGCAGTCATGTAGGGGGGAATCGTTGAAAATTCAAGAGCTATAGCCGTCTGGAGGGCAATGATCAAATCGTCTTTTGTCTCACATTTTTGCCACATCAATTCACTAGAGTCAAGTTTGGAAGCAGGTATTGTCAGAGATACAAATTCATCTACTACTTCAAGTACGTCACTACTAGGTAAGTTTTGATCTCTGACATGGGACAAAATGTTTGAGAAGTGGAGGGCAAGTTTAGATTCTGCCAGTCTATATGCAAGCTTCTTTTTTTTTGAGCCGGTACCAGATTTTTGAGGGCTTGTGTCAGCATTATTTGAGTTAATGTTCATGTGAGGTTCCTCTTTGTCATTATACAAGAAATGAACGTCACAATAAGCTGGGGTTTCGAACAGTTTTCGGTCGATGTCTTCCCAGCTTCTAGGTAAATTAGGAGTTTTGAGCCATTCTAAGATCATGTTTCGTTTTGAAGGAGACAAATCTCTAGTTACGGGCATATAACTCACATGCTCCTCAGGAAGATTCATAGCATTTAAAATTAACTTGACGTTGTGTGGCTTTGTTACATCATCATAGTCGCCTAGCCTTACAATACTGCTCATAACTGGATATAGATTCTCGTACTGCTTAAAAATCGGCTCTATATGCTTGTCCCAGAAATATGGCCTGACTTCAGTGAATGGGCTCCAAATCAAAAACATAAAGTAATTCCCCTCATTTTTTGGAGTACAAATATTTTTTGCATTTAGTTTCGAAATAAAGTTATCTTGAAGAATACAATCGTGAGAGGAATATCTATACGAAAAGACTTGTCCATCCATTCTAATGCTTCCTCTTGGCCTTCCTACATCTCCAGCCTTAAACACAAATGTCGCTATCCCATTACTGTCAGTGGTAGCCGTTTTAGTATTTGAACCACCCAGATTAGATGTAGTATCTTTTCCATGGTAAGAAATAGCAGTTTCAGAGGTGCGACCATTAGGGCTAGTATCGTGAAGTTTTACCGTTCTACCGGGACGTTTCTCGCCAAAATAATTCATTTTCAGCCTGATGTCTGCAGTGTTGTGTTTCTCCATTCTATTAACAAAAATGTCCATAGGGCGAATCATGCAAGCGGTTTCTTCTAATAGTCTATATACACACGCATAACTATCATTATCACTAGAAGGCGAAAATTGTGTTTCTCGGTGCAACAACAAAATTTTCTTATAATAACAGGACTCATAACTCTTTCCAATTTCAATTTCACCTTCAGTAGTAACAACAACAACTTTCGAGTGTGTTTGAATCAAGTCTATTTGTGTTTTGTCTAGCTTAAAATCAAAAATTCCTGCTTTTTTGTTGTACCATGTTTCATCTTGATATGGAACTTCACCAATTATCTTGAACTTTGTATCACTACCTTCAGTTTCGGTTATACCAAGATAGAGTTTGAATAATTTACAAATTTTGCCTTGTACACCAATTGCAAAAGAATTGCTCATGTCAATGCTTATTGTAGACTTTTCCATATCAATATCAAAATAGGCACCATGCATCCAATCGCCAATAGTACGACAGTCCTCATCCGTGTGGTTTAGTGGAGGATTATCGAGAAATTCCATAACACGGCTTTCAGGAAACTGCAAAGAGTCGTCTTTTTTCGATATACCAATGCTCCCAACAACGTTTCCATATGTAAACCAATTGTCACTAGGATTCTTGCTATAATTGAACAAGGTGAACCTGATTGAGAGTGCTGTACCCTCCTCTGTTAATGCCTCTTGGAGTAATTCCAATGCCTTAGATCCTGGAAGTAAAGATTCAACTTTGGACCACGTCACATTCTCAATTCTGGAAACAACTCGAGTACCAATTGTTTGCTGGAAATACGCTTCAGATTTTGCCTGGCGGTCCCACCAATCACTGGCTACCACAGCTGGTTTAAAATCACCAATAAAGCAGTTGGGTTTCGGATTTAAGCTATCATAATTAATGCCGAGTTTCATTCCATGAATAACAGAACTCAATAACTGTTCATCGACATCGATATCCACCAATTTGGCAGGGGCAGTATTGGGATTGTTAACTAGCGGCAGGCCAATGAGGGAGTCATCTTCACTATCAACTTTTATATTATCAATGCCATATGCTACAGAAGTAACCTTGCAATCAACAAAACTCCACGTATTTGCGCCATTTTTATTGAAACTGCCACGACCATCCAAAAGCATGTCTTCCTTGCTGATACTAGCAAACAAGAAATTGAGTCGTTCATTGTTATTCGTGGCTACGTCAGGGTTAAATTTTCCTTCAAAGTTAATTCGTGGAAATTGTAGATAAGAGCTTGTGGCCAAACTGACCCTGGAAGGAAATTTTTAATAATAATGATTAATTCCATGCACTTTTAGTTATTAGCTACAATGTACACTGAATCTGAATTGAAGTACAAAGAAAAAGTACTATTACCTAGTTTAGGGAAAAATATTAATAGTAAAAGAAAATTTTGTAAATCACGGCACCACTGTGTCATATTTACTGATTTGCTCCAAACCTCAGAGTGAGCTGCAAAGCACAGTGGAGTTTATAAGATTAGAGGGAGTTCAGTTGATAATGCTGCACAAACATGACCCCGCTGTGGCTACAGCTGCATACATAAAGGTGGTCACCACTCACCAGCGTAAATATAAGGCTTGAACCACGTACAGATTATACTGATAGTGTGTTCCCATCTTTATTATTCCCATCTTTATTATTATACCAAAATGAAGTTATTGTGCAATGGAGTGACCCAAAATATATGAGTTATGTTTTTGCATTTCCTTTTGATCCATCCTCGTAAGTCACAATTGTTACAACCCAAACTAGTGACGTTGCCAAGCACCTGCAGTGCAATGCCGGCGTGAGAAAAAGACGTTTATCAGCAAAAAGGTCCAAATTAAATGGCTGCTGCTTTTTAAAAGGTGAAACTTTGCAGCTCTTTTCTCACTGATGTAGCTGCTATAGTGCAAGGCTAACTCGTAAGTGGTAAAGAACAGACGTTGCCAAGTATGATTCTGAAGAGACTGCAACTTCAATCTAAGTAGAAGTAACGCATATGCTTTAGTTATAAGAAGTGGCTAGAAACCTAAAGCCTTAGGGCTGTTAGTGTTGCTATAGAGTTTCTGGTACAGCAAGATTGTCTAGTTTTGATTAGCATGAAGCTATACTTGTAACCAGGAAGGTCAGACACAGGGTATACACCTGGCAAACCCGTGCAAAAAGAGTACAAAGTACAATAGATTATACAGGCAGTTTTACAACAATAATACGAAGGTGAAGCACATATAGAATGGTTTTAGTAATACTCACTACACGCACAGTACTTAGTACTTGTGTGCATTAACTGAAAAATTAAGGCCACAAAGCAATGGCGCTAGATCTAGGAAAAACGTTCAAATATTGCATAAATTATTTAGAGGGTCTTCTTAAAATTACAGCAGCATTAATTTGTCAATTAATATTTTAACTGGACTAATATTTCTAGACCATATATACAAGTATATTTGTCACTGGAAAAATGGTTGAACAAAATAATAGTCTGGGAACCAATATTCAAAAAATGTTGGTCCGGGGACTGAAAAATAATATGGTTCACCCCTGAAAATATCGGTCTGCTAAATATATGAAAGCACCACAGGTGCTGATGCCTCGGTGGAGTCACCAAACATGAAGCTACTAGATCTAGCTACAGATACACAAACACACTACCGTATACCTCGCTTGCGCATGCGCACACTGAGGCGTACATGAATATTTGTGATTGCACAAGATCTATATAGTAGTAATGAAAGAGGTGTATGTATATATGGCAAGCTAGGGTCCTTTCCACACCATTATATATAATATACATGCACAGGCAGCTACAAGCTGCACAGGCAATTAGCTACAAGCTCATCATGTAATTATTGATCTGAATGAATGTGCAATGGAGCATGTCGATACTTGATAAGTAATTCCTTGGTTATGAAATTAAGCATTTGTAGAAGTGCTGCCTGATTATTTTATACTGGAAAAGTACGGGCGAGTGGCCAAAAGCAAGAGCTGTTGCGTGCGCTTGCAACTGTAGATCTCTAGGAGTACAAGGGCGTACCAATACTTTCAGCATACAAAAATTGAGTGCAGTACCCAGATCAAATTTTCGTGACATATCTACTGGTCATGGAAAACGTCATGTTGCACACTGCATGAATACTGATGCATGTGCAGCAGTCTATAATTAACTATAGATTTATATAGGTCTATGCTGCATGCAGTACTGTACTGACCCAATCAATTTGCTCACTATGCTAGCAGAAGAAGCAGTGATATGTCACCTTGCATGATAGCTCCAGCAGTCACTAGTCCAGCAGTCTAAACAGTGAGTCTGAAATACTTGTTTGCATGAGCATGCAGATCATTAAATTATGAGATCTAATTATAATTAACTCCACCCCATAATTATGATCAACCCTCTTCAATTTGGAGCATAGAGACATGCATGTATTCTCTTCTGCTGTGTATAATTATATAAGAGACCTGTAAATAATAATACATGAAGTTACTGTTGCTCAGAATCTAAAAGAGGGTCAAGAAGAACTTTTTAAAGCTAGCAAAACTAGACTATATTCAATGACAGCAATATCGCGTACAGATACTTGACATGTACAAGTACCTGTAAAATACACGGCACAATATACTAAAATTTCAAAGATTCAAATTGACTTACTTGTTACTGAAAAGTCGTACTGTTGAATGTTGGGCGATTCACTCAGTATTTCACAGAGTTCCAGCACTGAAGGAGACTCAGTGTCGAACATGTCATGAGAAGAGAGGGAGGAGTGGCTGGAAGCAGACGTTGTCCATGAAGGTATCGAAGAAGCTCCAGTGCGATAATCATACACGTCTAGCTGATGCATGATTGGAAGCTCCTCCAGATTCATCTGTGAGCCCTCCGGTTGTCCTTAGGGCACTCATGTTACTCAGACA
Organism: Halichondria panicea; assembly: GCF_963675165.1. Lineage (NCBI taxonomy): Eukaryota > Metazoa > Porifera > Demospongiae > Suberitida > Halichondriidae > Halichondria > Halichondria panicea. The sequence continues at coordinate 3,260,829 of NC_087379.1, forward strand.
GCTCAAAGAACATGCACTGGTGGACTGTGTTGATGTTTGAGCGTGATCTGAGAGGAATTGAGACCAAGTGGCAGCATCATCGATTTAATTGGTTCAAATCTGCTCTTGAAATGTTAAGTCATTAGTTCTAGAAGCCATCAATGCTGAAGACTTATTTTATAGCAACATTGTATGCTGGTTTTGTGATAATGCAGTGAGTAATTTAGTATTTTGCAACGTCTGTGCAAACAGCTGTATTAAAGGCCTAAATGATTTGAATACTCTTTTCTAAAAGCCACCATGGCACTTGACTCACACCAATGAAAGCCACCACTTAAAACCACACCTGACTCACATCATTTTATTCTGTATGCATAAAATAATGTTGACCTAGGGGTAGATTGCAGTTTAAAAGGAATTCATACCTTGGTACATTAATTTTAGATCCACTATTATAATTATTTCGGAGGCTTATATGTACGAAAATATTATCCATGAAGTAACTAAATATTGCTCAACCACGAATGTTTTGCCCCCCGAAAATTACCAGCTATACGGTATACAAATTTCACCAAGTGTCACAAAATATATTTTTCTTGTTCTATTAACAAGACACTGATAATTAATTTTGAGTGGCGCTGTAATTAGCAGTATTGCCGAAAATAATCTAGAAATTTAATCCGTGCAAAAAGTTGCTATGCATGTTCCTTTATTGTTGCAGCAGGTCCACATTCTGGGTCTCTCCACACATAATCGAAAATCGGACCACATGTTTGCATGTGACCATCAGGTGCAGGAATTTTCATTTGCATGAGCCTTTTAGCCTGAATCTGCATAGCCTCCATAACATATATAGCTTCATATAGTTCTTCGGGTTTTCCATTGAAAACTATTTGCAAAGAGTTGAGAAGAGAAAGGTACATGTTGTGGAATACCTTGGCTTGATGGTAGACATGTGTATTCGGAGGAATGTTTTTAGATGCTGGATTATCACGCATGGGCCAAACACCTTCAGAGACAAACTCAATATCTTCACCTTTGTAACTGTATGTTTTATGATCTTCAGATGAATTCAAATGTTTCTTGCACGCAATTTCACCAAATTTATAAAAGTGTGCCAGCTCTTGTGTGCCAAGGTAGGTGGGATCTAACTGATCAGTTCCTTCCCCTTGTTCAATTATCATGGCAATAGCTGCTTTGGCATCCTCAATACTCTTCACCTGGTACAATTTACTCGTAGGATCAGACATTTTCCACGGCCATTTCAACTGATTCTTAAAATTATCAGTCTCTGGGTTAACAGGATAACCGAGCAAACGTTTCTCGTCCAAATCTTCCATACATTCTTCAATTTTAGAGTAGAAGGTTCCAATTGTCAATGCATTAGCTGTTTTTTCACCAACATGCATGTTGCCGTCATACACAATTTTATCAGGGAATTCAATCATCATAAATATATCTCGAATATGCTGTGGTGAGGCCTTGGCAAGACGCACTGTCAAATTGGGTAAAACGTCACCAGGCAAATTTGTTGGGAAGCATTTAGGTATAAAACTCTCCTTTGGGTTTTCCATTTTCGGTTTTCCGCCAATAGAAATCAACAAATTCGCTGCTTGTGCCATGTGTAACATTTCCTGCATTACAACAGAACGGATAATGCTGTAAGCCTCCTGATTAAAGCCATCTTTGATAGAATACAGTGCAGTCATGTAGGGGGGAATCGTTGAAAATTCAAGAGCTATAGCCATCTGGAGGGCAACGATCAAATCGTCTTTTGTCTCACATTTTTGCCACATCAATTCACTAGAGTCAAGTTTGGAAGCAGGTATTGTTCCTTCAAATTTATCTACTACTTCAAGTACGTCACTACTAGGTAAGTTCTGATCTTTGGCAAGGGACAAAATGTTTGAGAATTGGAGGGCAAGTTTAGATTCTGCCAGTCTATATGCAAGCTTCTTTTTTTTTGAGCCGGTACCAGATTTTTGGGGGCTTGTGTCAGCATTGTTCGAGTCAATTTTCGTGTGAGGTTCCTCTTTGTCATTATACAAGAAATGAACGTCACAATAAGCTGGGGTTTCAAACAGTTTTCGGTCGATGTCTTCCCAGCTTCTAGGTAAATTAGGGGTTTGGAGCCATTCTAAGATCATGTTTCGTTTTGAAGGAGACAAATCTCTAGTTACGGGCATATAACTCACATGCTCCTCAGGAAGATTCATAGCATTTAAAATTAACTTGACGTTGTGTGGCTTTGTCACATCATCATAGTCGCCTAGCCGTACAATACTGCTCATAGCTGGGTATAGATTCTCGTACTGCTTAAAAATCGGCTCTATGTGTTTGTCCCAGAAATATGGCCTGACTTCAGTGAACGGGCTCCAAATCAAAAACACAAAGTAATTTCCCTCATTTTTTGGAGTACAAATATTTTTTGCATTCTGTTTTGAAATAAAGTTATCTTGAAGAATACAATCGTGAGAGGAATATCTATACGAAAAAATCTGTCCATCCATTCTAATGCTTCCTCTTGGCTCTCCTACATCTCCAGCCTTAAACACAAATGTCGCTATCCCATTACCGTCAGTGGTAGCCGTTTTAGTATTTGAACCACCCAGATCAATCGCATTAGATGTAGTATCTTTTCCATGGTAAGAAATAGCAGTTTCAGAGGTGCGACCATTAGGGCTAGTATCGTGAAGTTTTATTGTTCTACCGGGACGTTTCTCGCCAAAATAATTCATTTTCAGCTTGATGTCTGCAGTGTTGTGTTTCTCCATTCTATTAACAAAAATGTCCATAGGGCGAATCATGCAAGCGGTTTCTTCTAATAGTCTATACACACACGCACAACTATCATTATCACTAGACGGTGAAAATTGTGTTTCTCGGTGCAACAAAATTTTCTTATAATAACAGGACTCATAACTCTTTCCAATTTCAATTTCACCTTCAGTAGTAACAACAACAACTTTCGAGTGTGTTTGAATCAAGTCTATTTGTGTTTTGTCTAGCTTAAAATCAAAAATTCCTGCATTTTTGTTGTACCATGTTTCATCTTGATATGGAACTTCACCAATTATCTTGAACTTTGTATCAGTTTCGGTTATACCAAGATAAATTTTGAATAATTTACAAATTTCGCCTTGTACACTAATTGCAAAAGAATTGCTCATGTCAATACTTATCATAGACTTTTCAATATCAATATCAAAATAGGCACCATGCATCCAATCGCCAATAGTACGACAGTCCTCATCTGTGTGGTTTAGTGGAGGATTGTCGAGAAATTCCATAACGCGGCTTTCAGGAAACTGCAAAGATTCGTCTTTTTTCGACACACCAATGCTCCCAATAACGTTTCCATATAGATACCTATAATTGAACAAGGTGAACCTGATTGAGAGTGCTGTACCATCCTCTGTTAATGCCTCTTGGAGCGTTTCCAATGCCTTAGATCCGGGAAGTGAAGATTTAACTTTGGGCCATGTCACATTCTCAATTCTGGAAACGATTCGGGTACCAATTGTTTGCTGGAAATACACTTCAGATTTTGCCTGGCGCTCCCACCAATCACTGGCTACTACAGCTGGTTTAAAATCACCAATAAAGGAGTTGGGTTTTGGATTAAAGCGATCATAGTTAATGCCGAGTTTCATTCCATGAATAACAGAACTCAATAACTGTTCATCGACATCGATGTCCACCAATTTGGCAGGGGCAGTATTGGGATTGTTAACTAGCGACAGGCCAATGAGGGGGTCATCTTCATTACTAACTTTTATATCATCAATGCCATATGCTACAGAAGTAACCTTGCAATCAACAAAACTCCACGTATTTGTACCATGTTGATTGTAAGTGGTACGACCATTCAAGAGCATGTCTTCCTTGCTAATACTTGCAAACAAGAAATTGAGTCGTTCGTTGTTATTTGTGGCTACATCAGTGTGAAATTTTCCTTCAAAGTTAATTCGTGGAAATTCTAGATAAGAGCTTGTGGCCAAACTGACCCTAGAAGGAAATTTTTGATATGATTAAATCCACAATATTATTTTCAATACTTGACACAAACATAAATTAACTACAACCATTAAAGCAATAAGCTTTAGCCTTTTTAGTTATTAGCTACACTGAATCTGAGATGAAGTACAGAGCAAGTAATTGAAGCTATTACCAATCAAAACTGCTTGTTAACAGTAAATCACAACACCACTGTCATATCTCAAGTATTTTTTGTGTTTTACTATTTGTCCTCAGCCTCAGAGTGAGTTGCAAAGCACAGTGGAGTTCATAAGACTGGGTTGTAGTATACTATACAGACATGACCCTGTTGTGACCTAGCTAGCTGGCATAAACTGCCTTGCAAACTTCCAGTTCCATGCAATTAATTCCATATGGCTATGTCCAGCTTGCAGGCACACACGTTTTATATTAGTCATAGATCTCTATTTTCACCCTTCTACCACCCTTTCTACCCTCACGCGACTTCGCGATACAGGCTCTACTTTTTCATAACTCTACCTCTATTTCTTTCTTTATTCCTCCAATTAATACTGTCTTATTGAATAATTGCGACAATTAAAGAACAGAAAAAGCAGAGCTTGTGTAGAGGCTAGTACAGTACTTGTGTGCATTATGACACATACCACAACATTTTATGGGCAAAAAGTTCAAATATTGCATATTCCGAAATCTCGATTATCCCGATGAAAGATTCGGTAAAATTTATATACTCGCACATGCATTAAGTGTCCATGTGGTTGAACGCTTTTTGCGTTGCTGATTAGCAGAAGCAGCTAAACGTTTCAGCTTATAGCCTTTAATAGTAATAGTTGCTATATACCTTGTTCTATCCACTGATGCATTATGTCCAAGACGTACTAGCTAGTACACTTGGAAGAGCTCTATAGACATCGTTTTCTGATTTTGAATGCAGAGGCTACTTAAAGTAGTTATGGGCGTGGCTCATTGATGAGTCATTCTGGTATCCGAAATAATCGAGGCTCAACTGTACTAGATTTAGAACTGTCCAAGTGAGTGGCCAAAAGCAAGAGCTGTGGCTGCGTGCATGCGAACTGTAGATATCTAGGACCACTTTTTCAAGGGCGAACCAGTAAACATTTTTTCCAGGAAATAGTACCTGTATCTGTACCAAATTTTGTCATGGAAAACATGTGTGTGCAAGCATAACAATTAATTATGACCTATGGTACTGGTATACTGTACTGACCCATTTTTTCAATTTGCTCACCATGCTAGCAGAAGAAGCAATGATCTGTCACCTTGCATGACAGCTTCTGCAGCTATTGTCAGTCTAAAACAACGAGTCTGAAATACTTGTTTTGAGCATGCAGATCAGATGACCATGTGGTAGACATTGTATAATTAGCTCCACCCCCATGGGGCATAGACTGAAATAATTATAATACATATTGTACTCTTGCAGTCAGACTCACATAGTCATCTAATTAAGACTAGTTTCTGCTGTCTAATTACCCATGCATTCATGCACCTGTCATTAAAATTTGTTTGTGAACATGAATTCAATCAAAACAATTAGAATGATGTATCTCAATTAGATGAACCTATACACACAAAAATCAAGCTACCTATCTACTATCTAGCTGGTAGTGTTTGGTGGGTAGTTTCCCTTTTTGTTTCTGTGATATCTGTACATCTGCTGAACAAACAGTACGGCTCTTTTAAGGTCTCTACTTCTTCGGTAATGCCTATACTGTTGCTGTATTTTCCTAGCAGCATGATCCTGTTGCTCCTTTGCCTACAATGATAGTATCTCATGTCATGTGTGTGAGGGGTGTGTGTGGGTGTAGAGTGTGTGAGGAATGTGTGTAGTTCGCTGTGGTCACACATATACTACGGTCAACTAGACTACAATGGAAACCCCTCTAAAAATTTATGATCGTGAAAACAGGGCAATTGCGACGCAAAGGAAAGGCACTCAACTAAAAAACTCAACAATGGCCACTTATGTATATAAAATATTCCCCATAATAATGGCATAATCATGTTCTGTTAAACGAGTCCCTTATAAAGAGTTCAAATTTATGTGTCAGTACGTGTTAATCATGCAGGCATTTACTTACTTCGCGATATTGTTTGTAGTACTTTTCGATCATCAGTGCAGCTCTTTTTTGCCGACTCCTAACCTGCCTTCTGTCCTGTCAGTCAAAGACACCACAAATGAATTATGCATGTAGGAGCATTAAACCTGCAAAGATTTTTTACCTTGTATTTTCGGAATGCACCCTGAATAGTTTTGGCAGCATGAAACAGTTGCTGTTGCTCCGAATCTGAAAGAGGGTCAAGAAGAACTTTTAAAAGTTATGAAAACTATATTCAACAACGACAATATCGTGTACTAGTACATGTAAAATACACAGCTATTTAAAATGTATCTAATGCTAAATTGACTCACCTGTTAGTGTAAGGTGTGAAAAGTCGTACTGTTGAACGTTGGGCGATTCACTCAGCATTTCACAGAGTTCCAGCACTGAAGGAGACCCAGTGTCAAACATGTCATGAGCAGAGAGGGAGGAGTGGCTGGAAGCAGACGTTTGCCCGGGGGACGAAGGTATCGAAGAAGCTCCAGTGCGATAATCATACACGTCTAGCTGATGCATGATCGGAAGCTCCTCCAGATTCATTTGTGAGCCCTCTGGTATGTCCTGTAGGGCACTCATGTTACTCAAACAGCTCGAAGAACGTGCACTGGTGGACTGTGTTGAGGTTTGAGCGTGATCTGAAAGGAATTGAGACCAAGTGGCAGCATCATCAATATTTGATTGGTTCAAATCGTGCTCTTGAAATGTTAAGTCAGGCAGAGAAAGGTGTGTTTGGCCTCCATCTTGTGAGGATAAGTCAGATGACGTGTTTGAAAATCTAAGTGAGCCAGCTGAGTTCGCAGCAAGTGCGTAATTATTTGCGCCAGTTGACTGACACGCTTGCTGAACATCCAATGTGGGATTCATCAATACACCTACTGATGACGTGTCAGAGACTAAAACTTGAGGTTGTGCTTCAGCATCATTGCTGGTAATTACAGTATTCATAAGTGATTCTAAGTCTTGATACTCTTGAGCGGGTGCAAAAGAGCCGGGAAATTGAGAGAATGAGCTTGAAGTCGCATCACTGGAAGCATTTGGCAAGGAATACAAAGAGCCTGAGTGAAAGGAGCTTTGATTGCCGAGAATATCTGTTAATAAGTGATTTTCGGGTTGCTGGAACATGTCGTGTATCGTATTGGGAGCAGTAGAACTATTTGGGGCATTAAAATTATATGAGTGATGATTTGGTGCTGACAAATGTGGTAGTGGCTGAAACGAAGTGTGTGTATTCATATCAAAGTTCATGGGAAGATTCATTGAGGTGGAAGATTGATGGTGTTCTGGCATTGTTGTTGTTGTAGAATTAGACCACATGTTACTGCTTGAGGTGCTTGAATCCGTTCCAGCTTGAAAGCTGCTAGAATCTGCTCCAGTTTGAAAGCTGTTAGAAATGTGATGTGTGATGGGTTCACCCAAAGGTGATGCCAAACTGTTCATAAGCTGAGTGAGGGGAGACATTGGAGGCTCAATATGGGAGGAGCCATTGAGAAGATTGCTGGATTGCATCGGCTCTGGTGACAACCGAAGCAATTGTTGGACACTTTCATCATCTAGTTCAATATCGAGAAGATCACTTTCTCCTGAATCGTTATGGAGATCAGTCATTGTTGACGCTGAAGAATGTTGCACTGTAGTTTGTTGAGATACAAGTGACGCTGTGATATTGGAAAGAGAATGTGCAGGAACAGGGATGTCTTGTTGGACGTTTGATAAATCCATTTCTGAATTGCTAAGGCTCACAGTGTTACTGTGCCCAGTAAAATTGCTCATGTTTAATTCATCAACGTCGGAACTCGCACTAGATTGTGACATTTGTCGCTCAAGGTCGGGAGTTACTCCTTCAGTTGATAGACGAAGTGCAAAGTCTGAAAACTTTTCAGGGTCGTAATCGGGTGTTTTTAAGATACTCGGTTGTGAAATACCCGTCGCAGTTGAAACAACTAAATTTCCATTCCCTGCCTGCTTTGTAAAAGGTACCATCTTCGAAAAAATACCCATAATTTTGTCTCCACTGACAGCTTTTTCTTTTCCATTTATGATTCGCTTAGATTTACTGCCTGTTTTCTGAGGGGTCTTCAATTTCATTTGAATTGACTGTTTAATCGAGGGAAGTGGTAGCTTTGTGCCAGGTGGGAACATAGCCGCTGCAGAGGATTCAGTAGGTGGGGGGATTGTCAAAAAACAGCTCATTGCACCATTTTGGGCTTGACACACAAGAAAATGTGGTGCTTTATAAATTGGGTCTTGTGGGTTGATCGAGTTACTTGTTGAAAGTTCCATGTTTGTTGATTTAGAAGTGCTTTGAAGTTCAGTAATGGGTGAAGTGTCTACTTTCGAGCTGCTTGCCTTTTTGGAGCGAGTGTCAAGGTACATATCGAATGGTAGCCCTTCGTTGTTGGAAACTAATGTTTCTTCAAGAGTAGCAGCTTGTTCGAGATTGTTGTTGAGGATTAGTGAGAGCTGAGAGAGTATGATCTCTGTCGTCGTGTCAGAATCCACCATGTGAATGAGCGAGCATACATTGCAGTCACTAACAGTCAACATACCCCAGTCAGATGGAGTGTCTGCTAGCTCCAGGCCTTCTTGTTCCTGAGTGGGATAGGGAATAAGGGAATGAAGTAATTATAAGCAGGCAACACAACTCCATTTTGTGATATTGGTTGCTTTATAGGAGCATACAGGTATACTATATATAACACAGCAAGTAAGCGATACCTACATTGTATCAGTGGTCACATACATGTACAGTCTATGCTTCCTATTAATGGTTTCAGCAAAACTGTTATTATACAATGTACTACTCAATCAATTGCCTCATTTAAAAAGTTCGTGAATCAACATGCTCTAGAGCATACGAGATATATGTAGAGAACAGTTGCAATACCCATTTATAGAAGCTAGAGAAAATCAAACAGAAATATCCCCTTAGCAACAGTCAATACAGAAAGCATACAAAACAATGTAAACAAAATAAATGTGCAATCCCTATGCACCAAATCAATGCATAACAGTGAATGAGCACTTACTTCGATGGACTTTCTAAACACATAGTTGCTAGAAGTCACCTCTAGATAGTGCACCATGATGATGTTGGGGTTCTGTTAGGTGCATGCAGGAATGTGTGATGCTAGAGCATATGCTGAAAACAATACATGTAGCTATAGACAGGTGTACATAGCATACGTACCCAAGACTACAGCTGGCAAACTTAAGGTGAAACGTCAATCAGAATCTCCACTTTCAATGTACACTGTACATGTATATGCAGTGTTAGTCTCTTATAAGCAGGTGTTATGAGAAGAAAGACTGCTACTGACTGTTCGCACAGAGTACATATACATGTGCATACATGTAGGCATAGCTTGAGCGTAAACAGAAAACATTGACTTCATTCTAGGTTTGTTTAGCAGCGTTTCAACTCTAGTGCTGCAGCTTCCAAATAATAGTCATCGAACTTTCTTGCAGCATATTTTGTTAGGAGTACATTGTACACAGTATTAGGGGTAGAGCCTAAATCGAACTGTAAAATGTACGTTCAATGAAGTTCCAGCTCCAGATTACTGATCTATCTTTCTTCTCTCTGACTGTGTGCGCCGGATATCAGTGGGTGGCTAGAGCAAGCGTAAGCAGTCGATACCAGGCCCTCGGGTAACCAATAAGGACGAAAGTTGGTATAGGGATGAGGTAACATAAGTTCCGCTAACTCTTGATCAATTCAACCCCAGATCATAAAGTCACATACAGATTCACTGTAGCTCAAATGGGGCCTACAACTGTCAAGTAACTAGTGTTGCAAGCGCACGCTTGCTAATGCCTCTCGCCATGTTTTTGCTTTCGTTTAAAAGTATTAGAGAGTGTTATAGAAGAGGTAAATAATTTGCAATGTAAGCAGTCTAAAAAGAGTTCAATCACAGAATTCAATCGCCATTGTTTTGCTTTCGTCAAAAACTATTAGAAGAGGTATAATTACGTTGATTGCAATTGTTGACAGAATTGAATTCCACACAGTCATTATAGGATCTAGGAGAGGAGCTGAATGGAAACAGATGGCTTGATGAATAATCAATCTTCAACGATACTGAAGCAACTGCATGTTATTTAAATGGCCTGTAGCCAAACAGTGGGAGCAAACCTTTGTTAAAGGGACAGAGTAAGAGAGATTTAAGCACTGACAGTATAGTATATAAACAAGCAGAAAGTGTATATCTATCTATAACTGAGAAGAAAAGACTTGTGTACATGTATCTATTGTTAATAGACTTGTGTACATGCATCTACTGTTATCTATTCTATATGGTATTGTGGCTTACCGGTATACCAGGACTCAAGAAAAAGAAGTACCGTAAGTTGATTCTGCCAGTGCTGGATTCTCTAACATGTGGGGATGAGCGCGCATGCGCATTACATACACAGGGATAATTAAAGGATGTGTCCAAAGACATCAAGTTCACAATGGCTACTATATACATGTATATATAGCTAGCTGCTTTAACAAATCTTTTCTGACTTATGTAGCTAACAAAAAGCTAGCGCTTTAGTGGAAGGCTAACTTATATGTTGAATAGAAAGTTTGTGCGAACAGATGATGCTATGAAAGATTCTGAAGAGACTGAAACAGCCTTCAATGTGAAAACTAACCATAACTCGAGAAAGAAGCTTTAGTTTGCTAATCCACGAATCAAAATCCAGAGAACGTGGCTAGAAGCCTATAGAAGCTGTTAGTTTTCGTCGCATTGCAACCGTTGAGCAGTTACAGCTGGAATACACACACACAGACACACACACACACACAGTCAGCTTTACCGTATCCCTCGTGCGGCTACGCCTCGAGGTATAATAATATATTTGAACTCACATTAATAAGCCAGTATGTTCTCCTATGCAGGTCAGGGTTAGAGGAAGAGTGGGCATAGCAACCATACAATAGCTGTAAATGTGTGTGTGTGTGTGTGTGTCCATAGCAGTCAATACAGAATCAATACAAGCGAGCCTGCTAGAGGAAACTATTCCTATTCCACAGCGATAGTACAGTTTTCACACCCACTTTCAATGGATTGATTTCAAGAATGAAGACATCTAGAGTACAGTATTTTTATTGACTGTCTACCTCACCTGATGCTGTCCAACCTTGAGCCTCATTCTGTCCTCCCTCACACAGGAGGAGGAAGCCTTTCTCTTCTTCCAGTCGTAGCCATCGTTGCGATACTTCTTTGTCTGCAGGGAGCATTAAGAATGATTGAGCTGCATCGGATTAAATTGTCAGACCTAAGGAAATTTTTAGTGGAGATGAACAATGTGAAATTTAATATTGTGAAAGTCACCCTTAGGCTGAACTCGATGAATACAGAATTACATGTATAACACGTGCAGCTCCCCAAGGATATCTCACTTAACACCTTTACTAAATGATCGTTGTCAGTAATTATTGCCCACATGTATGAAAACTGATGCTGAATAGGTCAATCAATTAACGATCATATAATCACACATTCTTGTACTATTGAGCCAAGGATTGTACATGTACCTTGGAGCGGTCGTAGAAAAATATAGTTCCTGAAGGTGGTCTGTAGAGGGTACAAAGTGCAACAGTAAAAGTAAACAGAGGTGCTATTTCCAATCAGAGCATAGGGTGAAAAAGTACAGACGAATGTGACAATTACATGTATATAATTATAGGCACGATGAAGTTTAACATACTGTTGTGGAATTTGATCCGTTATCCAGATTCCATGACTGTCAAAACTGATCAGGTAACTGAGAATCTCCTGGAAATGGGGGAGGAAGTCAAGTGTTGACACACTGCAAGGAAATGAAACTGATAATTATTATACCCAAACCACACAAGCATGCAACCGTAACGCTGTGAAAACAGTCCACCAATGAGTCCTCACCACATCACCTACTGAGCCGTCCCCTAACCCTTAGCTACATTACACGTAAAACATATCAATTTTAACCGAACCACATACCTCCGCTGTGGCCCATCTGAGCAGTTTGTTGGGATAGCCAATTCGAGGGTAGATCCTCTTACGCCATTGTTTTCCATCCTTGAGATTGAAAGCCAACATATTGTCAAAATGGTCGCGGTCTACCTCCAACCCAAATCCTGTAGTGGTAGATCGCGATATAACAATGTCAGCCATTGAATCGAATGCACATACAGGCATAAAATTGCTAGTTTGACGACAGCTAATAATATGGATTGCTTTGGAAGGAGAGTGGCCTAATAAATTGCTCACATACAACATATTCTCTATAGAATCCACACACACCCTCCAATAGTGATGGCCTGGGAGGGACAGTGGGGACTCTTGAATTTCCCTGGCTGCCCAGTCCCACTGCAACTGCTACATCCTCACACACTTCCATATGGCTCGGTGACTGATCTAGCAGCTAGATAATTATAGATAGAAGACAAACATGGAGCTTCAGTGCACCTCTCGCCTATTTATTTATACAAAACTAGACTGTAGACATCATGACATTGAGACTTCATAATTCATAATTTAAGACCACGCCCTCCTTTAGATCATTGTCGATACAGTGTGTTATCTTACTGACTAGACATAATTATTATACACAACTGAGTAAACAACCACAAAACACAAACTATCAGGACTGTCACTGCACATGTTTTAAATGTTCCACTACATTCTGCACAATGTTGTCCACAGTTGCCATAGCTCCTATACCTGCGAGAGCAAATTAAAGAACTGCAATTACGACAAAAAGCGACACCCACCATGGTCACCACAAGCAAGCAGTTTAATGGCAGGGTGCACCTGGATATAGCCAAGGTCAGCCAGTGCAGCTGTGTGCTTGGATGTGATGGAGTGCTCCCACATTAGGGTGTTCATAGCAGGACAGTAGAGGAGGGGCTTGACAGGGTCCCAAGCACGTACCACACACGTCTGCATGAGGTGAAGAGTGCAGGCTAAGACATCATACTTACTTCTGCGAAATATCTAAGCAGCAGCACTTAGTTATGATGATAAGCATGAGCCAATAGTACGTAGAGAAACAAAAAACGCTTTCAGTTTCAGGTGGATTAGTACATAATGGTAATGGTTTAATACAGTCCAATACCAGCATACTAGTACCAATAGATTGTCACAGAGTCCAGTAGCCATCTTGGCCATAGTGTTGGCATCCAGTGGAGCTATGACGAGCAAGTCAGCCCATTTCCTCAGCTGCACATACAATGTCAAAACAGTGCTTTCAGTGCTAATCTATTTGCAAACAACAGGAACACACCTCAATATGCAGCACAGGGTCACCCTTCTCCTTCCATTCCTGCAAGTGTTGGGGACACGTAATTATAAATACAAAATAAAATAGACTGTGACAGTCACACCATACATAATAGACAATACTGCTGGCGGTATCGGTCAATCGACAGTCAGATATAAGGAGAGAGATAGATAGTTGTCACGTCCCGTATGTTCATATACTTATAATGCATACCCATTCTTCAGCATCAGTATGACACGCTGCAGGCAGTTTGGCAGCATCAAAAAAATGCAGTCCTCTCTCTGTACTCACAACCTTCACTTGTATCTGTGTAAAAATCTCTCAGTATTAAACTAATCCATGCAGACATTATTGTTCCACAGCCTACTTTGATGCTTGACAGTTCTGAGAGGGTTTTCACCAGCTCAGGAACTTTAATTGCTGCTACACTGCCTGTAACTCCCAAGAGAACATGTTTACAATCCTCCATTCAGAAAGTGTCAAATATCACATCTTTGTTAGTTGACCCTTTTCTTTAGCAGTAAAGATCATGAATCAAGTTACTCTAACTTAGAGTCTAAGTGGTTTTCTATTTTCAGTAACTTGAGAAAGTGATCTTTACCCCTAAGCCTGCTAAGGAAAAGTCTTGTCATACACGTACACTAGTAATACACCTCGGTATTACACAGGTCTGATCTCATAGGTGCTCAATCCAAAGATGAACAATCTCGAGACTGATATCCATCAGGGGGGGAATATACAACAGGTAAAAAGTCATGGTATGGCATGCAGCTGTAGCTCTATAGATCTACACTGTAGTACTCTACAGTGTATAGAGCTACAGCTGCAAATGTAAAATATCCTGTTGATTTCATGCTGTAGCCTTGCCTATTCAGATTGACTCGTGTACAGATTCCATCATTGTGATTCCAGGCCTAAATATTATTAATAGTGCCACTGTGTTGTTTCACAGAGTGATGGTGTCCAGTGGATGGAGAGCAAGGCAAACATGCTGGATGAGGTAGGGGCATTCGTCTTCATGTTTCTGTTCAAGATGTCATGAATCACCTTCTTCTACATGCAGATGAGTCAGCTCGTGGACTTAATGACATCTGAGAAGATTGAACTCACCAACAAAATCACAGTGCTGAAGGTCAGTACCGTCTTTCTTCTAATTACAGCGCCACTCTAAAGAGAAGTGCCTAGTCCACATTTCTTTTTGAGTGCCAATTAACATTGCTGGCGTAGAAAAGAAATTATAACGTGGCCTTAATCAAGGCTACATAGATCTATGATAGCCTCGTGGAAACAGCTACTGCTACTAGTACTCTTATGCTAAGCACCAAACTAGAATTATAGTTTTTCTTGTTCTATTTGTGCGCCACTGGAAAATCATTAGTGGCGCTGTATTTAGAAGAAAGGCGATAGTTAGCGTTTTTTCGTGCCGTTTTTCATGCCACAACTGTCAGTGTGTTTGATTCAGGCTGAATTGGAGAGTGCTAAAGATGAACTCACTAAACTAGGAGAGTGTCGAATGCAAGCAGATAAAGATAAGAAAAGCTACAGAACTCAACTGAAGGAGCTCAAGCGGAATGAAAAACATGTAAAAGGATTGACTGCAATTATAGTAATACATAGTTATATATTAATATACAGGGAATATTAACTCTGAACGTGGTATTAGAGGCTACCAGAAAAGAGCTGGAAGCCACAAAGCTCAAATTGAGCAGGCTCAGCAGTGATTTGGAGAAGTCACAAACTGAGACCAAACACCTGTAAGCTGTATGTGTTAACCTAGCCTGGAAATGAATGCTCTTTGTACTGTGAACACCTGTTGGTACTTAGCTGTACATGTAGGACTGAGAGAAACAGTGCACTGGAAGCAAGGCTGGCTGCAGTACAATCGAAGAAAACTGAGCAATTGGCATCCCTGAGCAAGAAAACTGAAGAGAAGGCAAAAGTATGTTACTTATTGTACAGCTTAATAATTAAGCTTAATAAACCCTCTCTGTCTGTTCCACTAATTTTTGTAACTGTTTGGACACTGGTTTAATACGACGTAATGTAAGGATGTGTCTGCATGCTTACCATCAACACTTGGATTACTAGCTCAACACTGCTGACGGACGGCTACACACACATTTACAGCTATCCTCTCAGCTGACTAATTGGCGGGAACGCTGCTACACCCTGCGTGCAGACAACACTCAGCTGATGTCAAGTCTCACCTCTGCCCAGAAAAATTTTCACCATTCTCAGGACGAGGTTCTTGCCCTTAGGGGGCGTCTAACAAGCACCAGAAAGGCTTGCGAGCAGCTACAAATGAAGTGTACTAGCCTGGAGCATACAGTAGAAACTCTTGCTAGGCGGTCCCCCACTGTGGTGAGGGTACCCTCAAGGTCTAGGGAGGAGGTCCGACTGACAGAAGAGTGCAAGCGTAAGGTGGGAATGAGGTGTTGCACTCTTGTTCGTTGTACATACATGTACAGTCAACATTGTGCTGTGGGCCTACTATTCTATTATAATAGCATTTACAGTTTATTTTTTTATCTTACTGTCGACTGTCTCCTTCACCTTATCATTGCAGGATGTCCTTTTTACCAGTTGCATGAAAGACATGTCAGCTAGTAACTCCAAAAACCACCTCCTTCAAAAGGATGTAAAGTAAGTTATTGCCCAGAGGAGGTTGGTCACGATTGTTAATTAATCTTCTAATTTTCTTTGTAACCTCCTATTCCGTGGAAACTTGAGAGAAAGTAGCTATCCTAGCTAAGCCAAAAGGCTGCAAACGATCATAGCCTCTTATACTAGTAGGAAGTGATGCTAACAATACTCAGTGATACTAGAAAGTGAGTAGCATAGTCATACTCGAAGTAATAAGCCAGAAACTAAGATTAGTCACAAAGTTCCAGTTGTTGGCTGCACTTTCCTTGTTTCTTTGACTCCTGTCTTAATATAGCAGGTGTAGCAACGATAGTTTTAAACTACTACGACTCATAGGCTAACAGGAGACGTAATACAAGACAGATAAACGCTCAAGAATGCCAAAATAAGATAAAAATGCTGACTCAGCGGGTTGGGTAGGTTGGGGTTCTTTCAATGGCTTCTGTGCATTTACTGTAGGAATTGGAGGTTACAAAGAAAATTAGAAGATTAATTAACAATCGTGACCAACCTCCTCTGGTTATGGCCCATATAATTCATAATAATCATTTGTAATGTAGTGTTCTACAGTCGCAATTGGAGACTGAGAAAAGAGAGAGGATGTTGCTGTTATCAACCCTCAAGGTTTGTCCCAGTGTTTCCATACCATATCGTTCAGTGTTGGGTTGTTGTGTGTAAGATCCTGTTTCGGAAAGTACGCTCAGCCACTGACTTTCATAACAATTGTCATAACAGAATGAAAATAGTTTTGCTCAGAGTACAAGACAGAGGAGATGCTTGATACTTATTGTCTGTCGTACCTAACCGGAGTTGTGTCGTGTTTATGGTTATTTGCTTACCTGCTCATTCCAGACGAGGGAGAGAGAGTGGGAAGACACGTGTAAGGACTTCAAACTCAGAATGACATCACTGACTGCAACTATTGAGGCTAAGGAGAAACAGGTGATTTATAAATTATACAGTGATGAGATATTGCAGTTTTGTGTCACTCGCGTTTACGATAAGCACAACTGTATGTGTTTTCTGTAAAAAAAAAAAACGAATATCGTAAAACTTAAGTAGCTTATTTTTTAAGTTTGCTCATCTCATTTCAAACAAACACTGGTTAATTTAGAGGGCATCAAGTAACGGTTATTATGCCTCGGTGCGCATGCGCAAGCGAGGTATACGGTAGTGTGTTTGTGTGTCTGTGTGTCTGTGTGTGTGTGTGTGTGTGTGTGTGTAGACCGCTACGGCTGCTCAAGGATGAATCAAGTGCAAGTAAGAGTTTCTATAGGCTTCTAGTCATGTTTACTTGGATTTTAATTCGTGGATTTGCAAAATAATGCTTCGTTCTCGAGTTATGCCTAGTTTTGCTTACTTGGAATGCTATTGCAGCCTTTTCAGAAGAGTCCGTAGCAAAACTTGTTCACCGAGTGTTACTACTCTACTTAGTAGTTAGCTCTGCACTAGAACGCTAGCTATTGGTAGCTGCAAGAGTGAGCAGAGAGCTGCAAGGCTCTGCTGACTTGCAGCCATTAATTTTAGACTTGAACTTTTGGCATCAATCGTTTTTAACAACAATCATGGTCGATCATTACCCACTATTCGGTTGATTGCATGCAGCAAAATTCATCATAATCAATGTGTGTATAATAAAAGCTAGCTATTAGTAGTTTTATGTTATGTAGTTTTGGCACCTCCACCGAGGCATCAGCACCTGCAGTGCTTTTTATTAAGTCCAGTTTGTACTGTTTTCCTGAGCCTAAAATTAATATGTGTTCAGGATAATTGTGTTGAGTCTCTTAATCTCGACTTATTACTACCCCTTCAGAAATTGACCCTAACTGATTTAAGGAAGGATGTTGGGAGTAGAATGAGTATGATAGAGACTGAGCTGAAGACTGCTCGTGATGAACTATGTCTAGTGAGGAGAGAGGTTGCAGGGAAAGAGGAATTGTGGGACAAGGAGAAGAGGCAGTTGAAGGAAAAGAGGGAACAAATGCAAATAGAACTAAAAGTAATCCTTTGTGAAGTATTTTCTGATCGTAGTGGCTTACCCCTAGACGTACATTAAAGCTCACTGAAATAGAATTCAGTTAATTCTGTTCCATCTATCAATCATACCTTTGTCGTTTTATGTAGGCATGTCAAGAGAAGGTCATGAGTTTAACTAGTGAGCTGGAATGTGCTCAAGATGATCACCAGACCTCTGCAGAATCACAAAGTAGGGAATGTGACCGTCAGATTAATGAGATTAAAGAGGACTACAGGAGAATGAAGGTGTGTTTCTATCATTGAATTTTCTAATTTACGGGGAGGAGTAGCTGTGGAATTTTCGGTGTTTTGTTCAGGTGTAAATGTATGTGCACTAGCTTACAAATAATTATACTAATTTAACTGCATGAAGAAATATAAAGAAATCACTAAAATGACAGTAATTACAATTTTCGTGATGCTACAGTGTGAGTGTGATAGAAATACGGTAGGTTGCAAAACGAAGTTGGCGAAGTTTAACAAAGACTTTGCAAAGGTTCATAAGTTTAGGCTTTGGAATAATTAGTAAACTTTTTACCTGTTGCAAAGCTACGCAAACTTTTTATTCAGCCTACAACATGTGTTCTATGGAAACCATTCCCGAAGCCTCCACAAGCCTTTTGTAACGTACCCGTATATGTAGATATTTTTTCAAGCTCAATCTGTGCGAATCAAAACTCAGCAGCTTGCCAGAATTTTAAAGTAAAAGTGTAGATCTAGCTGAACGTATTTCCTGTATGTAATCATCTTATCACAGTGTCACACACTTAATATTTTTGCAGGAGGCAAGCACAAACCGATGTACGGAGTTAGCCAAAGAAGTGTGGAGATTAAAGACTGAACTGGAACAATGTAATGTTTAATCTGCTCGATGTGATATACAATGAAACTACTGGTTACAACTTACAAAACGTACATGTAACGCGTGTTTTTACCCGAGGTAGTGTAGTCCGTTGGTTTGTTTGTTTGTTTGTGTGTGACATCTGAGTCTACTCACCTAGATGCCATAGCACTCACTGCATGGATAGCCTCCACACAACAATTAAGTTATTAGTTTTAATTGTGGCAGGTTTCGATGTTAAAGCTTCTTTGTCGTATAAAAGCAAGCAGAAGCTAAGAAGCTTGAAATTGCACGTTGGCTAGCTCTACACGCGACCTTTATTCGAAGTAGATCTACATATTTGCAGCTGAAGTGATTTTTTGCCGGTCTTTGTTAAAAGTAGAATTGTAGCTTTACTATTGTATAACTGAAAGCTACTATTGTATAACTGAACAGTCCTCTGGTTTTTATAGATCTGTTTATTCATGTCAGCAGCCTAGGGTTAGCACTTCAGTGCTCTAGTTTTTTTAGCATCTTGCATGTTGGGATGATTAAGTTATATAGTTATACTATGGTTCTAGCCGAGGGCGAGGTGTGGTTTACATTGCCATAAATCCCTAGAATATATATATATATAGGATGTATTTTGTATTAACATGAAGCTGAAGTGAAAACTGCACTAGCTTAGCTCCCTTTCCTTAGTCTGGAATCGAGGCTAGCATTAGCTTAGTTGGGCGTGGCCCGACCTTCCGTTGCAAGCTTATCTGGGATTTGCTCTGCTGCATTATGTAACATTGCTATGAATATTATTATTCTCAAGTGGATGTTAACCGTTGCTAAACCACCATAGCATACTGCATGCAGTTTCACAACTAGATGCAAACGGAAGTGTAACCAAGCATGTGAAAAATATTGCAATCTGATAGGGCGCCACTATACTGGCGGTAGAAAAAATCCCAGATAACCTTGCAACCCGACCTCCCATCCTAACAGAAAGTCGAGCCACGCCCAACTAACATTAGCTAAACACTCTGTTTGTGGGAATGGCATCCTTTTACTAATCCAATTAGTATTGTTACTTGTGTGTATATAGCTATCTTTATTAATTGGCCTAGGATGCAAGAATGTCTACATGACAATCAATGTTAATAACAGTAAGTGTAGTCGACATTCATGTGTCATTAATTAAAGGTGATACAATCATAAAGACAACTTTATAGTGATTGTGTCCCAAGTACAGCCATACAAAAAGGGCCCCCAACATACGGGCATAATGCTAACCACAGGGGCCCCTCACTCAGTAATCCCCCAAAACCTAATCGCAATCACATGACCCTCGATCCCTAGTGCGGGATCGAGACTGAGGGTCACGTAATAGCTGCTTAGGCTTAGTATTACGCTTTTACCATTCATTCCTTCAACCCCCAAAACAGGGGAGACAACTGATTCATTTCATCGCTGTACTAACTTGCCCACCTTCTTGGCTTGAACAGATTTCTGTGGTTGTTATGCATTTATTGTCATTATACTGAGGGCGAGGGCTAAGTGTGAAGAAAAGAAAGCTTTAAAAATCCGCTATTCACAGCAATTTTTTGGAATTTTGATGGCTTTATGCGGGTAAATAAGGTACATGTACTAGCTAATGACTTAATTGTAGACAAGTACCGTATAGCGCGAAATTTTTGAGGCACTTATATTTCATGGATTGGCCTCTAAAAACCATTTCGTTGCACAATGTTCGCGGAATGACTGCTTACCGGAAGCCACGCCTTTAAATATTTGGTAATTCTAATTAAAGAACACTTTTTGTGGACTTAATTTTCGTGTAGAATTCTAACCCACGAAATTTAAGCCCCTCAAAAATTTCACGCTATACGGTAATTAACGTGCACTATAATAAATACTAAATTTATCGAGAGATTTTATACAAACTGCAGGTGTAAAAATAGAGAGGTATTGTGCAGGCATAAAAATAAATATAGCTTATATACCACAAAAATGCTTTAATCAAGAGCATTGCTTGTGAAGAGCATTGCTTGGTTTGTCACTATATTGATATTGTACATATAGTGACATTATGGTAAATTCAAGGATACCTTTAATTAATACTACATGTACACACTTTACTTTCATGTACAGTCAACCGCTAAAACCATGCAGATCGATACTTACATGCACAACAACCAGTGGTAGGGCTATATATGGTAACTCTACATTGTTGCATTTGATCTGATATCAAAGTTATATTATTATGATGCACTGTGTTATTATAGTACCAATATAATTTTGATTACATTGTGCCAATATAATTATTATGTATTACACTACCTATGATATACACTACATTGTTACCACATAGTCTAGTTGCATTTTGACCTCTGAGATCAAAGTTATGTCTTACTCCAGAGTTTAATAGATGACACATGATGACATGACACCAGGAGCAGCATGAAGTCACACTCCTGATGACACATACAGGCTTGAATTCCTGCCATAATAAAGGAAATCAGAGTGGGTGTGAGTTAAAAGTCACTGTGTCAATGATCTAGCTGATGATTATAAAAGTAGCCATGTACTGCATTCATGCCAGCAGGAGTGTATGTCTGATGCCAGATGTAGTAACTTTTTGCTAAACTCCAGAGATCACCCAAAATATCGTAACACCAACGATGTGCATTTTGTTCTTGTACTACCTCCCACATGGAAGCTACTATCGATTAATTGTAGCCAACAATAGAGATGAAGTGTTTGAACGTCCTACTGAGCCAGCAACTTTTTGGAAGGATCACTCTGACGTATTGGCAGGTAAAATTAATGGCATTGCATATAAATCCGTGCAACCTGCATGCTAGTTGAAAATTGGCATAGGCCTACAGTGATCATGAAAGCTGTCTGCAAATTATAATGGGAGATCCCCCTATCTCTAGAGTCAGATAGCCTGCATGCATGCTGGTAATTTCTTCATTGTGAACTAGAAGGTAAATATTTGGTGCGCAGAGAATGTTATGTCGAGACATGAGAAAATGTTAATGTGTTTTACAACGTGCTTCTATTTCTTTTGAAGGCCGTGATCTTAAAGTGAACAATGGTGGAACGTGGTTTGGAATCACCGTAGGTGGCCGATTCTCAACTGTTACAAACTTTGTTACTCCTCCTAGCGGGCTAATCTCCAAACCAAAGTCCAAAGGTGAGTCCATTTGGTATCATACATGCATGCAGGTCATGTTTATGCAGGCCACTTAGTTTCAGACTATCTTGTTGGGAATACCTCACCACTAGATTATTGCAAGCAAGTCGTATCGTGATGGGCACCATCTGAATGGTTTTTCTCTCTTGACAGCTGATCTAAGGTGAGGCTTCCACACCAATGCCATAAATGTTCAGCCTGTGTGTATAGTGCTGAGAATAAGGATACAAGTCTAGCATACACATGCAACTATGATACTGATGGTGCTAGAGTATTGGATCCTGGTGTGTACGGCCTAGGCAACTCTCTACTCGACAATCCATGGCACAAAGTCAAGCAAGGAATGGAAAAATTCTCTAATATAGTCAAATCTCCTGATTCAACACTGACTGATCAGCTCTTCAACCTGCTTTCAGACTGTACCAAGTAAGTAGTCTAGTAGTCTCATGATTATTGTGCACTTTCGATTACACTGTAATTTAGCAAAAAGTTGAACAATATATACAGTGATTGTGTATTTTCCTTGCACAGATGGCCAGATCCAAATATTCCCAATATCGGATGTAACGAAGAATACAATAATAATGTATCTGCAATATTCATGAAACCAAGTCGTGATCAGAAAGGACGATTATGTGGCACAAGGTATCACTATGTAGTTTGAACATGCACATGGAGATGTGAACAATCATAACAGCTATGCAAATTTGTAGTTGTATCTTATGGATGACTTCGACACTTTAGTCATTGCATGTTAGTTGATTACTTGACCATTATGTGAATTCCACTCAGGTCTCAAACTGTATTACTGGTCAGTGGTGATGGTGATGTGACATACACAGAGAGATCACTTCAACCTAGTACTGCTCAGTGGACGACAGTGTCTCATACAGTTACCCTTAAAATTTGAGAAGTGCATGCATGGCACTTAACTAGACGTGTATCGTGTTATTACTCACGTACTTTCTTGATTTATGTGTGCACTCTACTCTTCTACTTTTTTGTGTGTGTCAAAGCCCTCAATATCTAATTGTTGCATGAAACCATTTGCTGCATAGAAACCATATATATCACAGGAATTCCTCAGGCACCCATGCATGCATTATAGCTAAGGTTTCCGAAAATTAATATTATATCATGTGTATTGGCATAATCATATTGGCACTGCGGTTCCTTTGATCAAGGGCCAATAAATGTTCGTGGCACAAATTGCCATGGAAACTATTTGTATAGAAACCATACCACAGGAATTCCTCAGGCCCCACAAATAGTTAAGTACTGTGGTGACGTGTGGTCCTTATAATGGTAACTGTTTGCTCTTTAATTTGGGTGGAGGGTGCGGCAGGTTTCCATTTACCCACAGTCTAATATAATATATAATAATTGCCGAGCGAGGCTAACAAATGGAAAAAACATTTTGTGAAAAAATGGGGAAGAGTATGGTTGGAAGAGCATGTGCACTGAAAAAACAAAAAGTTCGCAAACAAGATTGTGGGTTGGTGTAGTCTTTGCATGCTCCAACTAGTTGGGGTGGGGCTCAATCTTTGCGACCTTTAGACCATTTGATCCAGCACTACTTCTCGTTACGTCCTTCTTTATGCAAGACGCTCGATCCAGCCCCTATTGACCGTCAACAATGTCATTCGAATGGTGCTTTTACAAAACTGTACTGGACCCAACTAGTTGCATGGAGCATAGTCTCGCGCCGGCCAGCCCCAGATGTTGTCTATTTGAACGCTAGGTCGATAACATTTTAATGGGCTGCTGCAAGACTACATGGAATGCAAAGACTCAGAGGAGGATCAGGTTCGACAGGGTCAAAAGATCAAGAATAACGACACTAGAAAATTATTGCGTACTGCATTCCTGGCCGTTGAACCCAATGCGTATTGCATTCTTGACCTTTGGCGTTACTTAGTACTTAATTAACACGCATAACGCAAACTATATTTTAATCGTTTAAAGGCACATTAATAAGCTTTTTTTCAGTAAAATAACTAAGGCTTAGTCTCAGCAACGTCTTTGAAGGCTGCTAATGCTTGTAAGCACTGCTATACTTCATGCGTTTCCAAAGCGTTGGTGAAAATGGGCGTGGTGTAGAATTCAAAAGGTTAAGCTAGAATTTCTCACTTCCTACTGATGTACCTGAGGGGTACATCGGATTTATTGTTATTATTTGAATCAAGAGAACTGATCAAAATGATGAAAGAGCTGGGCCGGGTACATCGACAAATTAGCATCAGGTTGGATCTCCATGAGCATGTGATTAATTCATTAATGACCTTTTGACCATGTCGAACCTCCTTTGGGAGGTTTGTCAGGGTCAATATGGGAGGTGATTATCGCCAAAATTAGCAGTGAAAAGTAGAGGTGCATTTTGCAAAAATAGGTGGTGCCGTTTTCATGCCTCGAGGCGTAGCCACACGAGGGATACGGTAAAGTTGGACTGTGTGTGTGTATTCTAGCTATACTGCTCAACGGTTGCAATGCGACGAAAATTAACAGCATTATATAAATGTATTTATAAATTTATTATTATAATTCAGAGAGGAGATTTCAGAAAAGTGCATTTTTCCGAGAAGTGCGTTTTGTAGTTTTCACAGCTTTTTCAGCCAATTCCACCCACGAGATGATCATGTGATTTGGTCATGATTTTGCAAAAGCTATCTCTCTGAGTAAAGTATAGTATAAGCTCATGGTCACAACAGCCTTGTTACTATACGGTGACCGTATAGTAACCAGGCTAGCTGTCGTGGCTACCTATCCTCCCTCTTGCATGTTGACTCGAGTCTGTCTACAGGTTTCAACAGCCAGCTTGGTGCTCTCCACAACTTGCTGCCTGAGCATGTCCATCTTAATAGCAGAGCCACGTGGAGAAGAAAGTAACGTTCCTTCTCTTTTGCTTCTGTCACGCGAGCATGCGCTCTCTGAAAAATGCGCCCTACAAAACGCACTTCTCTGAAAAGTTCACCTTTCTCTGAAAAATGCACCTCTCTACAAAACGCACCTCACTAAAAAACATTGCACTGCCTATTTTTTCAAAATACACCTCCGTAAACAAAATAGCACAACATATTTTTGCAAAACGCACCTATACTTTTTATTGCTAAGTTTGGCGGTAATCACCTCCCATAGGTCAAAAGGTCTTAATCAAGCTGCTTCCGCAGTTTAATTGCAACTTGTTCCCGGCCCAACTTTTCTCTAATTGAACGCTAGGTCTAACATTTATTCCCCTTCCTAAAAAATTTGGCCCGGGACCGAGGTTACTCTTGATTATAATTAAACCAGGCCGGCTGACATATCAGATATAACAGAAAACACGTCTTGGTCATAAAACAATCAATTCACATCATTGATATAAACTATAATCTTACCACCCAGCCTGACCTCACTTCTAGTACACTCACTCTGCATGCAGGTCTCATTAAATAATCTGCTGTCCACCAATGAAAAGTCCAAATAGAAAGTAGGACTGTAATCAGGAGTTCATGAACTCCTGCTGTAATCCAAATAATTATAGATCATTATTACACAGCTAGTATGCACTGAGAGAGAAAGCAATAATAGTGTTTGTGCCTCTATATAGAATGCCTCTACGGAATGCCTTCTTGTCTCTCACAGCACATGGTTGGAGGGCTTTTCCAGTTGTATTCATAAGACAACCTAGTCTGGTACTCTTTCTGACACTGTTCTCCCACATCACGAAGATTCCTGAATTTCGACCTCATGTCTCCTGGGCTCTGTTTATGGGACACAATGTAAATGTTCCTGCATCCTCTGGAGACAAACTCAGTGTTGAAACGAACATCATGCTTTCGCTCAGCTTTGTACGGACTAAGCCACACACCCACAGATACATCCTCGCTATTATATAGTTCCAGACCATCTGCAGAGGTTGCTATTCTCTGTACTAGGTCTTGCGAGAGCACATACCCTCCTCCAAGGGCATAAGGAAGGTATCGATCACACAGGAACCAGTCTTTCTCTCTCCATTTGCCTTTAATTTTGATGTGAGCTCTGCCATCGAAGAACCCCCAATAAAAACTGTGTGTACTGTTTCTGGCTGCTAATTCTGTCACAAATGTGTCCAAAAGTATGTAACTGTCGTCATCACATTTCAATAAATAGGAGAATTTATAGTCTTGGATTATTTTGGTGAAACTGTATAATACTTTTATCGTTAGATTAGCATAGTCTTCCTGTAAATCAGAGAGAAATAGCAAATCACCATACTTATCCTGCTCAGATCTCAAACTCATAACTTCTTCGGGCAATAAACTTTGAGTGCCAATAGCGAATTTGACCATTACAGTATGTTTCGCTATTTCATACCCTTGTATCCAGGTTTCCCTGGCAACATTTCGTCTCTCGAGTCCTGAAACACTTGACAGAACGAGCACAAATAGGAGATAGTGGGTGCGGTCTCCCTGAGAGACCTTAGTGGGTGCTACACACATGGCCGGCTCTTCTGATTGGTTAATATTAGGGCATTGGCAGTCACTGCTTTGGGGTATTGATGGATATGCAGCAGGAGCCCACAATCCAGCAAATAAGAGGAGCATGAACTGAACAGCTAGGTTCAGGGCTAGGAATATGGCACATAGTAAAAGTTTTGAGTGGAAAAAAGACCTCATTTCTTGATCTTTCATCCTTCCATGGTTAACATCTAGGCTCAGTTTCTTGCAATAGAGAGTCTAAGGATCACACATGAAAGATCCTCTCCAGCTCCATCTTGTCACTGAATGGGAATGGGTCATCAGACCTAGTTGTGAAACATGAACGTCCACCCTGAAACTTGAATGTCCAGACTAGACTGGAAGTGGTGATTGGGATGAATGAAGCCTGTAGCAGCACATTAGACACAGACCCAGCTACCCTTTCTGGCAGCCATGGCCAGGTATCTCAAGAGAAGGTGGAGAGGGCTAAAAAGAACAAGGAGAGAGCATTGAAGCTTAGGGAGGCACGAAATCGGGCACAGCCATACACCAAGTCTCTGCCCAACACCAAATCAGCAGATAGTAGGGGCCATGGGGCAGCCACTCCCATGATCCATATGAAAACACACAGTAGTGCTCCCAGCATCAGAGACAGCCATGCTGGTTATATTATTGAGGAGGGACCTGTCGAGCGTGCTCCTGTGTACAGAGTTGCTGAGGAAAGCGGTACGTACGCACTTTACATTTACTCTAGAACCTTAGTATTATAAATTCAAGAAGTGATCACCACTGCAATATAATTATAATTATCCTACAGTTTCACCTGCAAATAATGTTGTCAAGGGTCTTTAATTAACTCTTAAGCTAAGGTCTGCTCCGTAACTCCCTTTTTTCAGTGTACTGGCTCTTATACAATTGACTTTATGCATGTAGCTCCACTGTAATAGCAACACGATTATCTTTTTTGCAGTGCCAGCGCTGCCTGATGCATTGCTAGTGTGCTCCGAGTGTGGCAAGAAGTTTGCCGAGTCTTACCTCTACACCAAGTTCCAGCTGATCACTTGTGACAAATGTAGGTGGGTAACATAATCAACATGACATTAAATGCCATCGCTCCACTTCATTTTGTATACTGCCACAATGCATTGTAGCAACATGTGCATGTAAAAACTCATTATTATTATAGTAATCTACGTGTAGTGATTTGTGAATTTGTAATTCCCCCTCCGCAGGGACCCAGAGGGAAAGCATGCCCTGCTCACCAAGACTGAAGCCAAGCAGGTAAGCTGCTGGATTTATGAATAGCAGCACACGAGTAGATCTACTTACAATGGCATATACAACGCTTGTAATGTTGTTTCTGTATAGAGATATCTCCTGAAGGACTGTGATTTTGAAGAACGGAATGGTCCGCCACTACCATTCCTACTTAAGAAGAATCCTCACTCCAGTGGATGGGGGGAGATGAAACTGTATTCTCTCTGTCAGGTCAGTTGTGTGAATGCTTATTCTATAGTGAACCCAGTTACAGATGTAAGGCAGTGCACTTTCCTTGTATTAATTTACAGTATACTGTATATGCTCGATCAGAGGCCGCTCTTGTATAAAGGCCGCACTCAAATAGTAGCCTCCCTTGCTAGCAAAATGAAACATTTAGTAGCCGCTCTCAAATAGTAGCCTCAGTGAACTTAGACTCTAGCATTTCTGCACGTGGCAGCAAAAAAAATATTACTAGCAGCTAGCTACATGTACGTAGCTACAAGTAGCAGCTTGTTAGTGCTTCACAAAGACTTTCTCATGGCAGAGTTCAAGTTTATGCAGGTGAAAACAACTTTTGATGACAAACTAAATTATCTGGAGCTAATAAACGCCGCTCTTGAACAGTGGCCTCTCTTGAATTGTAGCCTCCTCTTCCAGCAAAATGAAACATTTAGTAGCCGCGGCTCCTGATCAAGCATATACGGTACTCATAATTATGTTGTATGTGTTTATCAGGTTCAGGCTCGATCACATGCTGTGTGGGGTGGTGAGGAGGGTCTCGAAGCAGAGCGTCTTAACAAGGCAGAGAGGAGAGAAAAGAGGGTAGAGAGAAAGTATACTAAGGATATTAAAGGTTAGATAGGATTCCATATTGTGGGCTTAACGTAGAGAATATAATGGTAGACCATAATGTAGATTCCTAGACGCATTCATTCTAAACACCCTCACGCTAGGATTTCAAAAGTATAAATCTTACCCAGATTGTCATTCTGAGGTATTTTGTCCGTGTTTTCCTTCCACTCCATTAAGTTTCTATCAGGAATGCACTCCTGTATCTATATATAGCTATAATCCCTAGCTTTTGCATATGTGACTCTTTTTTCGGCTTCCAGTACGATTGAACTCACCATTATTAATTGAGAGCATAAAAATAATGTGGTTAGGTGGCCAACATGGTTCATGAGGTAGAGCATGTTGAAACAATGGAAGCTGTTATCATGAAACTATTTGGACTTATTTGGAGAGGTTAGGGGTATATTTTACATGCGCATGCACGAAATAATTCGTATAATTGATTTAGTATACACACCAAATTTCATCATGCAAATTGTAAATAAACAGACAAAGTACACAGATCTACGCAAGACCACGTGGTTAGTGGTAAAATGTTCCTGACCACAATGGCAGCCTTCAAAGACACTAGTAGAATAATTGTGCTGCAACATTTTAGCTCTGTTTAGCAAAGAGGCAGTTCAAGGAGGCCTTTATTTACTGACGCGTATCCACAAAATAATAATTATACTGATTATCCCCTTTTTAGGATAATGTATGCACATTACGTATACAATGTATACCAGGCCGCTGATCTGAGTTTCAAGGGCAGCCGGGAAATCGAGGCTAGGGTTAGGCCTCTTAACGATGCTTGCTTATACCGTATATCTTCTAATTTATCGGACAGGAAAAAATAATTATTTTGGAAATTGTCCGGGTATAATTGGAATAGAGCATGCGAAGTGTCCGGAATAATTAGAACAAGCAAGCAGCTGCATGCGAGCTACCTAAGTTTAATAGAACAGGGTACGACTGAATAGTTGCACTAGCTATCTAAAACTAGCTACTCAAAGCTATCTAACTGCAGCACTCTAAGTCTTACTTGCCGTCTGTGAATGATAACTCAACTTTTCAAGGTATTGTCCGGATATTTAGAACAAATGTAATATTAAAGTACTGGAGTGTCCGTTGTATTAGAACAACGAAAATTGCCCAAAAGAGTGTCCGGGTAATTAGAAGTGTCCGATAAATTAGAAGATATACGGTAATATAATTATGCTTGTAAAAATCAGTTACATGTACAGAATTAAAATGTGGGGTGTTTTTGGTTCACAGATTTGCGAAGAGCAGTGCGGTCCAGTCTGATAAAGCCGTCCTCCTCCAGTCACACTCACACCTTCCCATCTGGTCAAGAAGTTCACAATCCTGACGATGATACATGGACTAAAACGTGTTCTGATTGTGGTTACCAAGTAATTTTTGAGAAAATGTGACAATATAATTGCCTTTGTGTCTACACTAGTCCCTCTGTTATTAGATCAGGATCATTTCCTTCATTATTTTGTTCTATCCTTCACAACTAACTCGAGTTTCCTTTGAACATTCATACAGTAAAACTAATGTACAGTATAACGCCAAATTTTCACTGATTGATCTGAATCTCAAAATTATGCGCCTTGAAATTTTATATTTCCTACTTCCGGCAGTGTAAGGGGGATATCTCAAAAATAATAAATGTTTATTTTAAACAATCTGCAAAATATATGGTCCTTGAAAATATTGACCGTGCTGTTTTTTTATGCACAATATTTTACCTACTGATATGCATAGGCAATGCAGTTTGTGGCCATTATTTACTAACTTTTGGATCAGTAGTGTCATCAGTGTTTATACATAATTATGCATGTAGTGATATCATGTGTACTGTACTACTTACTGTAAGCTAGAGCTGAACCTTAATTGGGCAATTAAAACGCAGTTAGTACATTAATTGCCACCCTTGCTAAATAAAGGTGCCATAACTACAATTTATAGTCAGCGTAAACTTCGATCATGGTTATGAGCACAACGAATACCCTCTATACAGTTTCTAACTAAAATGCCATTATGATTTGTTATTAATTGCTAATTGCTAATTCTCCCTATTAAATAAGTGGTTTTTCCAGACAGGTTTCGTTTTACCACTAATAGACGTACCATCAAAGTGGCATTCCCAGCATCCCCACCTGATGGATGTGCGCACTCATCCATCAGGTACCTACCTTTGACTTGAATAGGACCCAATTTTACGGTTCAAGGAAAGCTGTTTAATCCAACCAAAGGAACGCAACTTTAGTCTGCTTTAATATCACCCCACTTTTTTCCCATACAAAGATCTGTGGACACACAACGACAAAAATTCAAATTACCGCTCTCCCTGACGGGCAGTTACAGCTCAATAGCTTTGTTATCTGTTACCGTTCCTCAAGAGAAAGCAATAGTACACCACACAATATTGCGTAATTTCCTGGTCACTAAATGATGCGATCTAGTTCATACTTAAAGCTAAAGATCAACAGTTATGTGATATATTAGTTGGTTCTGATTAGGAAGAAATGAGTGGTATGACTTACTCCTTTGCACTCAATGAGAGAATAATTTACGCTGGTTTTACCCTATATATAGGCACTTAACAGAATACATGTACTACTTGTTGTTCAATATGAAGATATGTCTTCCAGCACTATATAAAACTGAGCTTTAATTTCAAGCAAGCAGCCCCGCCCCTACTGGAGTCATTTACCACATTCCAATAAGCTTCTTATAACAATATTCATTAGATCTACTTGCCCATCCCACCTTTTAGCTTATAGAGAGCTAACTAGCTAGCTCTAGTTTCAGCTAGTACACAGTATTGGAAAAGAATGGTAGATACAGTGAACGTGAAAGTCCAGTCACATTCTTCCCTAGTATAAAAGAGAAGTTTTTATCATTAAGATTTGTCAAAGAGAAAAGAGAGGGACTCAATGACTACCCAGAGTACCAAAAGGATGGACCTAGGGAACAGCCTAACTGCCATAGACTGGCTACCCAGGCTCACCTCAGCAAGGCCGGCAGGGAAGATGGAAGCACCCTCAGAACCCCACAGGATTTTGAAAACTCCCACAAGAAAGCCTCCACCTAGTCCCATTGACCTGACAGCTAGACTAGACCCCAATGAAGCTCAGGCCTACATGTGCCAGGATGCTAAACCACCTTACTCATATGCTGCCCTTATAACATTTTCTATCAACAGTTCTCCAAGGCGGCGAATGACACTGAATGAGATATACACTTGGATCTCAAGCAACTTTCCCTACTACAGAGATGCCGGTACTGGGTGGAAGGTATGTTAAGATGTCAACCACTCAGCTGTTCATAATTTATAGCTTGCATGACAAATAACATTATGGCTGGGTGTAGGTAGATCTATGTATATGCGAATCAATAATAAGGGTGTGTGTATAAGTACTATTTCATGTTGGCAGAGATATTGAATGGAAGTGGGTGTAGCTGCATGTGTGGTGGGGTGTGTCTGGGTGCCCACTTTGAGCTGTGTTGTATGCCCTAATACTAATCAACTTACACTAACTGTCACTTCCCTGGTTACCCTGCATATGGTTACCCTGCATTTGAAGTGGTTAGGATTTTAAGTATTCAGTTTGCCAAACCGTGCAATAACAAAACCACAGAATCCGTAATAACACAACATACTTTATTTCACGGACTCTTCATATACGGGGTACAAATTTTAAGAAACCATCACTTGTGTCATAATATAATATGTCCAAGGCAAGCTGTCTTAAAACTGTGGAGTGCCTATGCAGACTGGTAATTGCTATACTACTGTAACCTTCTTTAAATGAAACTTAATATGGGAGCCATAACATGAGAAGTATGTAGTGATCACCCAAGACAGTTGCTACTGTATACTGTTGTTGTAGGCAGACCAGGTGCCCAGCTGCCTAATGCTTTCACTTCCTTGCATATGAAAAGGACTTGATTTCTGACAGGATTCTAGTGTTGGTATAGAGATTAGTGTGAATATCAGGTTGGGTGAGCTACTTACTGAAAGGTATTTCTCAGACCATTTACCTGGCTCCAATCAACCATGACAACTATCAGCTGTTCTGACTAGTCATTTGTTTCTCCTTCTACAGAACTCAATCAGACATAACCTCTCCCTGAACAAGTGCTTCCGTAAAGTGCCTCGGCCAAAGGATGACCCAGGAAAAGTGAGCTCACCCATACATGTAATGTACACACTGAATATTAATTTTGTTAATGTATTTCCCTGTATAAACTACATAAACTGGTGTGTACACAATGTGAGGATCCTCTAATGTTTACTATGAGTTGCTGTTGTGATTTTGTAACTGTGTCACACATAGCAATGTAAACCATGGTATTCCAGACTTGGCTTCACGATAATTATTGTGCTGTGTCAGCTTGTGTGGTATGCTTATTGAAGCCCTCAAAACCAGAACCACAACATTTTTGTGACCAGAATTCAAAGCACTGTGTTAGGGTAGAGCCATCTCCTATTCTGATGTGCCACTTTGTCTGTTATCAGTTGCCTCTATAGTAACTTCTTAAAAACGAGTTATAACGGTCGTCACTTGTTAACACCCATGGCAACAATTCCCACCTTGATGTGGCCTAAGTTGTCACTCAATCACACCAGCTATGGTGGCACCTCAAAGAATGCAGGGGTGTGGTGGTAGAAATCATCTTCAAAATGTGTAGGATATAATTTTAATTTGAAGGAAATTCAACGCTATCTGTTGATACTCCTGAAATTATTTTGTCTTATTTCATCCCTATTGTGTATGTGGTTCTATCTACAGTGTAATGTAGTGTAAGCAGCTCTTAACAATTACCAGTAATTATCACCACGACAAAGTAGTTTACAGTTACACAACGTGGATCTGTTAATTTCTTGTGTGCAGGGCTCGTACTGGGAGATTGACCCCACTCCTCTGGAAGAGAGCGGAGATTCCATCTCACTATCAGGGTTCCCACGCAAGAGGAAGATCAGTGAAAGAGTGAGTGCTGAAGATCTGTACAGCCATCTTAGTTTAAATATTCTGTTACATACTTTTGTGTAGGATGGAAAGGTGCACGATAATTGCTTTCCTGCGGTACATTTCAACATCTGTTGTAGACATGCAAGGGTGTACATGGTTCTGCTGCTGTGTTCATAGCAATAAAATGGCCATATGCTTCTTCATCATGCAATGTATTCTTGAATAGTTTTGTAACAGTATATACACATGTAGGTCACATGAGAAACTCCCACTCTTGTCAGCACTTGGTGTACATAGGCAATGTTGTTTCCAAGTCCAGTGCACTAGTTACGTGCAGACATGTGAACAATTTCCTGTCCTAAGTACGGCGTAATTAATAATCAGATCACATTTCTTGCCTTGCTGATTCGAAATGTATACTTTTACAGTTGCATCATTGTTCATAATATACCCTTGTAACAACATTCCATTAAAGCCCCATAGCAATGCCCCACTGTTTTGCTTATCACTTTTGTAACATTTTGAGCCTCGTGTGGTTCTTCTCGAATTGACACAATTAAGAAGGGTATACGTTGGTATGGAGTTAAACAGTATTCAGATAGAATAGCACTACTGTCGATGTAAACTCGTAGTTATACCCACCAATGAAATTACACTGCCATAGTGGATACGAATCAATTTGATTCTGCACATTGGTCGGTAATTGTGTGATTCTAGAAGGCATGACTTTAGTAAGCTATTGTACATGTTTCCAATATCTCGTATACATTAATTTTGCACTAAAAATTGGGGGGTGTTCAGTTCGTCTTGATTTGTCTAGTGGCCCCAGGCTGATTACTGACATGTGTGGACTTATACATGTTATGTAAATTCATGAATGTGAGAGTGTGTGGGTGAAGTGTCAAGCATTGCAAGGTTGGCTTGCATACACAGTGAGATTCATTTCATACCTGGATACTGCAACAAACATATGATTATGTGTCGGTTAGTTATTCATTGCAGCTCCATTGGATGTTCTAGACTTACTGCAAGCTTCCTGTGAATACTGAATATGTTTATTGCATTCACAAAATTGACATATTAATTATATATACCGTACTCACTGACAGTTACTGTACCGTATAGGTGTGAAAACTGTCTAATATAATCCACCATCCTGTAGCTCTCCTCTTCTGAAGATGCCAAACAAGAGCCAAAAGATTACAAGACCAAAACCACTCCAATTAAATGGAACGAGTCTCATCTGAGACAAAGCTCATCTCCGACTCTAGCAGAGCTAAACACTGACCCCCCACGAGCCAAGCGACCAGCTTTTTCAGCCGCCTACAGCCCTCCATCCCACCACACACACCCATACTCTACCACAGTATCGGACAGCTCAGCTACCACTCTATCTCTGCCAACTATGGCCTTCAATGACAAAGAAGGTCTTGACGAGCTCAGCTCATCTTTCAGAAGTTTATACAAGTCCCTGTATAGTCAATCAATGGCGGAAGGTGCATACCTCAACGCAGATATCTTACCGCACATACCAACCCAGGAGTTGGGTGTCTCTTCTGATTCTAGTAGCATCCCTCTTGGCGCTTCAGCCACTACTCTATTAGGTGGCAACGAAGGAAACCATACGGAATTTTTGGGTCTCATGGATAGCTTTCGTGATATTGCTGATGCCAAAACATGGGATAAACTTGACCCTGCACATATTCAAGGTTTACTTGATTCCTTCAAAACTGGACAGCATGACAAGTTCGGATTGGACGCAAAGACATATGCAGATGTGCACGCTTCATTCAACCAGTTTGTATCACAGCTGAGCAATCGATTCGTAACTATCGGCAACACATCAAGCCTCAACAATTACAGCCACCATCCACTGGGAGGAGCACCACCCATGGGCCATCACAATGGTGGTGGACACCACAGCTACCAAATAGACACTGGAATATTATCTCCGGTTCAACTAGGGGGTATTAATCATAACTCTCCGCCAGAGTTCAATCCATCCCCAATGTACCCTGGAGCCGGGGCCTATGGAGCCTACAACACAGCCACTCTCAGCTCACTAGCACAACAACCAAACCATCACAGAACTGGCCTAGAGATGTTTGAAGATGTCGAAGATGATTTTGATTGGTCAAAGCTCATGTAATTTCTGTTGTATTTTACAATCACATTTTAAGCCATGTACATTATACATTTGATTTTAACACAGGCATGCTGGTCTTTACTGGTATAATGCACTATAGTTTTCCAAGATATTTTTTATTTCAAAAGTAGATTTTTTAACCCTTAATTTATTTATGTATTATATGTCAACTGGTGCAACCATCTTCACTTATAGTATAATGATGATATATATAGTCAAGTAGACATTATGATATTTTTCCATTCTCGTCACATTTTGTTTCACATGATCCATGATTATTTACTATAGTACATGTACAGGTATAGAATGACCTCTTGATCGTATAGCGTGTAATTTTCGTGGTTTTCGTGGTTGGAGGTCTGCATGACCACAAATATTTTACCCACAAATGAAGCGACCTTGCCTACCTTTACCTGCAGTGCAAGCTCCAACCACAAAAATATTACCCACAAAATGTCTCAATATTGCTGAACCACGAATATTTTATCCCCCGAAAATTACCCGCTATATGGTACATGACTGTAAATTAAACTATGGCTGTACCCTGCATGTATATACAATGTGATGACTTCGTAATTATATACACACATGCGCTATATATATTATAGGGGTTGCTTACAAGTACCATGCAGTATAATAATTATATACCGTATAGCGGGTATCCATTACAAAGGATTTCGCGGATTTTATTTTCGTGGTCTGAGTTCCAGCCTTTTGGCGCATACGCACATCAACATGCAGCTGTACCTCCACACCGTTAGCCTCGAATCCAGGCCTAGCCTATAACGGTGAGGCACCTCTTATTGTCGATAGGTGTGGTCAATAATACTGAACACGCCTACTATTCAATAAAGATATAAATTTTCGCGGTACAGTCTCAATCCGCGAAAACCGCGAACATTTATACCCTTGAAATATACCCGCTATACGGTAGCAGAAAAACCAATTACTTGGTGACAAGTGCCAGCAAATTTGCTGCACAGTATATACAATGCCGCATAAAATTATACCAACAAAAAGAGAATTCATTATAATTGACAGATCAAAACAGAGTCAGTCAGACACAAATTAACAATCAGGTCATATAATCATCATGCGCATGGTGGTCACATTGTGTCCCTGACTGATTGTATTTCACCCATGTTAGGTCTCTCCGCAGCATTCACTGTGAACCCGAGCAGGGCAGCAGCATTCACCTGCGCCAGTAAACATGTACATGTACATGACATTGTGCCGTGAGTTAAAATAAAGGGTGGCTAATATTGATTCTGTACTGCAAGTAAAGTATACTTGGTTGTCAAGAAACAAAGTACAATGTAGATATAATTATGTTATTGCACGTCAGTATTACTAAGACACCATAACGCTGACCTGAATCAATATGACAGCCCAGGTATAGTACGTAGAGCTACACAGAATCACTACTATCTCAACTATATTACAGTTGTACCTTCTGCATCTTCTTTTTCTTCTTTTGTTTGGCTTTCCCTGCTCCTGTTCCACCCCCCTCTTCCTGATCACATGACTTGGTGGGCACACCTCCACTAGATGGTGCTCCACCAGAGGAGGTACGAGTAAGTGAGTCATCTCCACTGTGACTGGATGTCCGATCACGTGACCTTGACTTCCTTGTCTAGACACAATGATGCAGGTGTACAGTATAACCACTATAGAGCACTGAAGTGCTAAAAGGTAGCTGAGATAACGTGTCTCATAACTAGAGGAGCGTTGTAAGGATGTCACTAGCAACTAATAATTATATACCAATGTATAAAAAGCAGCAACCTAGAAAGAAGGGTGCTGCAATCACGACCGAGACAGCAACAAATTACGCATTTTGGTCAATTTTTAATGCTTATTTTATCAAATAAACGCTGAGATTTCAACGGGGATTGTATAGGTGGCGAGTTAATTGTGTAATATGCGGCATGATCCATGTAGCTGCTCGCATTAACTACAGTAGATAGTACTACATGTGTCTAGCCAACGTGCAAGCTTAGCTTTTGCTACTAGTAGCTGACAAAGATTTGTTGATAAAGTTATGATTATATAATCATAACACAGATTTTGTCAACAAATGTATACATAAATTATGTCTCAATGTTTATACGCAGCATTTTAGCAGCTAGGTTAGCAGACCCAGAATACACAAACAGACTAACACACTGACAGGCTACTTACATGTACAACCTGCAGTTACATTAAAGGTCCTAAGATTGCTAGATATTTTCATGGCAGCATGCACTGCATACATGTACAATGTATGTATACAGATGGCAGTTTTTTAAACCTTCTGACCACGAGGGCGTAGCCCGAGGGAGAGGTGTGGTTTACTGTCAGGTACAGATATACATGTACACTGTATACACCATATCCACTTTCATCATACAGTACAATACATACAGAATGATGGTTTGTAATTCACATGCACCTTGCCTGCTCAGGCAATACATGTACCCGGAGGAGGTCCGACATGCATGCACGAATCACTACAAGTTCAGTGCATTGATGTAATTGCGGTCACGTGATAATGTCCAGGCCAATGAATGTAGTGATTTGTGCACGCATCTCGGACCTTCTGACATGTACCTAGTCTGGGGGCCATACCTAACATCTCGGGGTCAGTGATAATGTCTAAGCCACAGTGCACTGACCCACTGACTGAACTTGTAGTGATTCGTGCACGCATTTCGGACCTCTTCTGACATGTACCTAGTCTTTTTAATCCAGTATTGCCACTGTGGAATTTGGATAGTGCCAATGAAATGAGAGTATTTCTACATCTACTCCTTCTTTAAATCTCCAATGCCGCAAGTCACTAACTAATCAAGAGCACACGGAAATGCTGCAAGAGTCTCCAGACCTTTTCTCCCCCCCCCCCCCCCCTGAGAAAAAGTCTACCCAATCCGTTAATAGAAGAGGATAGTCAGGGTCAAAATTCTTAATTAAAATCTGCTTCCGGAGGACTTAATACCATTCCAATCATCTACTCTTTCTTTGTTACCTCCAACCACAGTGCAGTTTACAAGGGTTGGAGGTACTAAAGGAAGATTAGACGATCGGAAATGCAATTAAAATGTCCTCCGGAAGCAGATTTAATTGATCTTGACTAGCCTCCTCTGGCCGGTTAATATATGTTTCTCGCTTTATTAAACATATCCACCTACTTGGCTATGTTGTTGCGGCTGTGACAATGGTTTGACTTTCTGTCTTTTGTCAAGGAACTGTTTGGCAAAGTCATGTGCATCCTTAGTCTCCCCCAGGTATGATTTGATGTAGTCATGAACTTCATACACGGAGTCCACCTCCAGTAAGAAGCTGATAAAGGTGGCCGCTGAAAGTGAAAAAAATTGCAGAAACAGATGATGTGAGAAAAACACACACAGTTTGTGCGCAACTGTACATGTATTATACAGTGCAAACATGAAACTAACTACTTACAGTACATGTGGCCACACTGCTAACAGTTACAATAGAAACAGATGTGTCAGCATGAACGTACTGATACTGCAAGCAGTCGCCATATAATTATTGCATTACGTGTACAGTGTATGTTACTCTACAGTAATACTGCATGGAAAACGTTTTAAATTTACAAATGTTACTGACTTGAGTTGAGTATCCAAACTCACCATCGACATCTGTGTTGAATTTCCTTAACTCCACTTCACACCAAGAGTTGAATTCTGAGCTGGCATCGTTAGAGGACAACAGTCGACGAAGGTTCTCCTATATACAACAAGGAAGCATTGTGCAAAATAATGCAGATAAGCCACTCACATACTCAAAATCTAATTAACTACAATGTAATTTTATACACAATGATACAGTGAGTTTCACCTCTTCTTTATTGCCTGGCTTCTTTTTTTTACTGCCCTTTTGCCTTCCACCCTCACTGGAAGGAGCAGGGTTGTTCTTGGCCTCCAGAGCACACTCCTCCCAGAATGACATATCGTCTTCATCATCATCATCATCGTCTAGCTCAGCAGTGAATGAAGGTAGCTTCTCTCTCTTTGCCTGTGAGTGGGACGGAGGAGTGTGGGGTGGAGGCCATGTCTGCTTGCTCTTGGTGGCACTGCTCCAAATACCCTATAAGCGTGTGGAAGGCAAAAACTTAACTACAACACTAGCCAGCTCATGTACGATGCAAGACTAACCGCAGTATTGTTGAAAATAATGTGCTTTGAAATAGAAAAGCAGTTATAACCACCACCAAAACGTCATCAGACCCACCTACTCCACCTACTACACATAGTTTAAGAAACACAATAGTATTCTATGCAGAAAGAACGGAGTGTGAATAAAGTAATTACACATGGTATATAAAGCCCCACTGTGGATAAACTGATGATCTACATATGCAGCATCTGAACTAATCACAAAGCCAGATAAGAGCTGGAGTTACAGCAAGCCTTATGTTGCGAGACATTGAAGGTGATTGACAGACAGTTATTCAGAACGATTCAACTGCTATCAACATGACAGCCATTGATAAAGCAAGGGCTTTTGATAAAGATTAGCTGGAAGAACACGTGCAGTATGAGATAAACGCATTTTGTAGAAAATGATTTATAATTTTTTGCTTTGCGTAGAGCAGTCTGGCAAAAGTAAATATTATTTGGGGTACAGGGTGTCACACAGGATTTTGAAGTAGAGGGGGGAAACAAGAAAAGTAACTAGAAAATGTTGCTAAAAAAAGGTCAACTGTTATTTCAATACCCTTGTTAGTACGTAAAATTGCCAACTATGGACCCCAACTACTGTAGTACCTGAATGCAAATTTTAGGGGGGGGGGTTGGAGCTAGAGGGGAGATATCCCCCATTTCCCCTCCCCTGTATAACACCTTGGGGAACCTTTTAGAAGTATAACGTACAGTCGTACAGTACCTTAGGTTTTTGAGTAGCCTTGCCAGAGAGGGAAGCAGTCATGGCACTGACGGTTGCCTGCTTGTATATGTCAACCTCTTGCTCTTGTTGGATCTCCAAAAATGACTTTGGCTTACTCACCGCCTTCTTCCCACCACTGGCCCTTCTACATTGGGGATAATCAGAAACAATTGCTGATTTTACCACTTGTATACACATTCAGTGTTAAAATACATTGCACATGGGTTGAGACTCACACACGATTGAGAGTACCTCACTCACCCTTGTCCAATGGGAGCAACTGCTCCGACAGCACTGCTCCAGCCAGACTGCTGGACCCTGACCTGCTGGGACTGGTACTGCCCCCTTAGCAAATCCTCACGTTGACGCTGCAAAATGAAGTCCATGTACATGTGTAGTGTATCAAAGGTTAAGTAAAACTGCAATGTGATACTGTAGATAGTAGAACAACAACAGTATACCACTCACTCTATCAAACAACCATACACCTCACAACATGTTCTAGAAACACATGTACAGCATACTGTGGTATATGTACATATTTAATATAACACGTACACATAAATGTAAGGAGCGGCTTTGCTAATAATTATAATAAGTGGCTACCTGCTCCATGGCTTGAGCCTCCTCTTCCTGCTGTATCTGCAGTAACGATGGACCAGACTGTCTACCCTGGGCCAACACTTGATGGGAGGCAACACTGTGCTGTTGCTGCTGCTGCTGCTGCTGCTGCTGTAGCCAGGCTTGCTGCTGTCTGAGAAGAGCTTGCTGTCTATCTCTTTCTCTCTGAACTAGCTTCTCTTGCTCGAGTCTTTGTTGCTCGTTGGCCTGCTGTTGTAGAGCCAACCGAGTCTCTTCTGGTATGAGGGGCGTAAGGACAGCATCACATTTACATGCAAACATAGAAAATAGTTGCATTCTACACACAGTGTACATGCATGTGCTACTACAAGATTGCATCACTATGATGAAACTTCATTTACCAACAGTAAGTTAAACATCACTCACCATCTCTCTGTCGCTGTCTCTCCTGCTCCTCCCTGAGTCTTGCCAGTTGCATCTCTTCAGCTGCTCTCCGCTGAGCCTCCATTTTGGCCTTAGTCTCAGCTTCTTTACGTCGAGCCTCTTCAATCATTTGCCGTTGTCTCTCCTCAGCAAGCTGCCTCTGACGCTCTTCTTCCAACTGACGTTGTCTTTCTTCAAGTAGCTTCCGCTGGTGCTCTTCAGCAAGCTGTCGCTGTCTCTCCTTTTCAACACGGCACCTGAATTTATATGTAGCTATAAATAAATTTGTTATGCACACATAATTATACAATTATACGTGTACATAGATTATATGATGGGACTGCATCAGTACACCATAAAATTATGACAGTCAAATAATAAATGACCGACACACAAGGTAAAATTCCCTCTTAGGCTCATGGGAAAATCACCCTACTACATGTACGTTTAAGTTTAAACCCACAATGCAAAAACAATTCACATGAACGTACAGTACGGCAAACAACACTATACACTTGTAAGCTCACATGAAAATTTCTATACACTACAATACTGTAAATGTACACACACGCACACACACTCACAGCGTAAATACGTTATAGTTATTGACTGGTTGCCTAGTAATTATACCAACCTAAGCCTCGGGCTACACCCTCAGCACTGGTTGGTTAACTTACAAACCAGTCAAAATAACATATTTTATGTACAATTTCATCTGGGCAATGCACAATACAACGACACTGTATACTAATGTGCCCACCTTTCCTCGTCTTCCTTCTTCTTCATCTCCAACTCCGCCTGTCTTCTCTGCTTCTCTCGAGCCTGTTCCTCTGCCGCAACACGTCGTGCCTCCTCGTTACGGTCATGTCCTGAGGGTATGCGATCCCAGACAACCTTATCTGCACCCGTAATGTCAGGCCACTGGTCCTCAGGAGACTCCGCTGAAAAACAGTTATAGTATGTGCTTGGGTTGTTTCATGGGTCAAAGCATACGTTGTAGGACACCTCAATCATGTATATGGGACAATTACCATGCAGTACACCTAGTACTTGACCGTGCATTGAGCAGGATGGCATTGAGTGTCCCCGTGTCATGTATATGGGACAATTACCATGCAGTACACCTAGTACTTGACCGTGCATTGAGCAGGATGGCATTGAGTGTCCCCGTGTCATGTATATGGGACAATTACCATGCAGAACACCTAGTACTTGACCGTGCATTGAGCAGGATGGCATTGAGTGTCCCCGTGTCATGTATATGGGACAATTACCATGCAGTACACCTAGTACTTGACCGTGCATTGAGCAGGATGGCATTGAGTGTCCCCGTGTCATGTATATGGGACAATTACCATGCAGTACACCTAGTACTTGACCGTGCATTGAGCAGGATGGCATTGAGTGTCCCCGTGTCAGTTTCAACTGATAATTACATGTACAATGTACATGCTGATGCATTCCAGGCTTATATTATATTGCCACAGCAGACATCACAACTGTTCTGTTTACTTGATTTGCTTTGGTTGCTACGTACGTAACAGAGTACAGTACAT
This sequence comes from Halichondria panicea, assembly GCF_963675165.1. NCBI lineage: Eukaryota > Metazoa > Porifera > Demospongiae > Suberitida > Halichondriidae > Halichondria > Halichondria panicea. The sequence continues at coordinate 3,303,953 of NC_087379.1, forward strand.
ACAATGTACACTGGTGAAAAGCAGTACATGCACTGCACAAACCTTTACTGTTGGAGTCCCCCCATATGGAGACTGGCTCTGAGCTTGTGGTTGTGGACGGGGCAGTCTGAGTCACATGACTAGACTGCTGAGTTGGCAATTTTGACCCTGGCTGAGTGGGTGTGACTTGTTGCTGTGCTTTCATCATCTGCTGAATCATCATCTGTTGCTGCATAAGGAGCTGCGCGTGGAAAGGAAACATAATTCCGCACAAAAAATACAAGTAAATTCAGGACAAACAAATGCATCTAGCGAAATAAATTAAAGAGTTTTACAAAAATGCAAACGCACACTACGGCTACAATTACAGACTCTGTAGTTGTACAATGAACCTGTTGTGGCTGCTGTGGCTGCTTGAAGAGAGCCTGCCAAAACAGCTCCCCTGGTCTGAGGGGAGGGGGTACTTGACCACCTGGGGCAAATGGTGGACGGCCCCAAATACGAATGATCTGACCTGAGCAAGTACAGACAACAAATCAGCTGTTAATTCAAAAATACAAGTAGATTTGTAGACACATAACCTGGTTTATGTGACGTTTGTACACCGTACATGTACATGCAGCAGTTGCTTCTAAAGCAAACACACACAAAATGAAAGAACCAAAGGTGCTAGTGAAAGCTTTACGACTACATGTAACAAAGGGGTAAAGCTTAGCTAGCTGAATCTACTTAATTAATTTTGCAGGAAATTATGCAAAAGAGTAGAAATTATCGACCATGATTATCGACCATACATTGTAATAATGGCTGCTAAACCTTTTGACAGTGCAGCTTTGTAGGTCGATTTTTTCTGCTTTTTTTCACTGGTGCAACTACCAATAACTAGCGCTCTAATGCAGAGCTACATGCAACTAATAAGCAACGTTCTCTAAACAGATGCTATTGCTATGCACGATTCTGAAGTGACAGCAATGGCCTTCAATGTGAGCCAAACTAGGTACAACTCGAAAACGAAGCTTAAATCTACAAATTAAAATCTAAAAATCTATCTATACAGAAGCTCTTACACTCGTTTCACATTACATGTACATGTACAACCAGGAGTGCTGGTACAGCCATTGAGCAGTCATACACACACACACACACACGATTATACTAAGTACTGTATGCCTCTGGTGTATGTGCACCGAGGGATAAAATGTGTTATAACATATGTAAATGTATGCAGTGACTGTAATGTATAACGAAGCTCACCAAGAGGTAAGAAACTGACATCACAGACTCGTCGCACCATAAGGTCCATAGTGAAGTAGCCAGCATCAAACCACTTTTTCATGTCAGAGGAGCTGAATGGACCTATACAGTGGGAAATTGCAGAGTCCAGTACATGTAAACACATACTCTTGTGCTATTAGGCGTGGCAACAATATTGGATACGATACACATGCATGCACAAGTGTAGTGTACAGAGTGTACATACATGTACTACATGTACATGTATACCGAGATTACGCCCACCCAAATTTTGATAGCAAACTTTGAAGCAAATTAGCCTATGCAGGAACTTTCACTTAAAAGCGGGGGCGGGCACAATCTCGGTAGAATAGGGTATAGACATTGTATATACATCTTCTTTCATTCCCATGAGCAATTAGTAATTAACCTTGAAGTTCTCTCTGTGGGTCCTGATAGAGCCATTTGTCCATGTCTTCAGGATTCACAGGAGGGGGAGGGGCTGTTGTAGTGGGTGGAGCCATGTGGAGGGTGTGGGGGTGGGTAGCTGTGGAGGTAGTGGAAGTAGTGACAGGGTCTCGTGTGAGGGGGGCGGGGCTGGGGACAGGTGTTTCCTCCTCCTCAGTGGATAGGAGAGCCTCAGCAGCCTGGAGGGGATGACTTACTTGTATCATTTGTACATGGATGTACACATTGTATACTATATATATTATATATTATATATATATTGTATATAATATTATAGTATACTATAATTAGTCTTTTCTGAAGCTGATACAGTTGCCTGGGTTTGCTAAAAAACGTATAAACGTATAAACGTGTACATACAATAGATTTATACAGTGCAGTACCTTTTCAATCTGCTTCATGCGTTCATCCTCCACGCTGGAGGGGGAGGTCACATCGTGTAGACTGCCCTCCTCTGGCCTTGATGTCTCAAATGAGCTCACCGTCGCGCTATCTGCCGACGTTGCTTGCTCAATAGGAGAGTGATCACCACCAATCAGAGTATCACTCGGACTTTCTTCTCCAGTTTGTGAATCCATTTTCTCCATCACCTTGCGTCTAAACTCTTCTCTCACCACATGTGAAGTGTTTGGTAAAGGCTGTTTGTCATTGCTACTTGCTACAGAAGAGTAGCTCATATTAGTTCTGGTTGAATCCTTCTTTTGAGCTTTTGGAGGATTCTGCAACTGCAGCTTCTGCTCCTACATGCACACGTAGTACCATGAGCTTCAATGAATATATGTATATGTACATGTACATGTACATTGTATATGTCATGCCTTAGATTACACTGGATGCATAGTGTGCACGTTTACATGTGCTGTACAATACCTTTGACTCAGACGAGCTGTCCTTGTTTGGAGGTTTACCATGCTTTCCCTCCTGTACATGTATATCAGTAGCAATATCAACTACATGTACATGTACAATACAATGCACGTATAGCCATGGCTATAACCTATTTCACAAGAAATTCTTCACAGGTTATCTGAATATCATGCAAGAGCACGAGTGACAACCCACGTGTAGTGACTAGACAACTTGCACTCCCAAAACTGTCACTTTGTACAGAAAGCAAACATCACACTTCACCTTGTACACTACATGTACGCTAACATGTACACAACGTACATGTAGAAGCCACCCACATGCATTTCTACAGTGTACAGTACACGTTCAATTATTTGTACGAGATTAAGAAATATATCACAGTGATAATTTACATATACATGTACTGTAGTGCACCTTGTGAGTGCTGAATTTTCCTGAAGAATCGAAAGTGCCTACAGAAGAGATGGTAACTGCATCGTCACTGGCCCACTCTGGCAAAGCTTGCCATTTCTTCTCGCCCTGGCCATCCTTGTCCTTCCAACCTGCTGACGGTGGCTTGCCTGCAGTCGGGATGGGGATGGGGTAGACACACTATACAGATGCATAGAAAAATCATCTTTAATGACAGGCTTCACAATGTGACGACTCAGCATTACATAAACTCATTGCTAAATAGGAGTGGGCGATAATAGAAGGACGCACACATACACATGCCCATCAGTGCACAATGTGGCTATAAAGTATCATGTGAACCATGCAAAGCAATACAATAAGTGACATGTTAATTCAGTGCACTGAAAGCACACTTTGAGATAGCCAATACAATACTTTGTGTGCATGTTTAGACTTATCTTAACTTGTGCCACAAACCCGCAATGTAAGCAGTCGTACGTACCAAAGTGGGCATGTTCATCACAGAAACAATATACATGCCGTACAGGTAAACTAGAGTACTGAGTGCAGACTCTCAGCATTAATTTGGGGTTTAGCATAATCTAACGAGCAGACGTCTTTTCGGGAGTACTCGTTTAGTAGATCTAAATGTGGTAATCCCGTATGGTGTAATGATTTACTAACAAAACCTGGTAACACTATGACAGTCAGGTGAGCAGACTCAGAATACACAGACAGAACGATAGACAGACTGACCGACAACAATAACCAGTGGCGCTGCAGTGCGCCTCGAGTTATTACAATACCTCGAGTTATTACAAGCAATCAACATGCCTAACCTGGGCTTGGAGGGGGGTGCCAGTGATTGCCCCATTCCTCTTCCTCTGACGTGCTCGGATTACGCCAGTTCCCATCACGAGAGGCCCTAGACATGCCAGCACGCCCACCACCAGCAAACCCACCACCACGACCTTCTGACCACTCCCCTGAAGCACGGTTTCCATAGTAAGCAGCTGAGTGGTCTTCGGGGTAACTAGTACTGCGATGGTAGTCTCCACGACCTCTACCTGTATAGCGGGGTTTCAAAAATTGAGCATGTCATCCATGGATACATAATTATGCATTGTGTGTGAAGTTCAGACAAGTGTGACAGTGAGGAGGTTCAATGTCACAATCGGCCAGTGTACAGTGTACAACAAAGAGTTTTCAATATACATTACACATTCTAACAACAGTGCAGTAAGCTTATTGCATGTGCAGATCGTACAGTATAAAATACGTCTTGTACTAAATACAGTACATGTACATGCATTTTTAACTGCTCTATAATGCAGCCTATGACTCACCCCTGCCCCTGCCTCCTCTGTTGGGGTAGTAACCTCTTGCTGATCTGATTCCATACACAGTCCCACTGTTCACACCACCGGATATAGCGATCTACATGTAACATGTACAAGAAGAGAACACAGTGCTACAGGACATTCTCAGGTATGCACACTGCGTCGGTGGTGGTTGGTACTAACTACATGTATTTCCAGACAAAAAAATAATCACCTCTTAGGCCTAGTTTACCACATGTTAGGCTGCATAAGGAACACAATTGGCTAAATTTCCCCACTACGATACATTGTACATTGTATCTATCTAATGATAAATCTGGTATCTGAACACAATAGTCGTACCTGTTCCTCCTCTGCGAGAGGGATGAATGCAAGTGGAGTGACCACTTCAATGCGGGTGATTGTGCTGATTGTGGGCAGGTCATTGGGAGGGGAGAATTCATTACTGTACAGCTGCAGCAACTCCTCTTTGCCATAGCGATACTCGGCCAACTTGAAGTGTAATTTTTTTCCAAGAGGAGTGGTGGGAGTAGTGGTGGACGGAAGTTTGGTGGGGGAGGGGGGACCAGCCGGGTTACCACTGGACAGGGACCTCACCCTGCAAGGAATAAACATTGATTTTGAAACACAGCAGCACAAAGTGAAGGCAGGCGGTGGTCTGCCTAGGCGAGAGTCTCCTCGTGGGACGCATTGCCGACTGATCCCAGGTCACACTAGTGTTTACATGCACATAGAATACACGTGCATGCACGACAATAATGATATTATGCTTAATTATAAGTACATGACATGTTTGCCCCGATAATCACACTACTATATTGGTGCTCCCATATCTACCCAGCAGCATGCACTTCTTGCCATAAAACTAATTAGGTGCTCCTTATTTGGAAGCAAAACAGTACAGCTGCAATCTGGGAGCAATTTATGGACTCACCATTCAGGACCGAAGTTCATTGTATCAGCCATAATAACCTTCAACACACAGGTGAAAAGGATATTTTGCTTGACGTTTTGAAGAGAAAACCAAAGTTCAGTAGTGCAGACTCGACAATGTACATGTGCATTCACTGTCAATTACTCTATTTATCCGAAACAAGATTTCCGTTCACAATAATTTCCATTAATTTTATGAATTTACACGCCCATACAGATAATGGCTTCTGCACACAGCTAATTAACTAGCTAGCATATTTAAGTGTTGGCTCATACATCTTATATACATGTAGATAAAGTAAAACTGAACTCTGAGATCGAGAGAATTATATTGTCGGAGCTACTTCTATACACAGCATGGCTCTAGTAGAAGAAGACTTGCCTGGAGTAAACAAAGGTAATCAAAACTAGCTAAAAATTTGTTCTATTGGCTCATATCTCATGATGCTCCTTATACATGTAGGCCACAAGTTAAGTAAGTACACTGTATAGCTATTATAAATCATGTAGATCTATGTGCTGTATTGGAGCTTGTTCTATCCATGTGCAGTGAGGTCAGACTTCCAAGTGCGTGAGGATGAGTCCTTGGCCCATCGTCTCCAGGAGGAGGAATGTGAGCAGCCAATTACACACTTCATTACATATTATTATCTACATTGTACAATGCAGGCTGCTATTTATGTATCTGTGTGCAGGGACCCTGTATCATAATTATTGTAGTCTCGTTACCATATTTGTGTGTGTGGCCTCAGGTCTAAACAGTAGTTGTAGCTGCCAAAAAAACAAGGTAGTTCCACCATGTCCACTTCTTGTTTTGATTTGATTCGACTTATCATAATTATGCTATACACACCGCCATTTTCAATTTGTAGGTGTTTTTTTTGCTGTTTGCAGGGATTTCGTGTAAATACAGCTGCTTAAATATGGCATTGTTCATGATGTATATGTTAAACAAGTTTTACCTCTAGAGCAAGAGTGCCATATTATGTATTACTGTTGTGTCAGAAATAGGCAACTTTGCATTACAGTCTGTTTGGGTCTAAAATAAAGTATTGTGTGATGTTTAGCTGTGTGTACATGTACACGCAGTTTTTCACTTTACACGTCTGTAGTTTGTACCGTATTATTGCAATTTTGATATTTTTGCACGCTTTGTAACAATAAAATCACAAATACCTACATGTATATCATTACTTATATGACATCACGATCCTCGCCAGAACGCAAAGGTTAGATCGCAAAGTCTGCTGATTTAGCTCATTCTGATTTAGCTCATTCGCAAAAATGTTCACCTGCAAAATATTCTAGTACCGTATATCTTCTAATTTATCGGACACTTCTAATTACCCCGGACACTCTTTTGGGCAATTTTCGTTGTTCTAATACAACGGACACTCCAGTACTTTAATATTACATTTGTTCTAAATATCCGGACAATACCTTGAAAAGTTGAGTTATCATTCATAGACGGCAAGTAAGACTTACAGTACTGCAGTTAGATAGCTTTGATTAGCTAGTTTTAGATAGCTAGTGCAACTATTCAGTCGTACCCTGTTCTATTAAACTTAGCTAGCTCGCATGCAGCTGCTTGCTTGTTCTAATTATTCCGGACACTTCGCATGCTCTATAAAAATCTGTTCCAATTATACCCGGACAATTTCCAAAATAATTATTTTTTGCTGTCCGATAAATTAGAAGATATACGGTAATACTTATTCGGTACATGTACATTGTATATAGGTGGTATTTATTGTACTTATATATAGGGTAATTTTTGCAGTTGCAACTACATGATTGTATAGACATTGTAAGGGGAATAACGAGCGTTGAGTTGAGCTACATCTTTGAGCTCTGCCTCTGAAACGCAAATATTCACCTACCATGTCCATGTCTCATAGACTCTGGCAAATTGTACATGGAAGCAATAATTATGCTAACCCCCACGTTTCGCACCCACCCATCCACACACACAGTTGACGACCACTACAACTCAAATGTGCAGGTGCGTCGCACTGCGAGGGTGGATGCCAATGTAGCCATTGGCATGCAAAAGGCAGAAGTGGACCGGTTTAAAGCTGAGGAGCAGATCAGGAGGAGAGAGCTTGAGGAAAAGTGGGTATAGGGGTAATTTCTAAGTTAAAGATCAAACAACGTTTTGTCCTAGATGCATGAATTTATACTGTAGATGGAAACTACTTTGAGTCTATGCACTCCTGATGTTAGCAGTGAATGTAATACCGGGTACATTGTAGAATGATCAGATCCTCTGTACTCAGTTTTCATTGTGTACACGTATACCCCACGTGATTTATGCATTACCCTGTCACCTATAGAGAAGAGCGAGACAAGGAGCACGCTGCACAGCTGGCACGAAAGATAAAGGAGGTAATTGATGATAATCTGATAGTGTATCTGCGTATCAATTACCCCTTAACCATGATTGGAAATCCTACCATTGTAAGTGTCTCTAATGTTGTGTTACGTACTTTTTAGGAGGAAGAGGTACACAGAGCCATGAAGATGCAAGATGAAATTATGGCCAAGAAACTTTTCGAACAGGAACAAGAAACGTATGCTGTTATAGATGCACACCCCAGTTTGTACTACCCCAGTTTGTACTCACACATAACAATTTCCCTTTGGTTTCCCCTAAACTCCATAGTATTTTGTCGTTGCCAGTATGCAGGTCTCTTTATAAGCACATAAAATGTAGTCTCAGCATGTACACGTGCATGTAAGTACATGGTGAAAATGAACTTCATTCATACATAACATTATTAATTTTGTGTAGGGTTATTAAGCGCAAACGTCAGGAACAAGAAGACAGTCGATTTGCCAGACAGTCGTCTCTCCATGAGGAGCAGTCGATCCGAGAGCGTCGCCAAAAGGAGCTTCAACTCTCTGAACAAGAGGCCCGACGATTGGAAATGGAAGAAGGACATAAGTTGGAGAGGAAGCGACGTGACCAGAGTCTCTCAGAGACAGAAGCACGAAGACTGTATGAGCTGCAGAAACAAGCTCTTGAGCGCAAGAAGAGAGAGCAGTCACTGTCAGAGGATGAAGTTAGGAGGATGAGGCAACTGGAGCTGGGAGCTAAGGGAGCAAGCAGCCCTCACCGTGGAAGGTGGGTCATCAGCATTGCACAGGCAATGTATAGTACGTGTGTGTGAACTGTATGTCATTGTACGTGCATCTCAATCAATATTAATTAACCATGCGTGTGTGCATATACTCGTGTACATATCAGCTTCACTAGTGTTGTTAGTCCGGTGACCTTTGGCCGCAATAGCAAGGTGGCATTTCAGATAAGAACCGCAGCTAATTCGCGGGTCCTATCTCAAGTCCAATAGCTGGATAATTAATTGGCATTGTATGCTCTCTCTCTCTCGTGTGTAATCCAGTTTTCATTTGCCAAATCAAACTCAAAACGACATATCCGGTAGTATTGTACGTACATTAAACATCTGGTTTGGGGGCAGCCAGAACTGACCAGTATACGGAATAGCGAGGTGGCCGCATTTCAGGGCGTGTTTTGTGCACTTTTGATCTAGCTACCAATCCGTGCCAAACGAAACGGCCAGTATATCGAGGTTACCGTAATTCAGAGAGCCGGATTAGCGAGAGTCTACTGTATCTACATACAACCTACATTTGTTTAGTTTAGGCTAGTGTTTTGTCAACATTTGTGGGTCATTGATCAATGCCATTCTGTATGGCATGATCTAATTTCACCTCCCCTTGATGCATATGCTCATGAAGTCATAATACTGTTGATGCATCCTTTAATTGCATGACTCATCCAAACACAGACTACTTCTCCTGCTGTTAAATGTACGTTACACCATGCATATAATGTTTGTGTTTTCTGTGCAGCCCATCTCAAGGTGGACCAGCATCCCTCCCTCCTGGAGGTAGCCAACGTGCTTCCCAGAGAGGAAATCCCTCAGCATCACTGCCTCCCGGAGCTTTGTCCAATGCTACTAGGCATCACAAAGAATCAGGTACAGTACAATCATGAATGAACACTACCGTTTCCTTCAAAAGTCTGTACTATCGACGCTGTAAAGATGTACCTAGCCTCGATTCCAGGCCGCTCTCAATTGAGAAAGACAGCCTGGTATACACTGTCTGCGCATGCGTCAATTGCCCCAAGAATCTTGGGGATCGAGATATCTTAGTTAGTATAATTATATTGTATGTTTTACAATGATGTCATTGCACAAATCATAGCAGTTTTTAATAAATAACACATACTTACAACATTTAAGGCCTAGAATAGTGACTAGTTTTGCTTCTACTTCTCTTCTGCTCTTGCTCACGCTCTCTCCAGTGTTGAAAAGTCAGGTTTTGTCTTCTTTTATACTGTGGTAGAGTGGTGGGCGTTTTTCTGTCAGTACCGACCGGCTCTGGCAAGTCTACTTGCTTCCAGACGCTTGTTTGATGCCATCTCAGTAAGATCAGTGGTCCTCGTATGAGTCTAGAATTGTGATGGCGATTTCTCTCGCTTAACGTGACACTAACAACCACGTGGGTGACCATATTACAAAAGGTTAATTGATAAATTACAAAGAACAAATTTATTATTGAATCCACCCACGCGCAAACAGTGGTTACCAGGCCCTCTAGTGAGAGGGGCTGAGATCGAGGCTAAAATGTGCCTTAACATTTATAGCGTGTACATGTACATGGTTGGCTGTTGACGAGAATTTTACGTACATGTATGTAGCTGCTGGTGCCACGTTATCTCTGCATGTGCCCGGTACATGTATACATTGTTTTATATAATTGATGGTCACCATACATGTGTATGTTGTGCAGTTGACTATGTTGGATCTCCTAGTTCAAGTATCGGAGCCTCCTCTGTTCCTGGTGGGGAGGACTTTCAATTGCCGTCCTATGATGATCTCGTTGGAGGCAATCACGATGATGAAGAAGAAGAGCATGTAATGGATGAGAATGAGCGAATAGCCTTGCAAGAGGCAGAGGATGAAAGAATGGCTCGTCAGCTGGCACATGGAGTCGATGGTGCAGAGGTAGTGTGTGTGTGTGGGGGGGGGGGGGGAGTAGTAGAGATAGTCATGTGATAATATAATGAGTTGGTCTGCAAATGCTGGTGTATGTGTTGATTCAGTGGGGGAGGGTGTCATGTAGCCTGTGAACATTATAATAATAATAATAAGTGAGTGTCATTGTAATTGTGTTTCTCCTACTGCAGCGGGAGAGAAGGGAGCGTGAAGATATGGTACGTGAGAAACTGTCAGTTTATAATTTCCTCAAGTCATTACATGATAGTCAGTCCTAACATAATTATTATGCTCTAACTCCTAAGGGATATAGAATGTCCCTTACACAATGTTTGCATATAATGTATGTAATAATCAATAGTTTATAAGTACTAGGACTAGGTCATTGTGCGTGATGCTGTACCATTCACCACCGCACAGGAGTTTGCCAGGAAGTTGCTTGAACAGGAATCCAAGGGGAAACAAAAGACGCAGTCTCCACATCACCAGGATGATGTGGTGAGCTACAACTTCGACTTTAATTTGGGGACTCCACAGTATTTACATAATTATTGCTTGACTGGCACGAACAATAGGGAGCTTTAGTCAACTTTAATGGTTTGCTGTGAATCAGTCACTGAAACCAAAACAACAAGCTGGTACAATTAAACTGTCATAAATGGCATGCTGAAACACATGCTACATACATGTATGTGCAGGAGCTGGCTCGGCGGTTGCAGCAACAGGAGGTGGCATCCAGACAAAAGATGAAGCAGCAGAGGGCACAGTCATTGGACCAACCAGCACCCACCTTGCCTGGAGAGGATGCTGCCAGTCTGGTTAGTTCAACCCTTACATACATGTACGTGTACATGTACTGTTTTTGTGTTATCACAGGAGCTGGCCAGACGTCTACAGAGAGAAGAAGTTATGAGACACCGTCAGTTGAAGCAACAGAAGCTAGCCCAACAGAGAGTGATGAGTGAAGCTGAGGCTCAAAAGAGACATACACCTCCTATGGAGCCCACAAGACAGCAGCAGACATTCCCGCAGCCGTCCAGATCCCAGCAACCTAAAGAGACCAAACCACCCCCTAAACAAGTCCAGTACTCCTCACAGACTGCTCGGTCATCAGCTACCCAGTCACCTGTGCACACACAAGGGCCACCTCAAGCTGGGAACCCAGAACAGGTATTAAGTTATTGACTGTACGTAGCGATTCTACCTCTCATACGGTGTTCCCCACCCATTTAGAGTGTGCTGACTGCATACCAGCCGGCCATGACAGGCTATCAGGTTCCTCTGGCCTCTCATACAGGATCAGTAATACCTCAAGCAAGACCCTCTTACAAGAGAGATCCTGGCAAGAAGAAGGGAAAAAAGTAATTGACAAACTAATTGTGCATGGCTGCTCGTTTTCCCTGTCTTCCCCAAAACTCTTATTTTTATGACAATAAGTAAAAAAGAGTTTTAGTAATGCTCTGCTTCTGTACATAAAGTACTTGTATGTTTATATATACTGTGTGAATGTCAAGCATGCATAATTGTTTGGCTGTATTTCCAGGAGTACACTCCTGGTATTCGTAAATTGGTTTGTATGAATAACGCTCATTGTATTCTTCACATAACTTCTCCACGTGCACTGTGATCGGCAAACTCTGCATGTATATAATTATAATTATGAGTAGTAGCACCATTAAAACGCATTGCATGCATGGTAATGAAAAGTTATAGCTACATGTATCACTATGTTTGTTACAAAACACCTCAAAGCTATTGGTTATTTATATAGTAAGTCTTTTGTACGTATGTATAGACTCAAAGCAATTTAGTACTGTATAGCGGGTATTAATTTGAGGCACTATATTGTCACAGATTGCTTAAACTAAACATTTTGTAGATTTTATTTTCGAGGAAAGACGTTCAAATGATGACCACCTCCAACAGTAGAGGTATTTTGATACCGGAAAAGTAACCCTATTTTCGAAGTTCAATCCTCGAAAACCTTGAAAATTTTAATGCCTCAAAAATTGGTTGGTATCTTTGCTGTAGGGGTGTGGTCATTTTAACCTCTATCAGGTTGGTGAAAACCAGCTCACATTGTGCCGAAGAGAGTACACCAGCCCCTAATGCTGACAGCTCTTCCCTGTATCCAATCCGCAAGATGCATAATGATATATTATATGTATAGTTTGAGTAATAGATAACTATCTGTGAACATTTAGTGCGCCTAATAACCAAAGGAGTGATCTATCTGCATGGGCGCGGCCCGGCCAATCACCCCTCAGAACGGTTGGCCGGGGCCACATTATTAGAACCTTATTAGCACCTGTTACACATATATATTATATATATTAACCATGATATGATGTTGATGTTGCTCTTTTCCAAGAGCGCATAAAAGAGAGTGGTTTTGGATTCTGCCCGTACTGTAGCAGACGTAAATTACACTCTCTCTGCGCTCTTGTCTTTTCTCATTATTAATGCTCCACTTCCTCCCTTTGTTGTTGTGCGAGCCTCTGGGACCTCGCTCCACATATTTAAGCATGCACCATTATTACCTCACTTCGCTTTACCTTCACTTTACCTGTATTGTCAGTTGATGTTTTGCTCCTCGATCTAAGAATTTAAATTTGCTAGCCTGTCTAGAATCCCTCTACACCAAGATAATTAAGCTAGAGCTTAACAATTATAAACGGTGCATGCATGTAGACTATGCATACATTTAGGTTTGATCGTCGGGTTGATATCATCTGTATTAAACATACAGAGTGGGAGTCACACCTTATATACACATACACAGTAAGCATCATTTGGGACACATTTTGCGCAATAGGCACTATTTAGGGTATCTACACTCGAATGCACCCCAATTATTAACCCGATCGAGGCGCCACGGGTTGTAGTAGTCGGTCTGTCTGTCTGTGTATTCTGAGTCTCACTCGCCTGGATGCGATAGCACTTTGTTTGTACCATGAATAGCCTCAACACAATTACAAGGTAGTAGTTTTGATGTTAAATCTTTGTTGTCAAGTAAAAACGAGCAAAAGCTAAGAAGCTAAGAAGCTTGAACCTACGTTGGCCTAGATGTACACGCGGCTGTAGACTCACTAAACCTCAAGGAGGGTTCAGTGCTCTATAGTTATAATTATGGCACGGTTTTGGAAAACGGCATTTAGTACGTGGATCGACTGGTGTATGGTCAGACATGCACTGCATGGGACGTACAAGGATCACAGCTGAGTCAGCGAAGAAGCCTGCATGCATGGAGCTTTCCCCCCATGAAAACAAATAGGGCTCCACGTAATATGGATGTATTGCACATGTGTCGTCAAATTAAAGTTGCGTTTAGCTATAGCAACTTGCACTTCAAGCCTTCTTACCTTTTTGCTCACTTTTATTTGACACGAAAAGCTTTATGTGAAAAATCTGCCACACTTAGTTACTTGTGTTGAGGCTATAATCCAATCTGTAACTTTTGACATTCAGGTGAGCAGATTCATCTGAGGCCTGCGCGCCTCGGGTTATGATGTTAGAAGGTTGATACTTCAACCCAAATAACTAACTAGTTATGGTTAAAACAAAGTGTTGCATTGCAGGCTATATTGTCTGTCATCAATTTGCCCCCAACAGGTGCATCAAGCATGCAGCAAATAGCAGGTCAGACAAACCATAATGTAGGTCCAGTTACGTTTTAACATACAATATACATCATGACTATGTATAAATTATAATGACAAAAGTCATATATACATTTTGGCTAAAAACAACTATAGTGCATTAAATTTGAAAAACTATGGTATGTACTGTAAAAGAGTGTAGATCACAGAAAATGACAACAATAATAATTATAGCAACTCCTAGCTCTAAAAAAAAGTCTCACATTGTGTGCAAGTAGTTCTCCACTGGCAGTTGTGTCTTTTGCTCTAAAGAGTCCCAAATCCAATCAGACTTGAGGCACTTGATGTCCCCAGAATCCTACACCAGCATATCACGAATCAAACAATGACGTAGACACACACACACACACAGCGCAGTACATCACCTTAGGTGTTTCATTGCCAATGATGTAGGTAGCCAGTGACTTTTGATGCTCGTCTAACACCTCACCGTCATACCTGTACAGAGATAGGACTTTACTCGCTACTACAGGTCTGCAAAATAATACTGCATGTTTGTATGCATGCAAATACCATAATCGTGAAAGAAATGTCTTTATAGATCGATGCATGTGCACAACAATCTGCCTAATGAAACAGATCGAATCACATACAATGTACATGTACATGCAACTGCTTCAGATAAACGACGTACGCCGTGAAATATCTTTCAAGTTGCAGTGAATTCAGAGTATTTGGTAGAATGTAAACTTTGACCCCAGTGAAGATGTCCAATAGAGGCTGCATGGAGTGACACAACAAGTCAATTATGGTTCAGTCAATGTCTTCTGTCACACATACCTTCTCAATCTTTAACCCAGCACTCTCAAGCTTATGAGTCGTCAGAACATCCTGTAGATATAATTATAGAGGTGATTGGACACAATCTCCACAGTCTATGGAGTCAGTTCGAATTTCAAGGAATGAATTGAACCACAAAGAACAGCTCATCAACACCCTATGGCTATTTATTATGTACCGGCCTGTGTACCTGTGTATTTTGTACCGAATCACTATAGCAATAGGAAATATCCCATTTGGCTAACTGACACTTTCTGCTTAGGAAACAGACTTCCCTAACTGCATGGAGTACTAGGTCCTACCTACATGTACACACCCCCACAAATTCAGTACTGTATATATACACAAGGTTGGGGGCACATTTCTTTTCTGTTACATAGTTATGCATAGTGAGGCATTGTTTTGTACACATATTGTACACGTCTATTCCAACTGCAGACGTATCACACACATTGCTACTTGCCCATGGGTGTTCAAACTCCTCCATGTGTTTAGGGTTTGCCTGGTAGCACTTTGGGCCATACTTGCAGACTGGTTTTGACCTCTTAGGTGATGGTTTGGGGTTACCCTCTAGTTTCCTCTTAGTGGGTGTTTTCTTGGGGCTAGCCATTGTATCGCAGTCACTGCCTCCACCAGAACCACTGGCCTGGGCTACGGACGTCATCAAATCAGGAATGTCTGCAGATGGATTTACAGTACAAACTAATGAACATAATAGCTAGGTAAAATTGGGGGCTAAAATGACTGTATGTTCATAAATAATTGTGTGTATTAAAGTTGGTTTCCAAGTTTCAACAAAGAAGAATCTCACAAGAAGCTTAATTTGCATTGCATACATGTATATGTTACTGTGCATCACATTCTGCATGCACTTACCGATAAATTCTTTCGACTTTTCGTATAAGACCTATAGATAAGCAAAAACATTATTAGGATATCTAAGAAGTGGTTACAATTAGTAAACCTTCAGCCTGGCCAGATCAGTGGCAGTTGACCAGTTCTTGTCGTCCCTGATTCGTGTGACTCGTGGGAAGCGGATGGAGATACCTCCTGCGGTATGAATGTTGGAGCTGGAGAATTCGGCACCAGTGATCTCCCACACAGGGGCAATCTGAGAACAGAGGAAGAACATAGAGTGCATTATATCACTAGAAAATGATCGCTCAGTTGGTAAGATTGATAGCAAAAGGCATTTACACTGTATATATACTGTATTAATTTTGTCTGAAACAACCCTTACAAGATCTGAAGCAGATTTAAAAGTCAACAAAGCTTTCTTATTGACAAGCTAAGATGCACACAGAAACGGCAGCTTTAATTCAAGACCTCCAGGTATGTACTGAGTGGAGCTATTCACAAGTTGTTTTGTTCAGCTGTGCGGGTGTCTGTACCAGCAAACTGGACTGCCCATCATGTACAGTTCTACACACATTTAACTATAGATCTGTAAAAATCCAATGTAGGATGTACATAGAGCACGGGTTATCAACATAATACATAATTATATCACTACTTTTGTGAACGCGTACTGCAAATCCATAAATGGAAGTCTGCATGTAGAAGCTATGACTAGGATGGATGAAGACCCAAAGAAAGCTTATACAGCACACTGTGTTAAAGAAGCCAACAAATTCTAGTGCTATTCAGATCTGTACTACAATGTATTTGAGTATCCTCATTCAGTAACTTGCCTTTGGGTCCCTGATGACTAAATCTGGAACAACACTTTTATTCACCAATAACCAGGAAGGAACCTTGGAAGAATCCTGAAAACAAAACAAAAAAGATGAAAGTATTGCAGTGTGTTTACATTACGTCTGTTAAAACGATACATTTAAACACCTCCATGTAAATAAAATTTACAACCTTGCTGATCTTGACCATATCCAACTCGTCTTGCAGTTTGGCAATCGTAGCATCATCATGACCATTACCACACTTGGCCACAGTACAGAACTTCCCAGTGGAGGAATCATAAAGCCCCATTAGAAATACTGACATCATTCCCCCTGTGCGAAGAAACAGTGGCAGTGTACTACATAGGTTAGTCCTTAAATATAATAATGTACAAATAAATGCACATTATAATTATACATCTGCATGTTCCACAAACCAGCCTATAATTATGGAAACATACTTTTTTTTTTATAAGTAATACACTGCTGTGCCATGCATAAAATTAGGACTGAAAAAGCTCGAGATACATTATGTACCTTTGTTTCCTGTTCCATAGTAGGCTCCCAGCACGATTAGGTCGGCAGTGTCTGCCATAGCCCCGCCTTCTAGGTAGTCCTTCTTCACCTTGAGCCAGTGACGCTTCCCGGGCTCATACACACTCTGGAACAATATCATCTTACACAACATACATAATTATGATGTACAATGAACTATGGTCACATGTCCGTATAGTTAAGTACAAGAGACGCACAATGTATTTGATCAACAATGAAATCACTGGACGGTGTTGGTTACACTCTGTCGACATAATTTAATCCCACACTCAGG
Organism: Halichondria panicea; assembly: GCF_963675165.1. Classification (NCBI taxonomy): domain Eukaryota; kingdom Metazoa; phylum Porifera; class Demospongiae; order Suberitida; family Halichondriidae; genus Halichondria; species Halichondria panicea. Next base: position 3,321,137 of record NC_087379.1, read on the forward strand.
TTCTGTGTGTGCATGTGCGGTGATTACAGACACACCAACCTTAGTGTCCTTGAGCACGAGTCCCTCCAGCCCCTGCTTGATCACCTTCATGATCAGGTCAGACAAGTCCTCTTCTTGCTGCAAGACATACATAACATGTACACAATGTATATGCCTTGAGCAACAATGTATATGCCTTCAGCAACAAGCTACATACGTTACAGTGAACTGGGTGTGTAGTATACGTACTCTAATAAGCTTTTGCTCTGACAGCATTATCCGGTTTTTGACTTCCTTGATATTCTGCTCCAAAATCTTCCTTCTCTCCATCAGAGGTCTGGTATGGCAATAATAGTGTGAGCAGTGTTCCGTGGATAATAATACTTACTTGTCCATAAGTGTTTCACCATTGAAATATACAATATCAAAGATGAATAAGCAGCAGCAAGCATCTTTAAAAGCCGATTTCTGAAAAGGGAATAAATGTCTGCATATGAAACATGGAAAGGAGGAGATGCATTTTCATTCAAACCTTATGAATCCCCAGAGTGCCAAATGGAAGTGGTTTGCCTGTGTTGGTGTCCACCATGAGTACCTGCACAAAGGAGAGTTTTAAATATATATCAATTGCTTACAGTACTCACCTCAGCATCCAGAATCATATTGTCACCATGGGGACAAGCTTTAGAGAGGTAGTCCTTTATATGCTCGACCTACAGACAGAACACATAATTATGGCATGCACAAGTTTAGCGAAGAGTAAAAGTGCAAAGTCCTAGGCGGATGACGTTTCTATTACTAGCAAAGTTTCTACCGTTCAAAAAATGGAAATTTGTTTGTCTGCTTGAACTTCATGTATGCCAGCCTATATTCAATATTTTTTCGTATACATGCACAGCTGACCTTGTGAGGCTGCACTGCCTTTAGACTCCTACTGAAGTACTCGAACTTGTTACCCTGTTTGTGCACCTGCACTCTCTCTCCATCGTACTTGATCTCAGCATACATCCCATTAGGGCACTTCTTCATTGCCATGGCAACAGCACGGCATGCCTCAGCCTATTATAGCCAAAAGTACATAATGCGTGAAAACTATAGATTGTAATTATACACAAATAATTATATAAACCATATACATGTAACACGTAGCAAACAATTATTTCAGGACTTTAACCAAAGTTCATCATTGATCATGTGTTTTGCTGTGCCACTAATGCATACACACCATGCAGCACCTAGTGTAACATGCTCTACTTACCAGCATTGGTTTAACTGGCGTCATTAGGCTGGCTCTCACACTTATCCCCCTCTTCAGTGACGGTCGACCATCACCACCCTCACTACTCTCACCCCCTCCACCTAGCACACGCTCCACAACGTCTTGCAGGTCATTGGATGCTTGAAACGCCTTGTATGCTTTCGGGTCTAGAGCATCCAAACTGAAGACGGGTGAAACTATATTAACATGGTGGCATAACATTTTTCCATGCTTAGTGTGTATATAATTATTATATATACATATACTCACACATGCTTAGGCCCAGCAAAGATACGGAGGTCGTGCTTTAGCAGACGTACATAATATTTGAGGTCTTCTTCGGAGCACCTGAGGTACAAGAAAGACAAGACAAGAATGTACCAACTGAAAACAGACTATTAGGGATTGGGTGATGTCAATGAATACCATGGCAAGGTTGTTACATAGATAATCACTACTGATGAGTACAATTTAATGCGCAACAATCTTTTAATGTACACTTATAATGACAGAGTACGACTATGTACAGTGTACATGTACGTACCGTTCGACAACTTGTTTGAGTTGTGCCCTCTGGTCGTCCTCCTTGGTTACCTTGGTTAACTCATCAAGATAAAAGTCCACCTGCAAGTGGATAGAGGCATTGAATGATGATTGAAGAACACTGCACCAAGTAGTGTATAATAGAAGGTGGCACAACATATTAAATTACAAGTGCATTTAAGTATATTATAATTATGCACATAATCTTTCATAGTTCATAGCTGAGACAGTCTGAGATGGGTAAAATAATATGCATACAGAGTATTTCAGGGCTGCATTAATTTGCACACAACATAACTGTATCCATGGTGACGTACCTCGGCTAGAGTGAGGGCGCTCTTGCTTTGAGGAGGAGTGCAGCTGCTGGTCAGGAAAAATGTCTTGGCAGTTTCCGCCACATCTCCCTGTGGGGTAGTGAAGTACATCTATTAATACAAGGACAAACCTCCAGGGCACAAGAAAACTGTACCTTCTCCAGATCTTCAACCATGTCTTCTAAGCTGGTCCCAAAGATCTGGAGAGAAAGTAATTACATTAGCACAGTAAACACACTGCCAGTGCAAAGCTTTTGAGAGAAAATGTGAATGTCTTTCTAGCTGCTACCTGTGCATGGCACAGGTCAATGAATTACCTGACTGAGAAGCTTGACAATTTGCTTGCTTTGCAAGTTGTACACCCTTTTCTTCCCAGCTGTCGGTAGCAACAGCTTTACCAATAAGTACACATCTCCATTATAGCCATCTACATGTAGGATTGGGAAATAATTGAAGCTGGAGACACAAACAGAAGTAAGTACTAAGCAATTTACATTCACCTGTATGCTCATATACTGTACATGTACGTTCATCCATTTGTGGTCCACATCTATTATACGTATATCAACTTTCAGATTGAACACAGGCTGCATTTTAATTGTACACTAGCTATTTGAGAGCCTTACATGTAATAAAAACTGGTAATAATGATGCAGCCACAAACCTCCACTGCTGCCACGCTTGATGAAATCAGATACTAGCTTTGTTTTCCCATTGTACTTGGGCTCCTTCTCCAGGCGTCCACAAAGAGCCCTAAACTCACTGAACAAGTTATCCTGGTTGGAAGGATCAGCTGGGATGGGTGGGGTACTTGGTGTGATGGTTGATGGTCCTGCACTACTTGCAGATGGCTTGCTCGGAGATTTTCCTGTGCAAAAGAAAAAATATGTGATGCTACCGATGCCAGTACAGTGATGTAAGTTGTAAAGAAGCGTCATTCAGCATGCATATTACCTGCAAGCACGCTGTGGTAGATTAGATTAGCTATATAATATTTTTAGACAGAAACTTCCTGGAGATTCTTATTGACCTAGGGACTTTGAGGTATCCCCAGTGAGAGTGGTTCGAACAGCCTTTTTTGTCTTAGGCGGAGGCTTGCTTGTGACACACTCCTTGATCAGGTCCTTGATTTCCTGTTTTTCAGGGTCGTTGAGCTCAGGGAACCCATCCACATCAGCAGGTGTCTCAATCTTCTTGGTTGTGGCTCGGGCACGCTGCAGGGTGTCATACAGGATTTGAAAGTATGGGGAGAATTTGTTATTATGATCTGAAGTGATTTCTGGTGGCTTATAGGTTGCCTTTGCATAATATTTTTGTCCATTCATACGAACATTGTCCCTTTCTCTCTGAATAAAAGGGGGGGGGGTAGTATCATATCAGGGGGCAAAAAAATTTGGATTTTGTTGTGTATAGCTCTTAGACATTGCGTACTATAGCAACACACGAAACTTTAATATGTATGTCGCTCATAATTATATGGCACCCAATTCGACTTTGTGCAGTCTCGCAAACAAAAATTATTGCTGACGCTCACAATAATTTTTTTTATATAACTGTCTAGATGCAGCTGTTACAGAGAACAAAAACCAAACATGCTGTCAGTACTACATACATCCACCTGAGTACTAAGAGACTGCACTAGACACTACACTACATTGTAGCTGTAGAGCATAAGCGCCACTTGGGCTGAACGCAATTTTTGGGGGTTCTAAAAGATGCGCCACTCAGAAGAAGAATTAAATTTTTCTGGCGCTGGAATTAGGATAACCAAGACAAACCACAGGTTGAAACCAGCTTGGCTATATAATTTATTTCAACCTCGGAATAAGTATAATTAAGAAGTGAATACAGTATACTCTTGTTAATCCTGTCACCCTTGGGACAGTGCAGCTTAGCCGGAATAGTGAGGTGGCTGCATTTCAGACAATAGCCGTGGCTAAAAAATGTCTTAACCTCGAATCTAATGACTAATTTTGCGATTTTGTCTCGAGGAAAATGAATCATTTTGCTCCAATTTTATCTGCCAAAATCATACCCAAAACGTCATATCTGGCCGTATAAAATCACATTAAAAACCTACATTTGGGGCAGCCAGTATACTGGCCAGTATACGGAATAGCGAGTGGCCGCAATCCGTGCCAAACCAAATGGCCGGTATATTTAGGTGGCCGTACTTTAGAGAACCGGAATAGCGAGAGTCTACTGTACTTGGTTTCAGCTCCACCACCCAATTTGCATATTTCCCTGGTTGCTTCAGCGTATGCACAGTAACATAAATGCCTTTTTTTTCAAGATGTCGTTTGTTCTGAAGCCACACAAGCTAATTTTATATTACGACGTCATAATCATAATTATTATCCCCTATGAGCTGAAAACTTGAGGTGACCTAATATAATGTACACGTCTAGCCTCCGGCATATTTATAAGTACGAACACTTGTATAAACAGCTACTGGAGATCAACACCACACGCTCACCTTAAATGTTTCGAATATACACCTCGTGTGATACCACACTTTCATGTCCCCACCATCATCACTGAAGGGGTTTGGAGTCATCTTACCAATGCGACACACACCCTTCTCAATCTGGCTCTTGCACTTCTTGCATGAGCTACGACCAGTCTTGGCATACTCCACACAATACCGAGCATCAGCCATATTTAAATGTACATGTATATACTATTATTGACCAAAATTTGCTCAGTGCAGTTTTCCACGACCCTAAACTCACTGTGCCATACCTTTTCCTGTCATGCCCACATTCATGTGACTTGTGTCATGTGGCTCCATTGTAATATAAAATCAAGACCGTACGTACATAGATCTACTTGCAAACTAGCTGCTAGTTTAAGGTTAGACCTCTCGCAAGATGCCCTCCACAAGTTGTGCAGCAGCTGCAGTAGGCCTATGTAGAGTCCTGCTGGCCCTCCTCTGCGTTGGAGCTTTCGTACTCATAGCATGTCTTGGAGGATTTCTCAACCGAGGAAGAGGTGGCTTTGTCACATTTGGCCCGCAAAATACCTCTGATCCAGATATGGAGCGATGGTACTGGTCTGCACATATCCTGAGTAGGCTGCTGTTTGCTGCTCCAACTGGCTTGCTTGTGGTGAGCTATAGCTAGCTAGCTCTTGGGATCATCTAGCTCTTGTATGGGTTGGGTTGTAAGGCATTGTTCTCCTCCATGGTCATTAAAATGAAAATGTAATTTTTATGTCCCCTCTGCAGTTGCTGTGTGGCCTTCACTTCCGTGCGTCAGTTTTAGTCACAATAATGACCTGGTTCAGTCTGTACGTTGGGTGGGGCTGCTACATGGACATTGGAATGGTGGACAATGTCGCCAGTCGTTCTGGTGTATTTGACTGGATTGTAGGCCGTCAAGGAGCCAATTGGACTATGGGCCATCGATTTGTTCGTGAATATGCGGGTATGTCCCTGAGGGGATTGATATGGACAGCACCTCATGGCTATGTCCTAGAGCGACTTGGCTTTGGTTGGGAATACAGTCTTAGCGGCAGTTTGATGGGACTAGTTTATTATGTCGGCTCGAACACAGATACAAGCGGCTTGCCTAATCAGGCATTCTTCAATCACGGCACGGCTGCTGCTGAAGTTTACTGGGGATGGTGGATGTGGTTTATGCTAAGCATGGTGAGCTTGTCACAGCTTGTACGAAGAGGACAAGTATGGGTGTATAAGAAAAATCCTTACCTCGGAACAAGGCCGTATTCTTCTTGGGAGAACATTAAGTACCTATCACTAAATCGACCTATTTTTCGGCTCAGTTATGAATTCTTCATGTTTGTCTTCAACTTTATTTTGTGCAGCTCCCTTATATTTTATTCTTTGATCGAGCAGACAGACATACGAAATAAAGCCCAGACGTTCTTTGGCTTATTCACTGGAGTATTAATGTTGTGCTTCTCACAAGGCTGGGTTTGGAGTCTGTTGTTTCTAAATATTCAACTGAAGCGATTAGCAAAGAAGGCCAGAAATTCTCCTGAACAAGAACATTTGCAAAATGGTAACAGTCAGACTTACGATATAAGAAAGTCCCTCAGTCCTTCTTTAAGTACTGGGTATCAAAGAAACCCCAGTCACGGAAACAACCTGGACAGATATGATACTGCAGCTGCTGTCATAAGTGGAGAGACCCAGCCACTTCTATCATGGCCCTACTCCCACCCGGATCGAGTTTCCCCTACTGGTGAACGGATTAACACACTCAAGCTGCCCGAAGGCAATCCAAGTGTTTCTAGGCATGCCCATCATGTGATACAGTCACCTTCTATCGCTACTGCATTCTTGATCCTATGGCCCTCCGTTAACAAATGGTTGTGGTTGGATGTATTTGTGTTGATGCGTAGGCTGATTGGACTAGCGTCGTTTCTGAGCACCCTTTTGACTATCGTGTTGACAGCGATTGCGATAGTATGGGATATCGAGTCACCTCGGTTCATGCATGTTCCTTCGTCTATTTTTGTTGTAAACTTAACTTCCCCTGAGTTGTAATAATTATACTAGGTGAATATTTATTTGTCTTCTCGTTTTACGTTCTCGTATTATTATTATTTTTGACTACATGCATTGATTTAAGACTTAAATTAATATGGTCAGGCCATGCATGCATCACTCCATATCGCATGTATAGTCATAAGTCACTTAATTACTGTCATACTAATTAAAGCATGCAATTAAGTGCGCGATAACAACATTTTTAGCCAGCCAGTGCCATTTTTATGGAATGTCTTCAAGATCCCAAAAAGAGAATGAAATTCGGGATTTGTGAAATATCTGGTGATGGGTGCATGGATAAATTAATACCTAAGGTAATGGGCTGTATGCTATAATTATTGTGCAATAATCAGCTATACTTGCAGTCCATTTCGATATAGTCACGTAGTAATAAATATAACATGTTCAGTTAGTGAGTGTTGCATAAAATAATATAAAATTGCTATTATACAAGTAAATTGCTTCATCTACAATACAAAATTAATGCAAAACCTGCCTTATAAGGAACCAATATAAACCGACAAATACCCATCAGTCTTTCTTCCTGTCATCAACAACTTAGTTGGTGAAAACGAGGTTATAGTTACAGTGTTAACTTGAATTTCTTCAGGGAGCACACTTATCCAAGACCACGTCTTTTGTGAGAATGAATACATTCTCACGTCTTTGTTCGACGATTGCCCACGCATGCCCACAGTTATTAGGTTACTAGCTAACACTGTTCCAACTAAGCTGTTTGCTTGCGCATTAAAACCACCTTCTAATTCTTTCCACCTGTAGCTGGGGTATATCAGCTCATTTCGGTTCTTTAAAGCATTTCCTGGAGTAACCTTATTCCTATCATAGAGGATATCGTCGATAGCAATATATTGAGAGAGTGGAAACCAGTCAGACTGAAGAAGTTCTTTGGAATAGTTTCCTGCTAGAAGATAGCACCTGTTACCAGCCACTGCCAAAGTCACATCAGTACAAGGAGACATAAGAGGTTGGTTACTCCAATACCACCCTGTGTCACTAGTATAAATTCCAATGGAATTCTCCCCTCCAGCAACAATCAGAGCTGATGGAAGGCTTAAAACTGCAGGAAATGTTCTTGCGATAGGCATATCTGGAATCACTGAATGCACCCAATGTCCATCAGACGTCTCGTCATATATTAAAGTATACAATTTCGTGCTTTCTTCACCATCCATCGTTATTCCTCCGATGGCCACAAGGCTTCCACTGAACACTCCTAGTCCAAATGATTTAACAGGTAGATGAGGCAACATGTTCCATTTATTTTTTCCTGGATGATAACAGTACACAAGGTATTTATGTATTTCGTTTTCTCCAACTCCGCCACCAAAACACATAAAATCTTCGAATATCACAGTCTGGCCCTTATGCAATGTTGTTTGGAGATCTTGACCACTTATCCAGGACAAATTACCAACAAGACCATGAAACATAGCTGGGACTAATTCATCACAAAAAATAGTCTCCCTGGCTGCACAAATGCTCATCGTGGAATTCATGAAATCTTGGGTTTGTACTCCAACCAATCTTGTTGGTGAGGTATGGTCAAGATTTAGAGAGACAAATACTGCAATAAATATAACCAGAATCGCCATCGAAACACATAAAGGTGGTATAAATGCTTTAAGTCTCTTTTGTGACAGCTGCTTAGTTAGTTGCACATTTGTTTTCTGCTCTTCTTTTAATTTGGTTTGGATGTTTTCTTGTTCTCTTTTCAGGTTGATGTTTCTTTTCGCTTCCTTTTCAGCGACATACTTCATCATCTTCAATCTGTCTTGGAAAGCAGGAGTGTTTGTGTTAGCCTTTTGTCTTAGATCCTCTACTAGTTCTTTGGCTGAAGGTCTCTTCTTGGGATCATTATCAATGCATCTGTGAATAAGACTCATGAGAGGGTGATCATTGCCAACTTCCTCGAGGTAGTTTTTTCGGCGTTCAGCTTCTGAAACAGCAACCAATCCATGTGCCTCAGATCGATTTTGACCTATGTGTGGCATGGGCAGCTTACCACAGAAGATTTGCATCATTAAGATTCCATACGAGAATATGTCGATGCTTGTATTGTAACGAGGTTCCTTCACCATCACTTCAGGAGGCATGTACGCCTCAGTGCCTGGTTTTTTCGTCATGGCACTCACTTGCAAGGGGCTCATATTAATTATCCTAGCCACACCAAGATCAGCGATTTTTGCAGAGAGTATAGGAGTAACAAGTATGTTGTGAGATGAAAGATCTCTGTGAATGATTGGTTTTTTTCGATCGTGGAGGAACAGTAAACCTTGCGATATATCAAGAAGAATGGAGAAGCCGATATCTTTCGGAAGAATACCATTATGCTCAATACAACCCGTAAGATTCGTTGGTAAGTATTCCATCACTAAAATCGGCACAGTTTCGTCTGGCTCCTGAAAGTAGACACCAAGAAACTGCACAATGTTAGGGTGCTGTATCCTGCTCAAGAAGTGACACTCTTTACTAAAGCTTCGACTGCTGCTTCGATAATCACTGCCTCCACTCTTGAGAAGAAAGTCATGAATCTTTTTGCCTGCACACTTGTGTCCCATGTAATCTAGCTCGACCACAACAGCAGCAGAGCCCACTCCTAGCTGATGATCTGTCACTATAACACCAATTAGCTTATAAGACTCTAGACTGACAAAGGCAGCGCTGGTGCCGGTGACCGCCATGTCTAGCAAATCAAAAGTGTGTTCACATGAAATCACTCCCTTTTCTTCCCAAGTGGTTTGAGGAGTGGTTTCTAGTCTAGCCACACCTACCTAAAGGTGAATGACTTTGACTTGTCAGCATAGATCTGGCTTCTTTAATATTAGTTTTGGAATCTGCAATATGGGTCTAGCAGTGCTGATGTTTCTGCTGCTGCTGCTGCCTGCACTAATCAGGAGCAGCCATGAGTTCGAGTGTGGCATAGCAGTGTCTCTACCTCGTGTTGTCCTCACTAAGTAAATATATCTGTGCATGCTCTGTTGATCTAAATTAATCATGTACTGCACATGCACACTGTACCTGTGTACCTGTACGTGTATATAGAGCCCAACACATGACTATTTATTAACTACATGTATATCTGTATAATTATGAGCGAAGCGTTAATTTTTGTACCTTGCTTAGTAGATATAAAAATAGATCTAGATCTTTAATTTCATAACAAATTTTCTCTGCAGTGTGCCTTTCACGTTGAACATCACCCTTCCCCCGTTTCTCCCTGACAACGAGGCGATTCCTGAGAAGGTGTGGTTTACAGTGGATGGAGCGACGTATGAGGACCTCAACTACACCGCCACTAGGGACAGCAACGGCACAGCACACCTTACACTACTGCTCAAAAACTCTCTAGTTGGCTACAATGTGAGTGGACTTTATTAATCAACGATTTTTACCACCAAAATCAATTATAATTGTACATTGTATGTGTATGTGTGTGCATCTGTGGTACTCTTGTCAGGAAGTGTGTATTTGACCTTGACTCTATGTAATTATACTGATCTCAATTCTCAACCAGAAATGTGAGGGGAAAGGCTTACATAGAATTATACTGGCTGAAGCTAAAATTACTGCCATTGCACACACACACACACCTCAGGGTTACCACACTCTGGAGTTCAATATCAGTCGAATCTCTGACACTAGTGATCCCGAGCAGCTCATTTGCCCACCAATTAGTCAAGTAAGAGAATTGTTATAATTATACTAGTCTAAGCAACTATCTGGTATTCACGTACATGCATACTTTCTGTAGACACTATTGGCCATCCCTGGGATTCTGACATTGTTAGCTCCGATAGTGACTGCAGTGCTGGCCATAGTATTCAGGTAAGGGGTATATAGTCTAGCAGTATATTTGTTGTAGTCACCTTGCCCTTACATAACTAGACAGGTGATACTGGCCTTGCTTGTTGGAATTTGGATATGTGCTTCGTTTGGTGAGTTAGATTACTGTTGTGTATAAAACAGTTTTGAAATCTCTTGTACACAGCTAATGAGTACAATCCACTTGCTGGTATTGTGAGAACTTTAGGTAAGTATCTACCTCAACTACATGCACTATGTACGTGTAAGCTATGTACCCCTGGTACGTACACATACTATACTACTTTCTGAGGTCATGTGCATACAATGTACTTTGTTATGGCATCATTTTTTTGTTGTAGATTTGTACATAGTGGATTCCTTAGCATCCCCAAGCCATGCAGCAGTGAGTAGAATCGTTCTGTATTGTGCATGTATAATAGATATGTGGCAATGTGATATACATTGTTATATTTACTGCTGTCTTCTACAGATCATTGTCTTCTCATTCTTCCTGGGGGGTCTCATTGGAGTAGTACAGGTGAGATACTTGGTCTAGTACACAGCAGTACCGGTCAGCTTTTTAATTTCGTTTTGGTGTTTGTAGAAATCTGGTGGGGGTATTGGCTTGGCACGACTACTGTATCGATTCACCAACTCCAGGAGAAAGTGAGTGCCGCTTGTGTTAAAAAATCTTTGACTTCATAGCAACCTACAGAGCCACAGTGGTTTGCGTCACTCTATGCCTGCTCATTTTCTTTGATGACTATTCTGCTGTGCTCATACCAGGGAACAGCCTCAGATCAGTAAGCATGCGCACACTTACTTATACATTAATGCTTCTGTCCATTGGATTGGTGTGCGGGATGTATGTACATGCTCCAATCACTGAAGTTAACTAGCTACATACTATAATAATTATTATAGCTACATACATAGCAAAGGTATAGACCTTTGAATATAATAACTAATCTAGAGCAACCAATTACAAAATATACATGTACATGTACTTCAGGGTGTCATACAGGATTTTGAAGTAGAGGGGGGAAATGATCGAGAAAAGTAACCAGAAAATGTTGCTAGAAAAAGGTCAACTGTTATTTCAATACCCAGCTATGGACACTCGATCAGTTATAGTTGAAAGGGGGGGGGGAATTGGAGCTAGGGGGGATATCCCCCTCCCCCCTGTATGACACCCTGTACTTAGTGATCTCTACCCCACATACATGATAATTAATGAGAAGTGTCTACCCTCCTCCACCGAAGCTATTATTGTCACTGTGTACTTATTCTATTAGCCCATGGTAATTCGTCCCTCTCGATGCTCGTCGTTTCTCTGCATACATGTACAGTAAATTATTTACTCTGCTGGTGCATGTTAATTATGCATAATTATATTCTTGCGTAGGTAATGAGCAGTGCTGGTGTGAGCCAAGAGAAGTTTGCCTTCATTCTGCAGAGTGTGGGTCCTGCTATGGCCAGTATGGTGCCAGTGTCAAGGTGAGATGCACCTATATTTCAATTATGGTTTTGTTACCCTTCTATCCAGCTGGATTGGTGTGGAGGTTGGGTATGTACACAGTGCATTTGACAATGCGATGTGCAAAGCACAGTGTAGTAACAGCAGCAACTCTTATGTGCCTGATGCCTTCATACTGGTTGTTGAGACAATACGTAAGTTAGCTGCATTAATTACATGTATAATGTGTTAACTGCCTCTCTGACATTATTCCTCGAGGAATAATATGGTTAAATTAAGCTGACAGTGTGTATGTATTCCAGCTGTAACTTAACTGCTCAATGTAATGTGTGTACAACTAACAGCGTCTATATGCTTTTAGCTTCAGACTAAAACTTGATTTGTTCTCCAGTTTTTCTTTCGTTATAAAGGCTGCATGTTTGTATAGTGTCTTCAAACTCTTGCATAACAATAATTATCTGCTAATATGAAGTTGATATTTGACTTACTATTTAGCCTCACACTAGAGTTTTAGCTAATTCGATAGCTACACAAGTGAGAAAAGAGCTGCACTAACAAGAAGCGACAACCATTGTACTTTGATCCGTATAGTGATATGTATCACATTAAATCCAGCGTATCGCTTCTTCCCACTGATGATGCTGTTCTGTGTGGTGTTGGTGAGTGTGCTTGGTCGGGACTTTGGGCCCATGCTTACTGCTGAGAGAAATGCCACCCCTGCTCCCCCTCATGAAGGACGTGTTGACGAGGAGCAACCTACTGTGATGAAGGCGAACTCCCTTAATGACACCGGAGAGTCATCAGAAGATTCATACTCTGGTGAGTACAATACTCACTTACTTAGGTCTGGTTGCCATGTGGTATATTCTTTCAGAGGCAGTACGACAGCCCTGGTCAATTTATTTTTTCTCAGCTGCATTCTTGACCATTGGGTATTTTCTTTTTCGCCTGCGTGCGAGAGAGCTTGCTACCTAGATCCATGCACCCAGTGCTGTAGTCCAGTAATGCAATAAACAGTCAAAAGTTGTCTCTCAACTGAGTGCGTCAAAGAGAGTCAGATAGCTCAATCCGTTTCTGTTAATTGTTATATTTTAAAGCAGAATAAGCTAATGGTGGTGCAGACCCCCATCAGGGGCTGGTGCGATGAGAACTCCGTTTCTTATGTAATAATAATTTATAAGCCCACAAGCGATGCTTTAATTACCTTTTGATTATGTTTTGCAGCAACAGCCTGTTTCGCCATACGTACTAAAATGCATGTATGATTCGTTTAATAATAATACTCAGTGGCGTAGCCAGGGGGTGGCAAAGGGGGAAAATGCCCCCCTTTTTTCTAGATATCTACTACTCAGCTTAGTGTACCTGATTATCTAGCTGAGCACCCCCTTTTCTTCAGAATCTTGCTGCTAGTTAGCTAGCTAGTGGCAAGCAAAACAATTTAGTCTCTAAACTGTGGTCTAAATCTATAGACAGTTCTTGTGCTTTGCTAATTTAAACTAGCTTCGATCTTCTATGCAAATAGAACATCAGGCCACACCCAACTGAGGTAGAGAAGTGAATTATGACGTCATTATTAAGAAGCGTGGCTTCCGGCCAAAATTTTGGGTCTACGCAGCTGACAAGCAATTGCTAATTTTACCCCCTCTTCCACTCCTGATACTGATACTTTCAATTGAAACTCTGATAACATGTACGTATTTCAAGGCCTTACGTGTTTAACATGCACATACCACTCTTTTAAGGCCCTCTGGCTCCCAAAAAAGGTGTTCCAAAGAGATGGTAAGGCCTGCAATGTAACCTGACTACATGTACGTGTATATATCGTTATGTTTACGATTCCCAGGTACAATGCAGCGGTACCGTTTTTGATAGTAGTCATAACAACACTTGTGGGCATGATAATGGGAGGCAGACAGGCAATCCTGGACCAGCCAGAGGAGAGAAGGATTGACATGACTATAGTTAACATCTTCACGATGGCCGACTCGGTTTCTGCCCTTATCTGGGCATCTTGTCTAGCCAGTGCTGTCCTGTTTGTCATGCTACGCCTACAGAAGATACTCAAACTCTCTGAGTTCATGGAGGTATTTTTTCATTTTTTTGTCCCTTAAAACCTATAGTGATACTCAGTGTTCTTGTTCCTATGTGTTACTTATTACTTAATCCATCACTGTTTGTTACTGCTACAATATAACTTTTATTAAAGATTGTACGTTTTTTATAACCCACCCTTGTACTATACTTACAGGCATGGATTGAGGGGATCAAAGACATAATGGAGCCACTGTTAATACTCTTGCTGGCCTGGGCACTTGGTGCCGCTATTCAAGTAAGTGCATGACAGCATTTTACGTACACTCATTGTCTACAACATAATTATGACACAAATCTTCAATTGCAGGACACCCATACCAACAACTATATTGCTCAGGTGCTAAAAGGTGGTGGAGTGTCGATGAAGTACATCCCTGTCATTGTCACCATCATTGGGTTCACACTCTCCTTTGCTACTGGCTCGGTCAGTAACATAAAGATCGATCCATAATCTTTGACTATAGACCCGTACTTAGCTTAAGTGTTAGGCGCCTGTATGTAGCTATCCACTGTTTATTGCCTCGTTATAGGAGATCTGTATTACATTGTACCTAGACAAATAGGTTATGTTGACAAAAGTTGTACTCGCTGCAGGCGTTCGGGACAATGGGTCTGTTGTTTCCCTTGGTGATTCCAACAGTTTGTCAGCTGTCTCGTTGTCAGAGGGGTCCTGCTCTCCAGGCAACAGCTGCCATTCTCAGCTCTTCAATTTTCGGAAATGGTGAGCCCAACTCCCTTCTACATAATAAAAGAGAGATTATGTGTACCTGTATGTATTGCTTATAGCTGTTTTTCACTTGCTGTTTGATTACTTGGTATCTACTGTTATAAAATAGTAGTTCTCTACATAAGCATTGTACTTTATATACTCTTATAGCAATATCTCCGATTGCTGACATCACTATACTTACAACAGTAGCCAGCAAATGCAAGCTAGTCCCACACATCAAAACCAGTCTGGTAAGTGTGCAAGAAACTTTCATGTGAAACATATCGCGAGAGCAGTGAGTAGCTTTGAGGGTGATGACAGAACTGTCTTTCCTTTTGGGACTGCATGCAGTGCTTCTGAAGAATCACGGTCATAACTTTGTTTACACTGTGGTACCAATTGTTAGCCTAATGCTTATAGGTTCACTGAATCCTACATACATGTTTGGCAAATGAATGGTTTATTTCCATTCTCAGCCATATATATTCCTAATTGGATTCATCTCGCTGGTGTTTGGTTCGCTACCGGTGGGTGCAGGGTGGTATCCATGGTATGGAGCCTGGATCATCATGCCTTCCGTCCTCTGTGTCATTTTTCTCATGTTCTCTTCTAACTTCATCGTAGAGGACTCAAGATCTCTTTTTCGGATCGCGTAAGTCATACTCTGAGCATAAGTATGTCTAGGCTACTGTATATCTGTGAAAATTAATAAGAGATTAGTATACACGTGCATGTACACTTAACTTGGACTGCTGGTATTATTATGCCCCGGTGCGCATGCGCAAGTGAGGTAGTGTGTTCGTGTGCCTGTCTGTGTAGACTGCTACAGCTGCTCAAGGATCAATGAAGTGCAAATAGGAGTTTCTATAGGCTTAATTCTAGTGACGTTTTCTTGGAATTTCGTGGATTTGCAAAATAATGCTTGGTTCTCGAGTTATGCCTAGTTATATACTTACTTGGAATGCCATTGCAGCCTTCAGAAGAGTGCGTAGCAAAACTTGTCCAAGGAGTGTTGCTACTCCACTTAGTAGTTAGCTCTGCACTAGAACGCTATAGCTATTGGTAGCTGCAAGAGTGAGGAGAGATCTGCAAGGCTCTGCTGATGCAGCCACTAATTTTAGACTTGGACGACGGACATCGATCCTTTTTAATAAAAATCATGTCAATCATCCACTCTTGGAGTTTCTCTGTGTTTCTGGATTTTGCCTGCATGATCATGATATAATGTTTGGAAAATGCTAACTTTATGTTATGTAGCTTTTTACCCGCGGTGCTTTCATTATAACTCAGAGGACGTTAGACACGATCACATTCACTAACTGTTTGCTGAGCTGGCATAGCCTCATTTCCAGGCTGATTTTTAATAGAACGAAGTTAGCGTTACAGCTTATTGACAACTATTCTCTATATGCATGTGCAATTCTAGTTGGTTTTGCATGGTTATTTGAGACTGAAATCAACATTTCTGTGACTCCCTGGCTACTAATAAAGCTTCCAGACAACTTGATCATTGCATAGAGTGTTATATTCTTGTTAGCCCCAGCCCAGTTCAAGCCTCATACAGCACCGCTGAACTATTGTCTCTTACTCGATCTAGTTTATGGTCTATAGCTAATACTGGTCCAACCAGACAACAGACACAGCTACATGTAGTCAAGTGTTATACACTCAGTAAGGCCATGTATACATTGTAGGTATATAGCCATAGCTTTTTTTTTACAGCTGTATGGCTATGTGAGCAATAAATGTTAGATGTGAATTAATGATGACGTGTGTCTAACCTCCTCTGACTACATCCATATTATGTACATGTAGCTGATCTGTTATTCCACAGTTGCCCCTGTATGTACACTGTTCCCGGGAGATGGTTTGCGCTTCTGAAAGTGAAGTACCATAGAATAATGAAGAAGTGTCCTCACAAGCTCAAAAGGTCCAGGAAACTTCAAGTAAGTTAATCAATGAACAAAAGTCTGTACGTGTATGTCTCATATGGTGCTGGTAATCCATAGACTAAGTTTCTAATGGTTGCTGCAGCAATTTCTGTTACCCTGACTCGTACGTGAAGCTTGGCTCCACTTCTACAGCCTAGCCCCATGCATGCATGTATATATAATACTACTCATATAAGTTAACCATGTGTTGTTTGGTCAGTACAAATGTGTTCACTCCATATTTCAACCCCTGCTAGCAACTTGATGAGTCGCCTAGTGATGCTGAGAGTGCCGCTACTGAAACCGCTCCTCTTCTTCTCCCTCAGCTTGAAAAGAGGGAGCAAAGAGAGGTATCAAGAACTCCAGTTGTGTGATCCAAAGTGTACATGCGTGTGTTAGTTGTTGTGTAGCTGTAGCTGTTTAGGTATGATTTAAGTTATTGAAATATGGTACTAGTACGTATCAGATGGAATTTCTTATTGACAGCTATCACTATCATGTGTTTTGGGTTTTCACTTTCTCTTTATGCACTCAATAATTAATGAGCCAGGCGTTTTACCTGCATGTTTATGATCTTGTTTTATTTGTACATGTAATTATGCTCTTGCAGTATCAGGCTATGTTTTTAATTTATGAATATAGTTTAAAAGGAGGAAGAAAGGAGGAAGTACATGTAACACTGTCAAGAATGTTATGTTAGGAGATCTAGATACACAGGTTGTGTGATGACATAAACCTAGAGTAAAAAAGAGAAGAGTGTTGAACTTGCATGCAGATGCAGTTCTGTTGTTACGCCAAAAATTACGCTAGAGCTACATGCATGGTTTGCATGCATGGAGATCCCACGAAGCAGAAAAAGCGGCTATTTTTTACACATTTATTTCTACAGTGTTTCTGCAAGTTCAACATTTTCTCTTCTTCTTTATGTACGTACTGTTATATTATTAAATTAAGGTATTATACACTCTGTATACGTACATGCATTTGATGGCCTTCAACAGAACATTGTGAGTAGTTACGAGGCTTGGAGTAGTTACGAGGCTTGTCGTTATTTGCATGGCCATTTGTTAGTACATGTGTATATGTGTGCTCCACCAGTGCTAACTTAAATTTACATGGATTTTAAAAAGTAATCTGTGCTTGCTTTTTTGTACCTACATGTAGTATTCACTCTTATTTACCTTTTATGTTGATTGTTAGTGTTCTGTGAATGTAATAATTTGTGGTGGGAGTGTAGACTTGATGTACTGTATGTCTACCATAGCATGTACGCAAGTGTGAACGTTTGTGAATGCAATAAGTTCATTCACAACATAGTGGGAGGATCCGGTACGATGAGAATGGTTTAATACATGTACACCATAGTATCTACGTGCAAGCAGGGGAGTAAACAAGAAGCAATAACATGGTGTTCAAGTTTTGGATAACCTTCCTTGTCCTCTTCAAAGGTAGATTCTATACTAAGTGTATCAGAATATTGGATTATAATTATAATCAGTGTTTTGTTAATTGTTTGCAGTGGAGGCTCTAGGATCAACAGACATGTGTACGCAAGTTATTGTTCGTAGATCTATATAATTTTTTATAAGTTTCTATAGTAATGTATACTATAGCTAACATGCCCACTTGAGTGTTTTTGCTTATTGTTGCTATGTGCTCTATTTCTAATAGAGCACTTGGCAAGGTGCTCTATTAAATGTTTCAGGCTATGTACATTGTATTGGGAGATGCACATGTAATAACATAGCCTGGAGACCACGCCGATTAAAATACGTATTTTAATCGGCGTGGTCTCCAGGCTAGTAATAACATGACTGTAGCTTCTAGTAACACAATAACGTAAGTACAGTTTGTAGAATGGAAGAGGGAAGCTCTATAGTTTTCTTTTGGCTTTGTTCGAGAATAGTAAGAGCCGCTCGTTTCTTGGGCAGTGTGCTGTACTTGTTTACTGCAAGGCTGCATGGGGGAGGAGCTGGATGTAGCTGGAAGTGCTGGGATTCTAGCTTTGGCTTCTTCCTTTCGCTTTGTTCGAGAGTAGTACGAACCTATGGCATACTACCAAAAGTATATGCTAGGCTTGTTTGCTGCAAAAGCGGGGAGGAGCTGGACGGTTCCGTTTTGTGGGTGAAGCTAGGACTATAATTTTGCCCATTAAAATGAGGTAGAACAGAGTTGACTTGCACAGATTTAGTAGAGCCACAGAGATGCCAATTTCAGATAGTAATTTTCGTAGCCAATAGGTTTCGGGATCTAGATCATGTGCATTTGGTATCTATGGTTATAGTGTCCCTCATCCCTCAGGCTACGCCCTCGAGCTTTGGGACACTATAACACATAGATACCTCATGCATAATTATGATCTAACCATTATTGAATGAAACTTAAAAAACTTAAACACGTTATCATAGTGTGGATCCTGCTCCTATCATGGCGAGCTGCTATATACTCACCATATGCGGGTACATTATATCGAGGGTATAATATTTCGCGGAAAGACCGTTAGTTCTCGAATTTAATTTTCATGGACTACCAACCTTTTGGCACATGCCAGAAGAGGTTGGCCACGTGTCATAATTTATCATCGAAGTTTTACGGAGTGCACTGAAAAAAAGAGAATATATGCGGAAGCATATCACCAAGCCTTGCTCTCCTAGCTAAGCTAAAAGACTACAAACGATCACAGCACTCCACAATATAAATGCCTATATAGCCATAATAATGGAAAGTAAATACCTGTAACATAATTATAGTCGAGTCAATACTAGTCCATGCAAGTAATAAGCCAGAAACTTACAAGTGTTCACCTAGATCTATAGTTGACTTCAAGGATCTTGTCTTCACAACAGCATAAAATACCTGCTGAGTCAACACAATAATTATACTGGATTTTAGTTACGTGGAATGACGCGTGGCCAACCTCCTCTGGCGCATTGCATGCGATATTAATATTCGTGGGTATAAATGTTTGCGGTATAAATATACATGCTTGTAATCAGCAAAAAGTTTATACCCTCAATATAGGCCGGGCCGGCTGTAAACATACAAATGAATAATTATACCAGTTTGTAACGTGGCCATTAATTAGTAACGAGTGATGACTGACATATTATATCCATTATGCAATTTTTGCTCTTTCTTAGCCTCATCACTTGGCCAAGAGTTTTATCTAGGCTTTATGCAAAATATTGGTGGTGGACAATTCTCTTCATTAAGGCTCCTGATAGGAACAGATACTCAATTTGCTAGCTATGTCGTAGAGACAGTGGACCAAATTGTTCAACAAGGAAGTGTATCATCTGGAACTCCTGTTTCTGTCCATATTTCAGGGCTAGATCTAGAGGTATTTACTTCCAATTATGATAACAGGTGGAAAGGCATTCGTGTGGCTAGTAATGAAGATATTTTCGTAGTTGCCGAAAACTTCATTCTTGCTATTAACCATGGTGTGTTTCTAGCATACCCACGCTTCACTTTTGAGCAAGAAGTTGACTATGAATACTACATTGTTTCTATCGAAGATATAACAGATTTTGCCCATAGCCAACTCCTTCTAGTTGGTTGCGAAAATGAGACCACTATTACAATATTGCCTTCTCAGAATGTGATTCTACCAACAAATCTCCAGGAAAGTAGTACTTCTATTCTTGTGAATGCAGGCACCACAAGTCACACAATGGTGTTGAACCAATTGCAAACCCTCCTTGTGTCTAGTTTTGATGACCTGACTGGTACAAAGATTGTCTCAGACAAACCACTCACGGTGATCGGTGGTCATGAGTGTGCTGTTAATCCGGCTTCTTCTTCTGCATGTGAGCCACTTGCCGTACAGATTCCTTCTTCTCTTTTGTGGGGTAGGCAGTTCCTTTTAGCACCATTTACTGGCAGAGGTAGTGAACAATATTTCAAACTTTTTTCCTCGATTCCGACCACAGTTAATTACACATGCGGAAACTCTTCTTTTAGTTTCAATAACGTTACAAATCGCATATTTGGTACTTATGAGTATTGCTATCTCGAATCTATTAATCCATTGCTGGTAGCTCAAGTGTCCACTGGCAGTAGTATCGACTTTAGTGGAGACCTAGCTATAGCTTTGATTTCTCCAATTGATAACTATGTACGCGAAACGTCATTTGTCTCTCTGCCTTCATACTTGTTTTCTCTGAACTATATCAGTGTCACCGTAGCAATAGAGAATTTTAATAGTTCCTGTATCATGTTTGATGATCAAGTAATTGATTGTGATTGGAATGAAATCTTAAATACTGAAATGCAAGTTGTTGGATATGGATGCAGTAAGGCTGTAAACTCCGGCAGCACAGTGGGCACACAACACACAGTGTACCATGATAATGGCACACTCTCAGTTCTTGTGTATGGTTTCAATGGAGGACCTTCACTTGGCTATGCTTACCTGACTGGTCAGACATTAACAGGTAAATGTATAGTAAAGTTTGTTTCAAAATAATGTGTACATGGATTTATAATTATGTTGTGCTCATTCACATTCTACATCGTGCAGAAAAGCAAGTGACTCCTATCAGTCCACCTGAAAACGTAACAGCTATCGTATCGTCTTCCACTGAGATTTGTGTGACTTGGGCTGAAGTTCCTGTGATTGGCCGGATTGGAGTTATCACATCGTACGAGGTTATGTACGAGCCCCTGATGACCCTTGATGGTCAACTTGTTTCGGTATCACTCGACACAACCGGCTTTTTCCTCTCTCTGAATAGCCTACAAGAATATATAGAGTACAACATCTCAGTGAGAGCATACACCAGCGTTGGGCCAGGACCTTACAGTTTGGGAATTGTCAGGAGGACACTGGAAGACGGTAGATAATGAGCTGTACTCCAGTTAGTATTATGGTTATGTTGATTTCTTGTTACCTGTATAGTGCCTTATTCATCACCAAGAAATATCGATGCAATATCGACTTCCTCCACTGTAATCCACGTTTCTTGGATTAAAGTCAACGAGATCGACCAGAATGGTGTCATCACCATGTATGAGGTCGTGTACTTGGGTGAGTTTGATCTCACAAATAGAAGTGTTTTCACCTTGGATGGTGACACGCTCACTGTCAACATCACTGGAGTGGAAGAGTTTGCAGAATACAATATCTCAGTGAGAGCATACACCAGTGTGGGACCAGGACCTTACAGCCAGGTACAGATGGAATTGACTATGGAAGATGGTGAGTTGGTTTAATGATGTATATATATGTGACATCATAATAATTCCTGCTCAGTCCCAGTCAGTCCACCTCAAAATATTAGGACTACTGCCTTATCCTCGACTGAAATAGAAGTATCTTGGGACAGCATTCCTGAGATAGACCGGAATGGAGTAATCAATATGTACGAGGTTTTGTACGAACCACTGATGACATTAGGTGGTCTGCTCACCACAGCAACACTTAATACAACAGACTTGTTTCTAATTCTGAATAGCCTGCAAGAATATGTAGAGTACAACATCTCAGTGAGAGCATACACCAGCGTTGGGCCAGGACCTTACAGTTTGGGAATTGTCAGGAGGACACTGGAAGACGGTAGATAATGAGCTGTACTCCTGTTAGTATTATGGTTATGTTTGATTTCTTATTACCTGTATAGTGCCTTATTCATCACCAAGAAATGTCGATGCAATATCGACTTCCTCCACTGTAATCCACGTTTCTTGGATTAAAGTCAACGAGATCGACCAGAATGGTGTCATCACCATGTATGAGGTCGTGTACTTGGGTGAGTTTGATCTCACAAATAGAAGTGTTTTCACCTTGGATGGTGACACGGTCACTGTCAACATCACTGGAGTGGAGGAGTTTGCAGAGTACAATATCTCAGTGAGAGCATACACCAGTGTGGGACCAGGACCTTACAGCCAGGTGCAGACGGATTTAACTATGGAAGATGGTGAGTTGGTTTGATGATGTTTCAATGACATAATAATAATTCCTGCTCAGTCCCAGTCAGTCCACCTCAAAATATTAGGACTACTGCCTTATCCTCGACTGAAATAGAAATCTCTTGGGACAAAATTCCTGAGATAGACCAGAATGGAGTCATCAGCATGTACGAGGTTATGTATGTGATGACTTTTGGCGGTTTGATCACTACCAGAACAATCATCACAATCGACTTGACATTGACTATAAATCTCAGTAACTTGGAAGAGTTTGTGGAGTACAACATTTCAGTAAGAGCTTACACAAGCATTGGGTCTGGTCCTTACAGTGTGTGGACGGTCAGGAGAACTCTGGAAGATGGTATGAGTCAAACAAAACTGGCATTGGCACATAATTAATGCTTTATTTTTCTTTAGTTCCTAGCTCTGCTCCTAGGAATATTTTGGTCAGTGCAGTGGAACCCAGCTCTCTCTATGTGTCCTGGGAACGACCATTAGAGATTGATGTCAATGGAATTCTCACTAACTATACGATTGAGCACCGTACACTTAATCACACAGGGGATCCTCTTGTTGTTCCCTCTACAACGCTGAATGTGCTATTGGAAGGACTGAGGTTCTTCACAGTCTATAATGTATCTATATCAGCAAACACAGCTGTTGGCAAAGGTCCAAGCGTTCAAATGAGCCAACGTACTCTTGGTTAGTTCATTCTTATGTGTGTTAATGTGCGCATGGATGCTGCACAGCTTAACAGTTGCACATGCACTAGATCTACTATCCCTACAATAAAGTTGAATTATGTTAGCTGCATTTGTTATTGCAGTGCGAACTTGTCCCCAAGATTCCAGCAGTGGCTTTTTATGGGCCAGTATAACCGAAGGGAGTGTATTGTCTCTCCCTTGTACACAAGCAAGTTCACAGTTTAGACCAGGTTATATCTGCATGAGCAGTCAGTGTGTAAAAGTAAATGTGAACATCTTACAATGTATGTAGGTACATATGCAACACGAATGTGTCTATTGGGAGGTACTTGGAGTGAAGTAGATTTGACCTCGTGTACCCTTGATAGTATGGATTCCAATCCTTTCATGCTGGTCTATCTCGATTTACAAGAACCAAGCAGAAGAAAAAAGCGTTCAATTGAAAATTTACTATTGGAGCCAATGGAACTGCGCAGAAAGGTGCGGGCAGCAACTAGCAACAACAGTCAGTTGCTACTGATGGAGGTATATATATAAGTGTGCACTTTTAGGCCAGATAAGATATCTCTCTTACTACAGTTAGAGACAATTTTCAGTAGTCTTAACATTACCACTGAAGCTATTCGTGTCCTCCATCTCGCCCAAACTGCTGAAGGATTGTCAATAGCGTTTGAAATAGTTCTTCCTAAGGAAAGTGAAAGTCTTCCTCCTGTTTTTGTTGACTATTTCAACAATGAGATCCAAACTAATGGACTTGCTGGATACTCGGTTTCTTCTGGTGGACTCAGTGGTATCATAGGTGTAGGCCCTACAGGTAAAGTATTTATAATTTAATATGCATTGTATCTATGCATTTGTCATAGAAACATGCGAATGCGGTACAACTGCTGGAGGGAATACTAGTATTATCACGTCTCTTCAACTCTGTACTGGATTGAGTTTAAGTCCTTGCAGCTGTGAGACAGGAGGCTGTGAGGTTAGTTTTCAGTTCCTTAATCATACATGTGTCATAGAACCTTCTAGTGTCAAGAACCATACGTTGGTGATGGGAGGCATTGCACATTAGATTCTGATGGAGACCTCTTTCCTGATGTTGCCTTAAACATATCTAGCTGCACAGAAGAAAACTCGTATTGTGTACAGGCAAGTATGTGTCTCTAATTATAGTGGATTTTAACTCTTCCAACGCTCACAGGATGTTTGTCCTTCAGTGTCCAATGTTAATCAAGATCCATCTGATTGTACATCAACCATGGATCCCGGTAAATCCTTGCACATTACACGCAACATCCTCTTTTTGTTGAATGTCACAATGATACTTCTCGCAGTTTATAAACAGCTAGTGTTGTTATTATCATTTATTAGCACTAGCAGGTCCACATGGTGCCTTCACTCACAATAATGATTGGCTCATTCACAAAGTTGCGAATCAGCCTAATCAGCAGAAAATTTTACTCTGCGATCTAACTTGCGTTCTGGCCTGGCAAGGATCGTAGGTTTTGCGATGTTTTTTGTGAAATGATCAACACTTGCAAAGTTCGATGCTGGCAAATAGTACGGTACGGGAGGAAATAGGGGAAGAGAGTGTTTTGCATGACCTCCAGAAATGTGTTTGTTAATAGGTGGTCTGAGGTGAATTCTGGTTAGATTTTGAGGTTTAATTGCTTTTGCATATTAATTTTGTCCATGCATACACACATGTTATTTGTTCTCTAGTAACTGAATGTAAATTTTATGGGGGGGGGGAATTGAGCCAGGGAAATTATTATCCCCCTTTCCCCCTGTACATGTATGATCAGCTTTATCCGTATACTGTATGCCTCCTGCGGAAATGATGTGGTTATGTGAATTAGGGTTTGATGGGTGTCCCTTCGAAGAAGATCCCGTGTGGAGTATTGAATGGCCTAATACTGAGAGAAACACCATTAGCACACAAAGATGTCCTGGAGATTTGGACAATGTTATAGGTAATTCATACCACCGTAGATCTATGTGTGTACTAGCCTATAACTACTAAGTATGTACATGATCTTATCTATCGTACATGTGTAAGGAAACGCAACCCGGTTATGTGATGATAATGGAGTGTGGCTCAGTACTATTGTCGAAACATGTGAAGATGAACGATTTGTGGAAGTCGTCAATCAGGTATTTAGTTTAGTTATACCATAGATATAAGAAGGAGAGGGATGGGAAACACTACGTAAATAGCATTGACGATCCGCGTTTCGGTCAATGTTTTCTTCTTTATTTCCTCCAACCCATGCTTTTAGCTAGTATTAGGCTATAAACTAGCTACTGAGCTCCATGTATTAGCAATGGCTAGTGGAACAGTCACAACAAGGTAGCAGAAATAGTTAGTGAGACCCTCCAAGCAGTAAAAAGCAGCTTGGACAGGCAAATTCTTGAGAGGAGCTCTGTCTGTACCGTTGAGTATTCCAGTGCAGTCACAGACATGATAGAGAATTATGGAAATGTAGCAAAGTTCTGTCGTAAATTACTGTGCCGATACGATGAACCAACTATCAATGAATACAAAGAGACATTTACCTACATTCAATCATTGATGTAACTTTCTAAATGGGTACACAAAAAGTCTGCTTTTAAAAAACAGCTTACTAAGACAAAAATGAACATTACTTACCAACCTAAAGCCAAGTGGCTTTGATTTTACTTGCATACAATGCCCAGCTACTTAAGAAAGAGGGAATCATTAATATTTTGGGCTGTAGTCACAGCCTCTCCTTGTAGAAGGTACACAAAGCCACTAGATAGAGCCGAAACGATAATACAACACTCAAAAAACTGCCTTTGAAAGTTTTCAAGCTCTTGGTGAGATACACAACGCTTCTATATGATGCACAGTAGGTGTGGATGCTCAGCACAGTACTAAGAGTCCCAGTGGGGAGCTGTGAATGATAGTAATAACATTTCCCGCTGGGTTGGCGGTGTCTTGAGCCGAAACGCAGATCAACCTTTGGCATTACACAGAAGTGATTGTGCGCACGTGCTCCGTTTCCCATCCCTCTCCTCTTATATCTATGGTTATACAACACTGTAACAATTTTAATGCTATAACTTGCAGGCTGAAGAGTTATTTTCCTCTGATGCTAATATGACAGAACTTGTTGAAGAAGCAATTGTGATTACACAGACATTAGTAATAATTACTGACCAGACATCAATTCTTCTTCCTAGCTCACTTTCCAGTACTACCACGATTGTAACAAATATTCTGGATGTTTTCGAGGAAGCTCAAAATATTAGCACTATTGCCTCAAATACTGTCATTCGTGAAGGAATGGTGAGTGCATATGCGTTCCTCTCAATCGTGTGAAGTTCACGGTTGACACTCACAGTATTTAGATCTACATGTATTAATTATGCATGCATAATAATTTGTATAGGACGGAGTGCACAGTTTCAACAAGAAATTGCTAGTGGTGGTGTAATCATTGTAATTCCTTTTATGTGATTTTGGTACATGCAGCTTCTTGTGGAAATTATTAACAATGTTCTAGAGGTCAATAATACGGCTGGGTGGACAGAGCTTTCCGAGGTAAGACGTCTTCAATATCTGTTTAGTATGCCAGGGTTAATTTGACAGACTGACTCAAGCAGTGAAGTTCTTCTTGACAATGCTGAAAGGCTTGGTGTACTTTTAGCCAATTCGCAGAACAACACTGGAAGCAATGAACCTCTAAGGATATCTAGACCCAATATTGGTGAGTGATTATACGTAACGCTGTGATAGAGGAAGAATTATGTACGTATCATGAGTCATGCTTTATAATTATAGCTATAACAGCTAGCACATTTGATACTTCACGAGAAGCGACAATAGAAGAGCTTACGCTACCTAAACAGGAAGATGTGGTTAATCTTTCTTTAACTATACAACCTGCACAAATACAAATTCCACCAAATCTCCTGCTTGAGCGATTGTCAGAGGAGGGAAATCGAAGTGAGATCCTATCCATTTCAATAATATTATTTTCATTGTTGTTTCCAGGTATACCTGTTGTATTCATATGGTTTCAAAACTTGGAAGATTTCCTTTCAACGTCTGTGGATAATCTGGGCAACAATACACGTGGTGCTTCCAGTGTAGTTTCTATCCAAGTTGGGAGGGCAAGATCTACAACAACGTCAGCGGTGTTGTTAAACTCTCCTGTACAGTTAAACTTCAGTTTTGAAAATGTGAGTGTCTAAATTTTCAAGAATTTTATTTTCTAGTTCAAACGACCACACTCTTACAGTATAGAGGGTTTTCGATAC
Source organism: Halichondria panicea (assembly GCF_963675165.1). NCBI lineage: Eukaryota > Metazoa > Porifera > Demospongiae > Suberitida > Halichondriidae > Halichondria > Halichondria panicea. The sequence goes on from NC_087379.1 coordinate 3,348,675, forward strand.
CGGAAGTATAATATAAACGATGATTCCCAGATTTTCGAGGCACAACACTTTTGAGGTTCGAGGTCAATCCTCCACGAAAACATGCGTAGTGCCTCGAAAAAATAACCAACTATACGGAAGTTTTCGTTTATGACTCTTTAAACTGTAGGCAGCTAATGCACGACGTAACCTAACGCTAACCCATGTAAATATATCGATTCATAGATAAACAAAAGCCAGGAGTATAGGTGTGCTTTCTGGAACTTTTCACAAAGGTAAGTCAGTTTTAGTTTAAAGAATAATTATAGTGGTGGGCTTAATGGGTTAATGTTATTTTCTCACAGTGGTGAAGGCCAATGGAGTAGTCAGAATGTGTTCACTATTGGAAATATCTCAGCGAATCTTACAACTACTGTCCAATGTGTGAGCACTCACCTAACAAGTTTTGCAGTGCTAGTGGATGTAGCTGGAGGGCTAAAGGTGCGTGTGCTCGTAATTATTATAGCGGGGTATCATTCTCACAATTTTGAAGTTTCAGTACTGTACGTTGTAGATGAACTGTGCATACATTTCTCTTTCCCAGTTGAAAGCAAGCTACTTCTTCAGTGTTTGTTTACTGCAATCTCTTTAATACGTATATAGAATATCCACCTCGACGAGTCTATTGGTCTGGACGTGGTATCCTATATTGGCTGTGTGTTTTCAATCCTCTGCCTCAGTGTAACAGTTGTTTTCTATCTCTATCAAGGGTAAGTTGATAGATAGCTGATAATTATATTAATTGACATTCATCTATTTACAGAAAGAAGCTGTTTAAAGCGGTTCATTTCTTCGTTCATCTAAATCTCTCAATTTCTCTGCTACTTGCTTACACAATTTTCATTATTGGAATCCAAACTGCAGCAGCTAGTACCGTAAAGTTGTTAATTTTTTATTTGCGTAATGTATTAACAATGTATGTTACAGGTTGGATGCATATTTATAGCTGCCATCTTGCATTACCTGTTTCTGAGTGCATTTTGCTGGATGATGTGTGAGGGAGTGATGCTCTACCTTATGCTGGTTACTGTGTTTAGCCAGGTTTCCAAAGCATGGTGGTTCTTTCTGTTACTGGGCTATGGTGAGGATTCAGTAAACTGTTCAATGCAATTGTAGCGAATTTGGTGAATATAAATTTTTTTTTAACAGCTACACCGCTTCCATTTGTTGTCATTACTATATCTGTGAGATGGGAGCAATATGGTGTCAGAAATGATGATGGAGATTTGGAATTGTGAGTACAATAATTATGTGTAGTACTTGATAATTATCGTTACGTTTTAGTTTTATTGCTTGGCTTTAAGTGGTATTACATACAGTAACGGCTCTCTGAAGATCGGTCACCTCGATATACCGGTCGTTTCGTTTGGCACGGATGCTAGCTTAATCTTTACTGCACAAAACTCACCCTGAAATGCGCACTCGCTATTCCGTATATATACTGGTCAGTTCTGTCTGCCCTAGGTTTAAATTTAATGCAATTTTATTACGGCCGGATATGACGTTTTGGGTATAGTTTGGCAAATAGAATTGAATTACACCGCACAATTATATATTAGATTCGAGGTAGGGTCGATTTTTAGCCGCAGCTATTTTCTGAAATGCAGCCACCTCGCTATGCGGCCAAACTGCACTGTCCCAAGGGTGACCAGATTAACAAAAGTCTACTGTATTGTATCTTCACGTGCAAGAACAGAATTAGTAATTTCATTTTATTTCATACATCATACAGTTGCTGGCTTTCAACTGACAATGGAACTATATTCGGTTTTGTTGCTCCCATGATGCTAATAATCGTTGTAAGTATTTATAATAATTATAGAATGCATTGTAGTGATGTCAATTCCATCAATGTTCTATATGAGTAACAGTTTAGACGTGGAAAACTGTCTCATGTTCAGATTAATGTGCTATTCCTCATCCTCACCTTACGTGCTTTGTGGAAAAGCCAGAAAAATAAACTGGAAAGACAATTACATGGCAATGTAAAAGATTCTAAGATCAGGATATCCATCATTAAGTAAGTTTTCAGTATAGATATAAAGTAAAATTTGCATTTTACATGCACATTATTATACATAGGTCTGTGCTATTCGCAGTGGTGATTTTGCTTCCACTGCTTGGTCTAACATGGGTGTTTGGACTTTTGACTATTAACTCCAATACATCTGTCTTTGCTTGGATATTCACTATCTTGAATTCCCTACAGGTAATATATGTGAAATTTAGCAAGTATAGTATTATTATACTTGTTGATCGATCGATGATTCCACCATGCATACTGACATAGCAGCGTTGCGTGTTGTGAACAATCCATAAAATGCACATATAATTATTGTGTAGTGCCTGCTGACTGTTGAATGAAATACTTTTATAGGGCTTGGGTGTATTGTTCTTTCACGTTATTCGAAGTGATGCGGTGAGTACAAAGAAAGCACGATGCTGTAATTGTTTGTATGTAATCGTTTGTAAGGCCAGTGTTCGTCAATGTCTTGTTTCTGGTTTGGAAATCACCTTACCACTAGTGAGGGAGGGAGGTTATCATTATTCATTATTGTGACATCACTTCCTGTAAAACCCCATTTCCTATTAATTAAAATAACCACACTGGATATACAATAAAACCACAAATATGAAAAAGGAAAATCTTACCTAATCTATGCTGCAATCTATGCTATTTATCATGTGACACACCCACAAGTAGGTGTGGCTAATGAAAATAATGGAGTGATGTCATAATAATGAGTTTTTTGATGAGGCAGTGAAATTTGAGGAGGGAGGTAACCAGAAACAAGACATTGATTAACATTGGCCTAAACTCCAATCGCAGGTTTGGAGTCGAATAATGTCTACTCTAAATAATTGTAGAGGAAAAATAACTACTACTTCTGACCCAAAGCTGACAACAGATACAGCCAAAACTCCCAAAGTAAGCTCAGCATCAAGAATGTGCATGAATTAACTGCATTGTGTTTGTAGTCATCTTGGACAGACTCTAAAAACGTTGGCAGACAAACATCGCAGGTCAAATTGACAAAAAACAAGCTCTTAGGTACATATAATTATACCACACAATTTACATCATCTACAATGTACACCTGACAATTTACACTTGCATATGCAGAAGATGTTGGCCCCATATTTGAAAGCAAATCTGAAGAGGGTCATCTGTTTGCTGTCAAAAATGCATATGGAGTTGATGAAGCGTTTAACCCATTCGAACTAGAAGATTTGATGGCATTTGAAGAGAGAAGTAATTTGGACCTTGACCATATTTCTTTTAACAATGAACAGTTTTAGGACTATTAATTTTGTTTGTATAGTGCAATTTCTATGCAGCTGCTCGATTTAGTCATTTGAGTACACATTAAATTTGAGTATACATCGTATTCAATATACAAAACTAGCATAAATTTATGGGACAAAAGTTGTATACTCCGCTGCTATGGTAATAGTTAACCTTAACTACATAAAACGGTAATAACTGAGTAAGCTATAGCAACAACAGGTCATGACCATTTATTTACCAGTGCTAAAAACTAATAATTATACAGCTAATAAAAATGACAGCTAATATAAAAACTACTTTAATTTAATTTGCAGTGCAAGCTTAATTAATTACAGTCAGAGCTGGTTGTCTTCGAATTCATAATCAGAGTCTTCATACCTGAAAAGCTTGCTAGGAATAGATTCCACATCATCCTGTGAAGAGATCGAGATTACTGATTAAATACACAGCAACAAAACAATGAACATCCTTCTGTTATAATGAGTGCTGCAAGCTGTACTGTGCTATATAATGCCTCTCGCCATGTTTTGCTTTCGCTCAAGAACTATTGAGAGTGTTATAGAAGAGGAAAATATGTATTGTAATGTTACGTTATTATTGTTGATTGCAATTTTTGACAACGAATGATTATAGGAGAGCAGCTTAATGGACTATAAGTAATCGAATGATTATAGGAGAGCAGCTTAATGGACTATAAGTAATCAGTCGCCCTTCCTGAGAGAGAGAGACCGTCTGAACACTCTTTACATGAACTCACGGGCCACGGTGGAATTGAAACGTGACCAATGAGATTCTTCACAAGCATCAGGTCATTTGAATAGGAGGCAGCAACTTTACATGCGGTTGAGCAGTAAGCAGTGATGTGGCATTGTGGCTAAGCTGAGATAGCGGATGTGACACATTTTTATGGTTTTGTTAGCTGGTATAATTAATTATACATAATACATTCCATTGTGCCATGATGACTTCCCGTAACGAGTTTAGACATACGTTCCTCCCTGAGAGGTGCATGTGCTAATTATAATTTTTATCCCCCCAAACACCTACACGCTCATTAATACTAACTTAAAATGATAACCAGGAGCACATGAGGAGATGGAGCATTTTACTACGCATAGTATTGCGGATTCACTATCGTCTAAATTGTAAATTAATGTGCTAAAATTAATGCTCTGTAAATGTGTGCTGATAACGAATATCATAGTACAATGAATAATGTTAGCAGCACTTAGCGGTTTGACACAATTTTGCCATACTATATGCTCCATCTCCTCATGTGTGCTCCTTGGTATGACACACTCACTAAACCGTAGTTTGAATTGTACTACTCCATCTGGTATTATATTAGAGTCACGTATAGCCTTGAGGCAATGCTTTGTAAGGGTTGTCATACCGTACAGCTGATAATTTCCAGGGGGTAAAATATTCGTGGTTTTTGTGTTGATCGAAGCTCTGACGAATATGTTACTCATGAATGAAGCGACCATGCCTACCTTTACCTGCAGTGCAAGCAGCAGCCACGAAAGTATTATCCACGAAGAAGTAACTATGCCCCCGAAAATTACCGGCTATACGCCGTAACGGTGATATGATATAAAACACAGAATTGTATATGAGAAATACAGGAAGCTCGCCCTTAGGCTTGTGCCCGATCTCATGCATGCCTGTATATAAAAATATACCCCCCCTTAAGGGAAGTTTCGAATACCTAAGTGGCTTTGATTGACAGTCTGCATGTGACATCCCTGCTTAGAAAAATGAGTACTGGCTCACCTCAATATGTCCTTTGTCAACATAGAGTGGATTCGTCACAACCCCCAGTGATGAATCAAATAGAGGATTTGAAAAGAAAAGGGGGTTGTCCTTAAATCCAAGGGCGGAGTGCCTCGTTCGCTCTGCAGTCTTTCCATTATTCACATATCTATTTTAAAAGAAAGCAACAAAATTAGTTATGTAATAATGGGCCCATCAGAGTGCACTCACTTTTTTGGAGTCTTTTTTGGTGCTTTCTTCCTATAAAGTATTACCACAATAATTGCACTGAGAACAACTAAAAGAATGCCCATCACGATACAGAGAGCAATAATGAGCGCCAGCCCAAAAGCAGGAAGTTCAGTTGTAGGTATTGTGATGGAAACGTCTGGTGTAGGTAGTGCACTGGGGATTGGAATTTCACTAGGTAGAGACGATGTGACAAGAACATTCGATGTTGTCTGTGCCGGAGGAACTTCATTTGTTTTAGATACAGTTACTACTTTGGTTAGTGTGGGTACATGTACTGTGTCACCAGGTTCTGACTGGCTAACAGAAACCTCTTGTAATAAGGAAACTGTTTCTGACATCCAGGAAGGTGCCGATGTAAGCAGGGATGTTGGCATAGAGTGTGTACCGAGCGATACAGTGCTAGTACCGTAACTATCCTGACGTGTTGATACTGTGATCGGAATTCCAGGTGTAGATATGGGGGCACTTGTCAGTGCAGGTTGAGGAACAAAAATCACAATCTGCATGAATCGTGTAAACATATCCATTATCAAAGTACATAGTTTTCATTGATATTCATGCACACATTTAATAATTGCATACATTATCATTTTTACTGGTCATGTGACCGTGTAGTACCTCCTCTGAGTTAGCGTAATCCACTTACCACCAGTATCTGTCCACCCAATGTAACAGTTGGCTTGGTATACACCCAGTTGACTAAACATTTTTTTTGACCTTCGCTGCTATGGTTTGATCTAATCCCAACAAGGTTAGTCCTACAATTGAGACATTAATAATTATATAGATCTAGTTACCTACAACTCAAGGAGGTCAGACATGCGCGCACGCCCTAATGATTTTAAAAGTGCCTAAAATTGCAACTTCTAATATTGGTCTAGCTGGCCGTTATCACGTGACGGCAATGACACCAATACACTGTGTTGCACGCATGTCGGACCTTCTCTGATAAACAACTCAATGACAGCAAACTTTGTGCTTACTTGAGATTTACGATTGATGCAGTAGAAGGATAATCACTAATACACTCCAACACTGTTTCTTTAAAACAGTATGTGTCCCTGAGGTTGCAAGATTCTGTATCACTATGAAGGATACTCAACATAAGCTTCTCAAGTTCACTGATTTTTTTAGTAGTGTTCAGCCCTACCCACTGAGCACATGACTCATTTCCTTGCAGTTGAATACTGAAATCAAAGGGAGAGACATCTGATGAAGTATTTAGTCTCGCTGGTGAGCTGAAGACTTCTGCAGCACATGAAGCAGACTTGACCGCAAACCAATATGTTGTACAAGCATCAAGTCCACTGATGGAGTACTGATTACCCTCAATTGTTCCAGGGAAAGATACTTCATTGTCCTGCAACAGTACATATTCCAATTTAAGTACACACTGAAATAATTAGAACACAAACAGTAAGCTGAAAATTAACATAATGACTTGCATCCGTGAGGTTCTTGCCACGAAATACGTTGACGCCAACAACTTGAACGGGTGAATCCCATGTAATAACTGCTCTATCACCACTCAGAGTATCGAAGTAGCGGATAATGGAAGTGATCAGAGGAGGTGATAAACCAGCTAAACAAAGAGTGATTGAAATGATTTGTGTTGCTATATTGATAACTTACATCCATCATCTGTATACCATAGTTCATCATAGACTAGAAAGGAAGCTTGACAGAAAGAAACTGACACTTGAAGTCTGTAAGGCACTGTGGGATCTAAAGTAATAGATGGACAGTTAATTAATTACTTGGTGGCCAAGCTAATGCATGCAGGCAAGCCTGTATAATTAAATTCAAATGCGTACCCAGCTGGAAAATGATAGTTGAAAAATGTCCATCATAGGGAACAACTATCGGAGAAGGTGTTGTGATATTCTCAAAATACTGTTCATTTTCGCAATTAGCTGTCACACTGACAACAAAGAAATCTCCATCAGAATGCTGAGCAGCTACTTCCTCTGTTTCTGTCCATGTAACTCTAAGTCCAGTGTTATTGAGAATGGCCACGACCAACACCTCGATAGGATCTAAAGTCAAATGTATATTATAATGTGTGCAACTAGAGATCCATCATTGAAAAATTTAAAGGTGTCGGAGGGTAGACAGTTCCGTGCGTGTAGAATGTCCCCCAGACAGCCTGCTCTATAGGGTAGATTTTTATTTTAGGCACCCTACAAGAAAACCAAGCAGATATGTATCGGGGTCTGTGTACATTCTTGAGCGCAATATGCCTCAAACCAGGGGGGTGCATTTACCCATAGCATCACGTGAGGGGTTGCCTATCGCTCTCTTTCATCTATGCATGTTTACACAGATTCATTGCTTCTTGAGTTCTATATGTGCTACGTGCAAGGTGTGCAATTACTACCTGGGTTTAGTGAAGCCCTCCTCGACAGCTGTGCAAAAAAGAGAGGGACTATAGTCTGGAAAAACGTTTGCAATAATTACGAAAGTTGCATGTCAAAAGCGTGAAAACAAGCAAGCTGGAGATACTTAGCCGCACATTAATCCGTCACAACGAACAGTGAGACATTGCCAATACTCTTATCAATTCAAACAAAACGACTAGTTAATTGCGGGGTCAAATTGTTTGATGTATTAATTTTTACTACATATCACGAGAGCAAAAAACTTGACATTTCCTTGTCAAGAACATCATTTGCATCCCTGTGCTGGTAGAAAATGTGCATGACTATGAATGACGTTGTGACAGATTGACGTATGGCTCTCTTTCAACACTCTTTTTTAATGCTTCCTTGGTCAATCCTAGCAACTTTTACATTGCTTACCACTATAAAATGTGTATATATAGCATGTCTAACCTGACAAGTCAAATAGGGTCTTTACAGACTGAAATACAGCAGGATTGTTAGAACCAAAGTTTCCCAATAATGATACGGACAGCTTGATGTTGTATTCCATGCAGCAGAGAAGATTCCTGAATGTGTACGAAGTACTGTGGACAATCACATCTTCTATGAGACAAGTAGTGTTACTCTCTGTGATCTCCAAACGAAACAGTTGAACAGGTCCTGCAAGAAACAGAAATCTGTTGCTAGTTTTTCCTTGCTAGATATTACAAACCGTAATAGATGTCAGGTTCATCCCAAGCAACTGTCACTGTATCACAAAGAGTGGGATCAAGGTTCTGAAACTGAAAATTGGTCGGCAACTGAGAATCTAAAGATATAGGATATTAATTTCAATAAACACGAAGCGAGACAAAGTTACCGTTATAAATATAAACTGTTATGGAAGAGGAGCCATTGAACGTGTCCAGAGGATTCAATGGCGTAAGTGTAACAATCTGATGCCCAGGAATGATACTCACATAAACCGGAATGTCTATTGTTATATTTAGAGCTTCAGGGCCAAAGACCAACATGCGAGAATAGCTGGCAGCATGACTTCCTTCTGCGTGTGTGCGTGCATTGCGTGTGTGTAAAATAGAGTGCTGTGGCTAAGATATGTGTACCTTCGGTCACTAGGCTTAGCGATAAATTTGTTACAACAAGTCTTTCCAGATTTCCAGGCGCTGTCTCAATTGAAACAGTTACACTCAGAGATGCATCCGTGGAATTCACATATTCAGTTGTCTCATGGAATGGCAGTTGTATAATAGAACCTAGTAATATCAACCACAGGAAAGATAAATTCACAGCACTGCTATAGGCACATTATGAGCGAAATGCAAGTAACATGCATTGCACCGTAAAACAATTTTACCATCGTCATCTATCAAATCAATTTCATAAAAGCTGCCATTGACTGTTATTCCATTCAGTGAGATTATAGTGAACACTAAATTCTCCACATCCTCAACAGTATCATCATTCACAACATTGACCATAACGCAATGGGTTGTTCCATTTTGTGAAGCACTCAAAAAACTGAATTCGATTTGACCGCATGGGGTGAGATCATCACAAGACACCATGACCGCAGATCCTACAAAAGAATTGCATGGATAATTATATTTAACGGCTGAAGCTGTGACGCTAATACAAAGCAGCCCTTCAAATTTACCTGAATTAGTGTTCGTTTTTGTCACTGAGATTACATTGGTCAAATCTGTTCGTAGTAGCTGATCAGTAATCAGTACACTGCAAATATTGAATGAGCCAATGCTCTCAGGAATTTGTGCTTTCACAGCTGAAGTTATTACAATCTTTATGCCTGCAGATACACAGAAATGTTACAATCTTAAATAATTATACTAAGCTATTTACATTGTGGAGCTTCTCTGTCCCATTGTCCGTATAGACTGCCTAGAATTCCTCTACAAGTCCGCACTGTATCATCTTGTTCGATGAGTGTGTAACCATCATCACATCGGTGAGTAGCTTCTGTTGTGACATCAAACGGGGGTGTAGAAGAACCAGTACTAAAGGATATTCTCCCATTTTCAAGATGGAGCATGTCCGTACACGTTATCACTATGATTATTGAAAAATATACTTAGCAAAGATAGTAGAGCTAAAACACAACGACTGTACATATAGCCTAAACTGTGGTTTAATTTCGCCACCTACGGTAGCAATCATGCTTCCTTACTTTCACATGTTGTAGGTGATCCTGACCACATAGTACTGTCATAACATAGGCGTCTCGTCACTGGATTGGTTGGACTGTAATTGACTTGACATTGATATGTAGCTGTTGATCCTGATGGATACTTGTTTTCTTCACTACTAAATGCAGAGTATACTATTACTCCATTGGCAATAGCATCCAAACGGAAACAGCCAACTGTATGATGGTTAAAACGGATCATGGAACTGCATGCAAGAGTACCCTGACTTACTCTGTACGCAAGTTTCATTAAGCTTTTCATATCCAGGATTGCAGGCACAACCATAAGATCCTTCAGTGTTGGTACAGTGAGAGTGTGCTGTGTTTGAGCAGAGATCGAATCCAGCAGTAGCTGCCTCCAAGCACTCATTAACATCTGTCAACAGTAAACATGATAAAAGCCACAATGCATGTCTTTGTCATACCTGTACATGCTTCATTAAGGAAGACATATCCATCGGAACATAAACACTCAAAACTTCCAATTGTATTGTGACACACTTGATCACAAGTATTTGTAGAGTCGCATTCATTTATATCTAAGATAAATGCATGGGATCATAATCTGTTATAGATCTACTACACAGCTGACTGCAGAGAGCAGACTTCTAACCTTCACATAGATTTCCATTTGATAGGCTCAATCCCACAGGACAATAACAACGTTCTTCACCAGCAATCACGGCACAACAGCCGAACAAACACATGCCATCACAACGTTCCCTGGCTGTTGAGCATACAGAGATATAATTAATAGGTACTTTTAATTTAGTTAAGAACGTACGAGTACAGGTGTAGTCATCATCCAATAGGGTATATCCGTCCTCACAATCACAGGTGAATGAGCCCAACATATTCACACACACCTGGTGACAGCTGTTCACTCTGTCACATTCATTAATATCTGCATTGACAATAATGTAACTACCAGCTGCTGTGTTAGAAACTGTGATATACACAGTAACGGCGTGCAACCAACTGGTGAATACTTATGTAAGTACATTTATATAAATACATCAAGACAGACAAAACTTCCACGAAGAAAGCAGCATTGACGAGGTTATTACGGTATAGTGCTCTATAATAATACACATGCAGCTTGTCACAATCAGTTAGTGTACATTAATGAACACCTTCACAGTTGAATCCATCATCCATTAGTTGGTAACCTTCGTTGCACTCACAAGTGTAGCTACCATCAGTGTTAGTACATATTTGATGACAAAGGTTGGCATTGAGAGAGCACTCATCGATATCTACAGAATCCCAAATGTATTACAGTATGAAACAACAGGTACTGTTTTGCACTTCAAAGATTGCACTCTATTGTTACGTTTACTCTTTACTATACATGTGAAAACTACCCACCCAAACATGTCAGTGAATTTCCAGTATAACCAAGAGGACATGTGCTGCATCTAGCACCCGCTTCTGGGGCTGGGATATCAGTGCAATCTGTTCCCTTAAAACATTGAATGTCTAAGCACCCATCACGGTCTTCTTCACAAAATTGTCCAGAATATGCTAACAAAACATTAGATGAACATAAATTTTATATGAAAACAGGAGTGACACTGACTGACAGTCTTACCATTACAACTTACCATTATTACAATAGCAGTTCATGACCAGTGTAGCATTGCCATTTCTGACCCCACTCAGAGTACAGTTACCTCCATTTACACAGGCACAAATTTCAACACGTGGAATAAAAGTTGACGAAGAACCTCCTGAATCTGTACTTACAAATACCAGCTGTTCGCTAGTTACTTCGAATAAACTCCAGCGAAAAATGTAATCTGTTGCTGTCACATTGTTTAGTGTCCACCTCCCTGGTAAAGCAGTGCTCTGGACATGTAGTGAGAACGCGTCTCCATTTGAATCATTGACTTTGAGATCAAAAATTGCCTCAACTCCGATGGTAACTTTGAGTGTGGGATTAGCAGAAATAGTAGGAGGGAGCTTCCCTATAGTTATTGTATTAAGTAACAATGATATTAGTATGACAGAATTGTATGGGGTAGATTACGTACATGTATACAAGAGAGCTCATCAATACAATAGAGAAAGAGTGAGTTATAGATGTAAAAACGGAATTGACTGAATGAAGACATATAGATCTACAGCATGCAGTTTCGTGATACTGTTAGCCGTGAACTCACTTAAAAATTCTCCGACATCATTGACTTCCTTAGTAAAGTTAAGGGTAGTGAGTGCAATATTTATATCATTCGTAGCAGCCAAGTCAAATAGACATTGAGAATTATTTTCACACTCTAATCTCATAGCATCAGTGAAGTTTAAATCACTAAAAAATATGGGAACGAAAGAATTCTCTGGTGACCCTTGACGTTTTTGACGTAATGGAGATTCATCATCAAGAAACAAGCTCTCTTCAGAGTTGACCCTCCCTAATAATAAAAATTTAATGTATTGACGACATGTACACGTATATACACCATGTTAAAGTAGTTACGCTTTAGGATGGGGACATTCCATGTCAACTCAACACAAAAAATGAGCACCCCCTCCGATTTCAACAAAACTTGGTATATACATACCTTACCATACGTTATAAATATACCAATTTTAGCCCTATGTATCGTATGGCTTCTTAGTTACGTGCCCTTGAAAATTCACCAAAATTTAAAAATTTCTGTGACCCACCTACCCTTTTTAGAGCATAACTTCTGCCATAATCAGATAAAAAACAGTACCACCGTACTCCTTATGATATAACCTTTCTGGTGATGTGCTTAAAGGGGGTGGGCACTCGTTAAAGGGTCAAAGGTCATTATCGTAACCTTTAATTAAGCATTACATAAAAATGACGTCTTTTCCCCCCATTATTTTAACTTTTTTTTAGTCTTTAGGTGCTATTTCCCAGATAACATTCCATAATGGCAGAAGTTATGCTCTAAGAAGCGTAGGTGGGTCACCGAAATGTGTAAATTTTCATGGGCTCGTAACTAAGAAGCCATATGACATATGGGGTTAAAATTGGGTGTGGTTATATAACTTATGGTAAGGTATGTACAGGACCGTAAGAAGATTTTTACGCAGGGGGTGGATCCGGGAGGCGAATTTTTACATTTGTATGTTCTCAGAGATAAACAGGAGAAAGATACGTACATAAATGAAATAATCTGCATGTGAGAGCTATATATACAGTGTAGCAAAATAGTTTATTTGACGTGGAAGCGAAGTCACAAGCAACTGCTTCAAAGCCAAGATCAGTTAGCGACTTGTGTAGAATAGACGCTGGGGATTCATCGAGCTTCGAAGAAGGTCTTAGTTCGCCAGGGGCGGATCCAGGAAAAATGAAAGGGGGGGGCTAGTAGAAAGGGGCAAAGCCTCGTACGAGGGTGGCAGAGCCACCCAGGGGGTGTGTACGGCGAGGTGAAATTTTTTAGCTTTTTACAATTTGCTCACAATTGACCTTTGAATTTCATATTAATGAGTGATTATTGAATACGAAGAAGTTAATACAAAAAACTCATTCTAAAGGATTGTATATACAGTAGATGTTAAATGTACATTCATGCACTCTTGGTACATTGAAAGAATCACAATGCCTACCCAGTCTGGTGAGAGGAGGTAAGGTTGCTTCCTTGCAACTAGCTGAAAAAGTCTGAGATCTGCTCCATGTTGCAGCAGCATGCACAATTAATAGCCTCCTTCACAAGGCCTAGGAAGAGAGGCCTGGGCATAATTATGGGGTGCCGTTTGTCTCAAAACTAATAAACAGTCGATGTTTACCAAAGAGGTCGATGTTTACCAAGGAGGTGGATGTTTAGCAGCCAGGTCGATGTTTAGCAACCAGGTCGATGTTTAGCAAAGCTACCAGATCACACAATGTGCAGATATTAGGGCGTGGTTTCTTGTGATAGGCCTTAATTAGAATTGTGCTAGAGATGACCGTAAGAAGATTTTTTAGGTGGGGGGGGGGGGCAGAAAAAAGGAATGGACTCTCCTTGTGACGCAGGGGGTGGGTCCGGGAGGGGAAAATTCCCCCTCCCGTCCCACCGGAGGCGAACTTTTTACATTTTGTATGTTCTCAGAGATAAACAGGAGAAAGATACATAAATCCGACAGTCGAACGGCCAAGGCAGTTTTTTAATTAAAAACAGGAAGTGCTTCCTGTCACTCAATCTGGCTTGTGGTTTTGAGCTTGTAAACTTGCAATGACTTCTACCTACTATATTATATTTGCACATACTATTTATGCCAATATCATATGCTATTCATATTCTATAGAATGTGTGCTTTCTAAAGAGTCTAAAATGATAGCTACACAGTCATCTATCAGCACACAGTTGGCATTGTTTGATGGTTACTAACATTTTGTGGTTTTGACCTACCTCTACACTAAGCGTTATAAAATCAGTTCCCAATGTGCTATTGACTGGAGACTTGGAATATCATTAGTTTAATAGCTAAGCATTAAACTGATCGAAAGTTGTGCTGTTTTACCAGACAGTATTTATTATAGAGCCTACCCATAATTGCTCACTATAAGTGGGTAATTTGACACACAACTCAATGCTTGTTGGCCAAACAACAATATGTAAGGTGCATATGATACATTTCAACAAACACAGAAGGTAATAAGAATAAATGTTTGTCTAGAAGTAGTGTTGGAGTCTCACAGCGGTGATGTCCTGTCATTCAGAGGCTTGATATCACCTACAATGTATAGAAGCGAGAATTGAATATAACTGTGATAATACACACTGTGTTAGGCTTGATACACCTACAATGTATAGAAGCGAGAATTGTGATAATACACACTGTGTTTTTTACCCTCCTAACCATCAACATACTGAACGGCTTGAAAGAAATTTATCTATAATTATGTGCTTGACTCCAAACCCCGAAAGTATTAATCATGCAATGTGAAGAAAGCAACACATTCATATTGTATATATATTCATATTGTATATACTTCAGCCGCTTTTGTGACTCGAGAATGATTCTTTTTATTAATTCTTTGACAGGTTAGCCTCTTTTTTGGACAGATTCAACAGAAGCCCCAGGCAGCATAAGTAATACAATAGACTACATGTAGTCAAGCTGCATGTTGCAGTGAGATGTATACCTATATCAAGAAACTATGGATTTATGAAATCTTTTCCCCACAAAAGTGTGTTTGGATACTTCTAGTTAATTTACACGGGGCACAGCGAACAGTAGACTCTCGTTAATCTGGCCGCCCTTGGGACAATGCAGCTTCACCGGAATAGCGAGGTGGCTGTATTTAATTCAAAAAATAACCACAGCTAAAAAACGACCCTACCTCGAATCTAATGACAAATTTTGCGGTATCAGTATACTCTATATACTTAAGTGTAATCCAATTTTATCTTCTAAACCAAAATGCATGTCATATCCGGCCATAATAAAATACCTAGTTTGGGGAAGCCAGTACTGGCCAGTATATAAGGAATATAGCGAGTGGCCGCATTTCAGGGCGAGTTTTGTGCAGTAAAAATCTATATATAGCCAGCAATCTGTGCCAAACCAAATGACCGGTATATCGAGGTGGCCGTACATCAGACAGCCAGAGTCTATACTGTAAATACGGGACAGAATTTGGACTCTAATACACCATGATACCTTTTTGTGACTTGTCCAGATACTGGAAGAGAGTGAGCACAATGGGTATCCTCAGTGTAAAATAGCGAACATCTTCAGTGGTGATTGACATCAACGCTGAGGACATTGAACAATTGTATCACTGAAGCAAATAAAACCATGTATAAACTATTATACACAATTCATGGTATACATGACAGTCACTGTGCAGGTTTTATGCAGTCAGCCCAGTCAACCACACACTAATTAATGCTGTTTTATGACCACTCATAACTTTTAATTCATGCATGGAAACAGGCTGAATATAAGTCTAAAACAAGTAAGAAGCTTACCTTTACAGTACTCATTGATCAGATCTGCTTCATATGCTTGGGAACTGAAAATATAACGCTGGAAGCTACCGCACTAAAATGTAGTTGTCTTCTTTGACACTGTGTAGTGTGGCTTCTGTAAGAGCATTTGCCTCGAGTGATGCCTCAAACTGTAGCTCTTGTGATGATCTACATGGATATGATAGTCACAGTTGCTCTTGAATATTCTCTTCTGCACAATGCAGTACTGAAGTCAACCTTCTTTCTCGAACTAACTCAAGCAATGATGTAATGCATAATGCATACTTAAATAAGTGTACGGCATTTACATTGAACTTCCGGGTCTTGGCCGTTCGACTGCCGACTAGAAAAACATTTTTGCAATGTGAAAAATTGCTAGGACCACTGCCAATCCTATGTAAAACCTATGGTTTTACTAATGAAATAATCTGCATGTGAGAGCTATAGCAAAATTGTTTATTCGACGTGTGTTAGTAGAAGCAAAGCCACGAGCAACTGCTTCAAAGTCAAGCGAATCAGTTAGCAACTTGTGTATATAAAGTAAGTATAGACGCTGGGAAGTCATCGAGCTTCGCAAGAAGAAGGTCTTAGTTCGCCTATACCTTCTTCGTCATGGGCAGGCAGTGAGGTACGGAGGAAAATAAAGAATGAATATTGTGCCATAGTGAGCTCTAGCTATATAAAGTTCAGCTGCATGTGGATCAACTTACTTTAGTTACTGTACAGTGTTGTTGCAACAAACCACATGCATTTAACCAATGTGGTTAGATTAAAAGGCACATATAATATCAGGACTGTGATCTGCTGGACTCTGCAGAAGAGCCCCACCCCATTTCACTGTCTGAAAACCAGGGGGGCTCTGCCCCCCTGGTTCTTACGGCCCTGTGAATGCCGCTCCTAGGCCCTACTGCCTAATTATAGCCAGTGCTATTTTCATCTTCAGAATCTACTAAGTAAACCGCTGTTTGTAACAGCAGTAGTAAGAGCAATGGCTATAACATCTTGCAACTAGCTAGCACATTAAGTATCACAAGAAACCACGCCCTAATATCTGCACTTTGTGCGATCTGGTAGCTTTGCTAAACATCGATCTGGTTGCATGCTAAACATCGACCTAGTTGCTAAACATCGACCTGGTTGCTAAACATCGACCTGGTCTCTAAACATCGATTTGGTCTCTAAACATCGATCTGGTCTGCAAAGATCTGGTTGCTAAACATCGATCTGATAAGCATAAATTTGTCTCTAAACATCGATCTGGTAGGTAAACATCCACCTCGTTGGTAAATATCGACTCTTTATTAGTTTTGAGACAAACGGCACCCCATATGGGCATGGGATCGAGGCTACAAAACATTGCTCAAGGAGCTGACTCAGCAACAGCAATAGATCTAGTTGACCTATGCACTTTAAATTAGCCTAGGTACTAGTTACGTACGTAGGTCCAGCTAGCTAGCCTAGATCAGATTTATCCAACACACAGGAAAGGGAAGCACAGTAGGCCATTAGCCTCTCGAGGTGCTCCCTACACAAACATATAAATTATACCACAGGTGTTGATGCCTCCGTGGAGATGCCAAAGCTACATAACATAAAGCTACTAAGCTAGCTTTATACACACATTGATTATAATTATCATGATGAACATTTTTGCATGCAAAATCCAGGGAAACTCAAAGAGTGGGTAATGATCGACGATGATTGTTGTTAAAAACGATCGATGAAGTCAGCAGAGCCTTGCAGCTCTCTTTTCACTCTTGCAGCTACCAATAGCTAGCGTTCTAGTGCAGAGCTAACTACTAAGTAGAGTATAACAACACTCGGTAAACAAGTTTGGCTACGTGCTCTTCCGAAAGGCTGCAATGCATGGCATTCCAAGTAAAGCAAAACTAGGCATAACTCGAGAACAAAGCATTATTTTGCAAATCCACGAATTAAAATCCAAGAAAACATGACTAGAAGCCTATAGAAACTCTTACTTGCACTTCATTGCAGCTGTAGCAGTCTACACAGACAGACAGACAGACAGACAGACAGACAGACAGACACACACACACACACACACACTACCATATACCTCGCTTGCGCATGCGCACCGAGGCATAAATATCAGGACTGTGATCTGCTGGACTCTGAAGAGGAGCCCAACCCCATTTCACTGCCTGAAAACCAGGGGGCTCTGCCCCCCTGGTTTTCAGAGTGGGAGGGGCAACAGCCCCCCTTGGTTCTTAATTACGGCCCTGATGTATATGCCAAGTTTTGGAGAGGGTGCTCATTTTTTTGTGTTGAGTTGACATGGAATGTCCCGATTGGCACCACTAATTTTGCAGGTTAGTTTGCTTTCTCCAGCTAACCCTAGTCTCATGAATCACCCGTCCTTCCTATAGCTAGGGGGGATACCGTCTGAGCACTTTAGATTGGGTCATTGGAGTTATTACGCCAGTGTTAAAACTGGAAGAATACAACGCATGCAAAAAGTCAATCGCGAATGCTTGCAAGAAGCGTTTATGAGTGAACTAGCAGCTATGAATTTTTGTTTGGCTTGCTCCATGACTGTTGCTAAACAAACCAAGAAAAGTGTTGCACAGGCCATTCATCAGAAGGTGCCTAACACTATAGAAATAATGCTGAATAAATAAGCTACTGAATGATATAAAAATAAAGTGGTAAGAAGGAACTGAATTTACATTGAATGAAAGAAAACTAATTTTGTCTGTGACTTTGATTTCTGGGCAAATCAGTACTCGGGGTGCTGGACAGATACAGATAGACCTAGACTATAGACAACACTGGTAACTACAAGTAGACCAACACTAATGACCCAGGTTTAACTAAGATACAACAATTTGAAAGTAAACATTGACAAAAATGAGTAAGTTATATAGCTCTTGCCTACTTGCCACTTGAGTGTCCAGAGTTTCTTGCTAATAGAATGCTAGAAGTTAGTCTTTGCAAAGAAATAAACAGCATCCGCTTTACCAATATTTTTTTATAGAAGGTCTTGTGTACTAACATTGGCTAAAATTTTAGTTTATTGGATATAATTATCCTGTTTGGACTGACTTTGATTTCTGGGCAAATTAGTACTCCCCAGTTCTGGATCCTAATTTTCCTGTGGCCAGTTCATGAATAATATAGCTACATTTACTAGTACTGTGACTCTGGAACCTGGCTTGCACTTCAGGACCTGGGTAAAGTATATATGAATGCTGGAAAAACTGTTTCTTTATCCAATTCTGATAGTAAACAATGATGTAACAGAAGCCATAATTAAATTTACGGAGAATTACTGTAGTATTTACAAGCCACAAACAGTTGTTATGTAACCGCAAGGAAATTTACTCACTATGATGCATAACCACAATTACATCATTTGAAGCCAAATTTGGAGTCTTAGTGTAGACTGTAGGCGGACTATAAATGCGTCCCATATGCGTATAACGCATATGCTTCTTGTCATTCTTTATTTCCTTTATTTCCTCTATTTTGTCTGATT
Source organism: Halichondria panicea (assembly GCF_963675165.1). NCBI lineage: Eukaryota > Metazoa > Porifera > Demospongiae > Suberitida > Halichondriidae > Halichondria > Halichondria panicea. Next base: position 3,367,990 of record NC_087379.1, read on the forward strand.
GGTCAAGTTGGTATTCCGGCCTAGCCAAAAAAATGCTCAGGCGGTCTCTAGGAAGGGCGGCTGATTCATGAGACTAGGCCAACCTTAGCAATTTTCACATTGCAAATGTTTTTAGTAAGACTCAAACGATTGTCATGATCAGCAGGGTTTCATACAGAGAGGGGGGCGCCCTGCATGGGATTTCCCACCCCCAGCCAAATTCCCCCCCCTAGAAATCTATGATGTCATAATAAAAATATATGACTTTTCTCTAAAATTTCATCAATAAAACTATATACTAGTGGTTTGAAGCACACAAAAAACCCAAATTGCACCTCAGATAACCATTCCTCAAAAAATTTACGAGGAGAGGACCCCCAGACCCCCCTCAATCAAACGTTTCCCCCTCCCAGCTAAAAATCCTGTATGAAACCCTGTTATGTATTATAATCATCTCACTCACATGTTAGCAGAGGCTCATACAGCTGAAGATCGCTATGGGGCTGTGGGAGCGGTGTTGCATTATATCTTTCAGACAGAAAGTGTCCATCGCTGTTTCCGAAAAAACCTCTATAGTTGATTGACGATGGAACCAGCAGATAAATGTTAAGGTAGTAGTCACTTGAACCGATGAGTCTCACATCACAATTAAAAGATACTCCACTTCGAAAGTGCTCTACTCTTAATCGGTAGTTTCCTAGTCTTGTCATTCTCATTATGGTCGAGTTATCAGGTTGCCAAGGTTGATCATCTAACAACTGATCAGTAACTTCTTTTTGCACAGGCTTAGTTTGAAACATCCTAAATCCAGGTGTCATTCCAAACTGTGTTTGTCGATTGGTAAAACAATTGTTAAACAAATCTGTAAGTATTGACTTCAGCCTTACTTTGCCATAATTATATCAACCCCTATGCCAATATTTGAAGCACAGTTCACCACCATGAACTGTGCAATAATAATGGCCATACAGAGAGCTACAGATAGTGATAATCTATGTACGTATAATTAGCTTAGTTGTGATGTACACTAGATATATATTATGTATACCTGGAATGCCAAGTTTTGATCACCAAATGCTATTCGCTGATGAGTTGTTATCCTCCATATTTCAACATTACCCAAACCTCCTTGAATCGTAAGTGTTGGCGTCTCTCCAGTAATGTCAAGAGCTTCAAACAAAACGAAATTTCCCAATCCGTTGAAGGTATAATATGTTCCATCAAGAGTTGTATAGTGGGGATCACCACTGCCTCTACCTAAATGAACAGTACAGTCGTAAGTTTCTACATTAATTTTATTCAATACGTGCTATCGTAGCCTTTAATTAGCTCTGACAGACAATTGTGGTGGGAAGTTTTTAGTCCGAGCACTAGTCCAAGTCGAATCCTGGTCAGATTATTCTGGGTAGTGGCATAGTAACACTAATTGCATCTGCGCAACCGGCATAGGGATAGGCTTACTCTATGAACATCCACAAACATGTACAACCACCTCAGAATTAACGTTTTGTGTTTACTCACAGCTAAATCACTTCCGACCCAATCCAACCCATCTCCCTGAGGTGTACGGGGTGGCTAATCCAGATAAGAACCTGGTTTACACGAATGCAAATACAGATTCCACTGTTAGGAAGCCCAAAGGGCTGGTTGTAGCATCCCGAATGTACAGTGAGGGTTCTACTAGCCCTGAGGGCTTCTAAATCATGTGGAAACGTCCTAAACAGCAACCATGAGTCTCTAGCCAATCAGATTTGTCTAATCTTTGCTACATGATTGCATGTCTAAGTGTTGTCTACATAAGTAAGTACATGATTTTCTAAGTTGGATAGAACGTATTTATGGCAAACATGATCCAACTCAGACGAGGTTTTTGTAGTAACAGGTTATCAGAAGTACAGATTATTATGCCTCGAGACGTAGCCGCACAAGGGATACAGTAAATTAAGGTGACTGTGTGTCTGTCTATTCCAGCTGTAATTGCTTAACGGTTGCAATGCATGAGACGAAAACTAACAGCTTCTATAATTATAATAGTTAGACACTGTTTAGGAAGCCCAAAGGGCTGGTTGTAGTATCCCGAACGTAGTGAGGGTTCTACTAGCCCTTAGCTTCTAAATTATGTGGAAACTTCCTAAACAGTGTCTAATAGCAATCATGAGTATCTAGCCAATCAGATTTGAATGTTATTATTTACCTTAAGGTGACATAATTATTTTCGCATGTATTAATTTCTGCTATTTCTGCAAATGAGAGTAAAATTGCAAAAATTAGTACTCGCAAATAATTGGCTGCCCTCTTGTTTAATGTATCCAAATCGACATTTCGCAAAAAATTATACCAGCAAAATGTACAAAACTGTAAAAACGCAAACAAATCTACCTGTGAAAATATGTCACCGGTAATCTTTGCTACATGATTTTCTAAGTGAAGTACATGATTTTCTACATGATTTTCCAGAACACTTCCTTTAGCCAATCAGATTGCAGACTTTTAGCCACGTTTTCTTGGATTTTGACTCATGGATTTGCACACTAAAGTTTTGTTCACGAGTTATGATTAATTTTACTTTACAATGAAGGCTTTGGTAGTCTCTTCAGAATCTTTCGTAGCATTATAATAATCTGTTCGCACAAACTTTCTATTCCACTTATGAGTTAATTAGCCTTGCACTAAAGCGCTAGCTGTTTGTAAGCAGAAAAAAGCTGCAAAGCTGCACACTGGCCTGAAGCCGAGGGGTTGGAAACAGGTGCATGTTCCTGGTGTACGAGATTTCGAAATCACAAAATTTATACCAAACAAAATAGTTGCTATGCACGGCCATTCATGGATGCCTTTTACCTGTGTGAAGGGACAGGGAAGGTGACTATCGACCGACTACTTGTCTTCACTGCCTTGAATTCAGGCTTTTTTCTCAAGCAGCCTTAATTACTCCCCTTCATGCACTCCTAATAAATTCGAGGCTATACTATGGTGACCACCAGGAGTACATTAAGAGGAGCATCCAACTGTAGCAGTTGTAGTGTAAACCATGTTACTACGGTGGCCCTGAGTTCTACTCCTAGTTGATAGTTCATACTTGATAGTTCAAATTAATGCGCAGTTGGTAGTTCGCAGTTGCTACTTCAAACGCGTAGTTGGCAGTTGGCAGTTGGGAGTTGGTGACCTTTAAACTTCGCAACAAACTAATGCTAGGAATTATTTTGCAAAACCTGTTTCTCTAAGCCTTCTCATTGATGGGGGCAAGCCCTACTTAATGTACATTGTGTATAGTGGGCACACGTTAGTGCTGTCTGGTGCCAGCAAAGACTATTATTATCTTCTACGCCAGTTAGCAAATGTTGTATGCACTGCCTCTAATCTTTTAACCATAACTTTAAACGGCCTCTAAGACATTATTAAAAGTGCCATGCAAAAAACCTGTTTCTATAATGTCCCCCTTCCCCCCCTCCCTCCATACCGGGAATATAGGTGGGGATTAGACTTGAAATTACCTCCCTACCTAGATGTGCACATTATTAAAGATTAATATTGTCGTCTTAGGCCAGCTCAATTAATTACTGGTGTCAGTATAAACATTTTAACTTAGTAACAGCTCCCAAAAAGAATAACCTGCTTGCAGACGGAGTGGTCCTGCCGAATGTCAGTAAGACATCTATCTCCGTCAACAAGAGGCCGTGGGAGAACAGCAACAACTGCTCAAAGGAACAGTGAAGGACGAATCAAGCTTAGACCAGCTTCGACAACGAAAAGGATTCCACAAACAATGGAAGGCCAAAAAGCCAAGCTCAACAAAAGTCGAGTACCAACCAAGTCTTGCCAACGCTGTGGGAGAGGCCAACACACTCGTGAGAAATGCCCTGCTAAGGAGGCTACATGTCACACATGTCAGAAGAAAGGCCACTACAGTGCACAGTCTTTTACAAGAATGTATCCGAGTTGGAAAGTGGTATAATGACATGGATGCAGCTTATCTGGACACGGTTTCGAACAGCCAAAATGCCGTCTTGCTGACATAGGTTCGAGTGAATCAGAAAACAACCTCATTTAAGATGGACAAAGGAGCGGAGGTCATAGCAATATCGATGGATACTTTCCGACACTTAAAGAAGCCGCAGCTGACGACAGCTAGCAAAGCTCTATATGGACCTTCAAGAATCAAGTTGAAAGTGAAGGGAATGTTTGTGGCATCAATTTCTCGTGGAGATGTCATGACGAAACAGCCCATATTTGTAGTGGATGACTAATTTGCTTGGACTACCTGCAGGTTAGACGCCACTGTTGAAGGACCAAACGACACCCAAGCTATGGTGATACAGAAATACCCATCTGTTTTTCAAGGTATCGGCAATCTAGGAGAGGAGTATGAGATAAAACTGAAAGATGGTGCTAAGCCTTACTCATGGCTTCCAGACACATAGCATTACCTCTAAGGCCAAAGGTGAAGAAGGAGCTCTCTAGAATGGAATCTCTGGGCGTCATATCAACAAACCGACACAATGGTGTGCAGGGATAGTCGTGGTGCCAAAGAAGGCAGGAGTAATCCGAATTTGTGTCGACCTCAAGCCACTAAACGAGCATGTACTCAGGGAAGTACATCCACTGCCGAAAGTGGATGACACACTGGCTCAAATGACAGGAGCTAAAGTATTCAGCAAACTGGATGCAAACAGCGGGTTCTGGCAAATTCCGCTAGCCAAGACCTCAAGACATTTAACAACTTTCATTACTCCTTTTGGTCGGTACTACTTCAACAAATTGCCATTTGGTATAATAGCAAGTGCCCCGGAACACTTAATTGTAGTCCCAAAAGCACTGCAAAGGCAGACCCTACAAAGATTCACACGGGACATCAAGGAATTCAACGATGTCGTCTCCGTGCCAAACTCTCTATTTGGTGGCCGGGAATATCAAAAACCATCAACGACATGGTTAAGCAATGTTCGACATGTTCGAAACACTTCAAACCAAGGAGTGAACCAATGATACCAACACCACTTCCTGACTACCCGTGGCTCGATGGTGCACAATATATTGTAGTTGTCGACGTCTATTACTCAAGGTACCAAGAAGTTGTCAAGTTCTGAAGAGAATATTTTCTCGTCATGGAATTCCAGAAACCCTAGTGAGCGACGATGGACCTCAGTACTCATCTAGAGAGTTTCAAGACTTTGCAAGTTCCTACCAATTCTGCCACTTGACAAGCAGTCCTCACTATGCACAGAGCAACAGACATGCAGAGAGAGCAGTGAAGACGATGAAGAAACTGTTGCGAGAAGCGGAAGACCCTAACATGGCCCTTACTAAGTTATAGGTCAACTCCTTTCCCTTGGTGCGGGCTCTCACCTACTGATGGGGAGACGAATACGAGCTAACATGCCTCTTCAGAAAGACTTGCTTATCCCAGACTGAAAATACCTGAACCAGTTTCATAAAATTCACTCCCAGCACTCCCTGACGAAACAGAAGTGTGGGTTACTACGGGAAATCAACCGATATCTGGACAAATTGTGACTTCTACAACTATACCCCTCGATTTTATGTTGTGAGTACACCCGGTGGAGAAACAGGAGTCATCTCAACCCAATACCTCACTCTGACAACAGGACCGAAGAACCTGACCCGATTACAACTACCAGGGTGATTCAAACCAGATCCCGAACTGGGACAGCTATTCACCCACCAGAGAGACTGTAATTCCATCCCAGAGAAAGGGGGATGTGGAATGAACTAATTGTATTATGTATTTAGTAGAATGTTCTGGTAGATTATCTTGTACTAGATGTTATTAGATAGATCTAGAACCTTCTAGTAACAGTTTTGGTTTTTGTAAATACTCTCGTGTTGTTACAATTAATGATGAGTCTTTAAGTCTAAAAGTCAAATGACACCGATTCTACACTAATTAAACAGCTAGCGCTTTAGTGCATGCATGGCTAACTCATAAGTTGAAAGTTTGTGCGAACAGATGATGCTATAAAAGATTCTTAAGAGACTGCAAACTAGCCATAGCTCGAGAAAAAAGCTGCAAATCCATGAATGAAAATTCAAGAGAACGTGGCTAGGAACCTATAGAAGCTGTTAGTTTTCGTCGTATTGCAACTCATTGTTGAGCAGTTACAACTGGAACAGATAAACACACAGACAGTCAGCTTTACCGTATCCCTTGTGAGGCTATACGTCTTGAGGCATAAATACAGTACATGCAAATGTACTGTATGTACATGTTGTTTAGGTAATGCTCTATCACCAAAGGAAGCGGAAAGGAGCATAATTATTCCCTGATGCAAGACTAACAAACAAGTGTACGAGCACAAGTACGTAGCGATAAGACGAAGAAGAATCCTCCTTCAACTTTAAATCAGTTTTAGTTGTCTATTTAGTTGTCTATTACTAAGTCTATCTCCATGCATGGATGCCTGCCTATATACTATTCTGTGTGCATACATGCTGTGCTATATACAATGTCATCACAAAAATTAAGTCAGCCGTGTACATGTAGCTAGATCTAGATTTGTCAGGTTCCAATATGATTTCTGCATCTCCACTTTCATTCATGAACATCTCTCTTGGCTCTCCCTGCGCAGAGAATCAGTTAGCACTGGAAGAACTTGGACTGGGAGCTCAGTTCAGTTATCTGATCACTCACACGTAGTTACTGCAGTTTATTATTGTATCCATGCAGTAGATTCCGTATACTATACGGAATTCCGGATACTCCCTCCGTGTCATCCGGAGTGTTTCAGGACTTTTGGTAGTGGGCGGAAGTGTTTCACATCCACGGAGTGTACAGTATCTATGGTTCTACTAACAAAACACAGGATGTTCTACTGCAACCTGAAAAGGAAGGGGATTGGAAACGACCAGGCCTCTCTGTGTAAACGGTTGAAACACTCCGCGTTATGATTTAGCGATCGCGAATATTTTCGTGGTTGACCGTTCTGAGGTTGTATTTAACTGTTTCTAGCTCTCCTATCCACTAGCGATCACTCAGGAGCTGGGAGGTACTCTAGAGAAGTAAGTTTACACCACTGACAAGCTCTAAGTCCGTTGTCTTCACTCTGTTTTTAAGGAATTACTGCCGAGTCCATGTCAACTTTTCTCTTTCCCTGCTGTGAAGCCGAAACAGCAAAGGATATTGCTTGATATAATTGGATATTATGTATCTAAGTGCTATATTGAATGGTTTCATGATATGGATAAACTGTACTGTTCATAAACGTTTGCAGTATAGTTCTTCAAACTGCTTTAGTATATTTTTAGACACACCACGGGCCTTGACCTCCCACGACTTCATAGTAAGGGCTATTCCTTCTTGTATGGCATTTATTTGTCTAGTAATAGTGGCTGCAGTCAAGACAGGTAATGAGCATGCTGACTATATAAATATAAAGTTTAGCCACGTCCTATAACATGGAGTGTTTCACGCAAACTATTCGTTTCTAATCCCTCTCCTTTTCCTATCTATGCTATAATAGTCTAGAAAATGATGTTTACTATATCAGTACTACTGTTGTGGTTTACCACCTGATTATCAAGTGTTAGCCACAGTCCAGGGGCGGATCCAGGGGGTGGTTTTGAGGGGCTAAAGCCTCCCTTTTTGAAAAAAATACCTATGTATTGCATGCTAGTCTAGTCTGAGGTTACAACAATTTTGCCACCAACCTTCATCTGCAGACTCATTGACTTAAGAGATGCATGCTTGACAACAGCCAGGTCTTAGCCTTGAGACTAGCCGTTCGTTATCTGAAAGAACGCCTGGTCAAGTTCCAATGCACAACTTGTCTAGCTGAGTCAGCGTTTTACAGCATCATAATGATATTCATGGGTAATACACCTTGTGCGGGCAATTATCGGTCCAAGAAATTCCTAGACCAATTGTACATTGGAACTTGACTAGGCGTTCTTTCAGATAACAAACGGTTGGTCTCGAGGCTAGCCAGGTCTAGCGATCTAGGCTAGCTGGACCTATAGCTATAGACCTATACTTTCATAGTCTCGTGGACCAGCCGATATATAATATATCTTCCTCTTTCAGGGTCTGGGTCCGTGAGACTTTCACTGAACAAAGCACACTAATTTAAAGTGCATAACTATTGCTGGTGCTGAGTCAGCTTTGCATGTCCTTGCGCAATGTTTGCAACTGCAACGGGCATTCACCCGAGAATCTGGCACCTACTGGTCAACTGGTACTCTCGCTCCTCTTTTTGCTTTCTTTTGAAGGGTAAACGGTCTCGTGTCTTTAGCATCAAACAGGGTGTCTGCCAGGGTGCAATCCTGTCCCCACTGCTCTTACGTGGACGCACTTCTGGTTCAACTAGATGAATGCTGCCTAGGTGCTATGGTCGGCTCTGTTCACTGCCCATCTCTCATGTCGCAGATGATCTATCTCTCATCGCGGAGACCCCTGTCAAGCTGCAATCTCTACTGGACATTGTTTCAGACTATGCTAGTGCCTGGCGTTATGAAATCAATTCTTCGAAGTCTGCGGTTTTAATCTTTGGGGAGTCGTCAAAATCCCGCTCGTCTGGCTGTCTCTCTCGCTCTTTTTTGGTATGCTCTGAAACTATATAAGAGGCAGACAGCTACACTCACCTGGGAATCTTGCGCCTGGTAACAACATCTGGCTCAATCAAAATATCCTCTGCTGGGAGGAGTGCCTTCTTTGCCTTGAACTCGATTGGAGCAAGGTTTGCTTTTTGGCTGCCTCCACCCCATCACATCTCACAGATTATACCTATCTCTCTGCCTCCCAGTTACGGGTCAGAGCTTTGGTCACTCACTAAAACTGAACTAACAGTGCTGGAAAGAACCCACAGGAAAATTCTGCGCACGATTCAGGGTCTCCCTACCATGCAGATGTCCCTCACTTGCTCTGACGAGGCTTATTGGCTCAATGGGATTTCCTCCCTAGTAGACTGTAGGCAGCTCTGCTTTATCAACTCTATCGCCGGTATGTTAACAGAAGACCTCCCCCAAAAAATCCTGATGGAAAGACTGCCCCTGAACACTGTCACTGGGGTACTCAAGACATGGTCGTCTCTAGCTTCAACCCACTCATTCCCATATCTAATAGCTATTGCATGGGAAAAACAAAGATTCTTTTAAAGCAGCAGCGAAAAAAGTCCATGCTCATCAAGCATGCGTAAACCTGGTAGACTCCTGCTCGCACCTCCAGATATCATCCTTGTCTGCTCATCTTGGGAAGCCCTCCCAGTTGTGGTCATGCATGCTCCCTGAATGACAGACCACTTCACGGCCCCTCTAACTTCAGGATCAGGCATGTGACGGCCTAGAACTTGACGCCTCGGAATTAAAAAAAGATCAACCAACGCTGCACCGGGCGATGCAATCTGTGACCTAGGAGTAGAATCACCCTTCACTTCTTGTCAACCTGCCCAACTCTCCTCACTCAGGGAGGCTCTCATAGCCGCTGCCCCAGTCAGCATAAAAGATCACGTTTCTGGGGACCTCTGTGACCTGCTGCTTCGTCTAGTCTGGCCATCTAATGCCCATGCACAAGAATGGATCTTACACTTTCTCCACAATCTGCGGCAAACCCGCAGTGACATTCTAACTTTAAACTCCACCTGAGGGTGGAGCTTATGGGGTGCCATTTGTGTCAAAATTAATACAAATTGCACGTACATTATAAATGAATACATATATATAAATGCAGATGGTGCATATGTGATATGCAGGTGCCCCATAATTATGTAAATGCAGCATGTGCATATAGCAAATGAAGTGGTTGCATATACAAATGCAGCACGTACATTTGTATATGTACCTGATATATATAAATGCAGTATATGGGACTGCTGCATTTATTATATGACGCTGCTGCATTTATTATATGCAACTGCTGCATATATTATATGCGACTGCTGCATTTATATATATCAGGTACATATACAAATGTACGTGCTGCATTTGTATATGCAACCACTTCATTTGCTATATGCACATGCTGCATTATATGTAGCAGTCACATATAATAAATGCAGCAGTCCCATATAATATATGTAGCAGTCGCATATATAAATGCAGCAGTCGCATATATAAATGCAGCAGTCCCATAATATAATATATGTAGCAGTCACATATAATAAATGCAGCAGCGTCATATAATGTATGCAGCATGCAGTCGCATATAATAAATGCAGCAGTCGCATATAATATATGTAGCAGTCGCATATAATATATGTAGCAGTCACATATAATAAATGCAGCAGCGTCATATAATATATGTAGCAGTCGCATATATAAATGCAGCAGCGTCATATAATATATGTAGCAGTCGCATATATAAATGCAGCAGTCCCATATAATATATGTAGCAGTCACATATAATAAATGCAGCAGTGTCATATAATATATGTAGCAGTCGCATATATAAATGCAGCAGCGTCATATAATAAATGCAGCAGCCTCATATAATATATGCAGCAGCGTCATATAATAAATTCAGCAGTCGCATATAATAAATGCAATCGCATATAATAATTATGTCTTGGTGCGCATGCAGCGCATTCAAGCGAGGTAACCTCGATTATCCGGCCCTCCATTATCCGGAACCTCGATTATCCAGCTTGGCAGTTTAAAAAAAATCAGATCAGAAAATGGGCGTGTCCCTCAAATGCGCATGCGCGTTACAGCTGTTACCATCTGCGCATGCGCATACAACCATGCGGCACTGCTGTTTATCAATAAAGTGGGTGGATCAAGGCGTGGTTTATCTATTCAATTATCCGGCATATTCACTTATCCGGCCTGCTTCTGGAACCAAGGTGTCCGGATAATCGAGGTTCTACTGTATTACGGGTATACGGTAGTGTGTTTATGTGTCTTGTGTGTAGAATATAGCTGCTACAGCTGCTCAAGGATCAATGAAGTGCAAGTAAGGGTTTCTATAGGCCTTCTAGTCATGTTTTCTTGGATTTAATTAGTGTATTTGCAATTCGTTCTCGAGTTATGCTTATTACTTGCAATGACATTGCAGCCTTTTGAGAAGAGTGCGTAGAAAAACTTGTCCATGGTGACTGAGTGTTGACTGAGTGTTGCTACTCTATACTTAGCTCTGCACTATATATATAGAACGCTATATATAGCTATTGAGAGTGAGAAGAGAGCTCTGCTGCAATTAGGCTCTATTAATTTTAGACTTGGACTTTGGCATCGATCCTAGTTGTTTGCCTAACCATTATAAAAGCGAAAACTCGGCCTGGGATCGAGGCTACATCGATCCTAACAATTATGGACGATCATTACCCACTCGTTGCATTTATTATTGGGACTGCATTTATATATGCGACTGCTGCATATATTATATGACGCTGCTGCATTTATTATATGTGACTGCTACATGCAACTGCTACATATATTATATGCGACTGCTGCATTTATTATATGCGACTGCTGCATATATTATATGACGCTGCTGCATTTATTATATGTGACTGCTACATATATTATATGGGACTGCTGCATTTATATATGCGACTGCTGCATTTATTATATGCGACTGCTACATATATTATATGGGACTGCTGCATTTATTATATGACGCTGCTGCATTTATTATATGCAACTGCTGCATATATTATATGCGACTGCTGCATTTATATATATCAGGTACATATACAAATGTACGTGCTGTATTTGTATATGCAACCACTTCATTTGCTATATGCACATGCTGCATTTACATATGGGGCACCTGCATATCATATGCACCACCTGTATTTATATATGTATTCATTTATGATGTACGTGCAATTTGTATTAATTTTGACACAAATGGCACCCCATAGGAGCTTGTCTCTTCTCATGTACAGAATCTGATCTGCCCTTGTGGGCTACGTACACTCCAAAACTGGAGGCGAGAAAGATAAAGAAGAAGCATGCTGCTGCAACATGGAATTCTGGAGCACACTGATGTGACAGATCTCAGACTTTTTCAGCCAGTTGCAAGGAAGCAGCCTAGACAGCTGACACCCATGCACTCTCACAGTCCGGGTAGGCATTATGATTCTTTCATTTGTACATGACATCTACAGTATACTAGTATTCAATCCTTTTGTTGATTAGAACGAGTTTTTTGTATTAATTTTCGGATTCACTCATTAATATTAAAGTTCAAAGGTCAAATTGCGAGCAAAGTGTAAAAAGCTAAAAGATTTCGCCTCCTCGGAGGGGGATCGATGCTCCACCTCATGTACCCGCCACCTTCATACGGGGCTTCGCCCCTTTCTACTAGCCCTCCCTTTCATTTTTCCTGGATCCGCCCCTGCAGTCATAGCATATAGATTGAAGAGAGAGGGATTGGCAATGGAAGCAGTTCACGTGATGCTTTTACATTGAGTGTACACACAGATTAGCCTGAAACCATCTGTGTTTCGCCTCTAAAACCCGAGAAACTTATTGTGTCTATTGCATGCTTCTCAATTAATTAAATATCCCTCCAACACTATATGCCCCCTGATGGTGAGTATCATTTGGAAATGAAAGCACCGCAGGAAGAAGACTGCAACAGCCTTCAATGTGAGTCAAACTAGCCATAACTCAAGAAAGAAGCTTTAGTTTGCTAATCCACGAATCAAAATCCAAAAGAACGTGGCTAGAAGCCTATAGAAGCTGTTAGCTTTCGTCGCAATGCAACCGTTGAGCAGTTACAGCTGGAACAGACACACAGACACAGTCAGCTTAACCGTATCCCTCGTGCGGCTACGCCTCGAGGCATAATGAGCCAAATCAGCAGACAATTTGACCCTTTTGCGATCCAACTATTGCGTTCTGGCAAGGATTGTGTGTATTCACAATAATTTAGGTTTTGCGGATTATATTGTTGCGAATTGATCAACCATCGCAAAGTTCGCAAATGTTTGATGCTCGCAAAACATTATGCCTCGGTGTGCATGCGCAAGCGAGGTATACGGTATAGTGTGTTTGTGTAAGTGTGTGTGTCTGTGTAGACTGCTACAGCTGCTCAAGGATGAATCAAGTGCAAGTAAGAGTTTCTATAGGCTTCTAGTCATGTTTACTTGGATTTTAATTCGTGGATTTGCAAAATAATGCTTCGTCTCGAGTTATGCCTAGTTTTGCTTACTTGGAATGCCATTGCAGCCTTTTCAAAAGAGCACGTAGCCAAACTTGCTTACCGAGTACTGTTGCTACTCTACTTAGTACTTAGCTCTGCACTAGAACGCTAGCTATTGGTAGCTGCAAGGCTCTGCTGATGCAGCCATTAAGTTTAGACTTAAACTTCAATCGTTTTTAACAATAATCATGGTCGATTATTACCCACTCTTTGAGTTGCAAAATTAATTATTGCAAAAATGTTCATCATGTGTATAAAAGCTATTAGGCTTTAGCAGACCTGCCAACCTCTAATAATTATTGGTAAAACCAAAGATCGTGCTTGAAATTAGATGTTCAATTAAAAAACTCTTCCGATATAAAAATACTTACAAAAAAGTCTGGTAGAGCTGACATCATTATTGTTAGTTTCCTGTTTATTTTGTGGGTTTTGTGCGCATCCTGCCACTGCCACATGGCATTGGATTTCCAATATTACTTCAGGTTTGCACCTATAATGATTCCAATTATAGGTGCAAACCTGAAGTAATATTGGAAATTCCATTCCAGGAATGTTTACATGTGCAGTATTTAGAAATCAAACAAAAGTGTTTTGTGCTTGAAATTAGACCCCTTAGCTGGATACGGGGAAGAGAGACAATTTTGAGGGATATTCCCGGTAAGACCGGGATACTTGGCAGGTATGTATTAGTAGCTTTATGCTTTGGCATCTCCACCGAGGCAGTAATCTTGATTTTCGTGAAGTAGCTAGCGAGGTATACAGAGCGCTTTTTCATGCTTGTGTTCCTATAGCACCTATGATACAGCTAAGGTTGTGTTACTAAGTATAGTGTGCTGTGTCCCAAATGGCCACAAAAATGAGGTGAAGTTGATAGCAGCAGAACTGCTCGTAGACTTTTTAGAGACAGCAAAAACAATTTTAATAAATTATTCATGTTTAGATTCTCACGTTAGAACTATATAAGCCTCGATTAAAACCGCGGGGAAACACGGATGGCACCGGAAGTGTACCCCGTTGTCAATCCCTCTCTCTTCAATCTGTGGTCACACTGCACTGGATAATATCAATAACAATATTACCTAGGATGTGGTCAATATACCTGGATGATTGATCGATTCAACCTAAAGCACCCACCCTATTACAGAGGTTTTCAGGCAGGTTGAGGGAATGCTTCAGAGTGTTCATGCATAAGTTATAATTAAATTACTGCTGTACTGTACTGTATGTATAACTTATGCATGAGTAACTTTACACTCTGAAGCATTTCCCAACCTACCTGAAAACCTCTGTATATAGCAACTGGTAGAAACCTGCATAATGTTGTCATAATACTTGTTAACCACATAAAGCTAAATGAAGCCATAATTGACCACATAACTTTCGAGGCCAAACTCAACGCTAATTAACTTCAGCAATGAAATTGCGTTATAAACTCATTCCAATTCCAACTAGAGCACTGAAGTGCAAACCCTCGGCGTTCATTTGGTTTAGTGTTAGTCTACAGCTAGTTGGGCGGAGTCCAACCACTTGCAGTGGTTGGGTCTCACAACAATATACGTTTTTGTTCCAACTGCAGAAAAATTGCAGCCCAATCAGATTGCAGTGTTGCAAGAGAGAAACCTTACAGCTCAATTTAGCTGAGAAGGCAAGATGGCTCACTGTATTTCTCCAGAGATGCAGCAACAGCATGAACAGCTCCTGCCAGATATCTAGGCTACTAGAAAAGAACCATGGTCTATCTTACTATCTATAAATGAAGCTTGAACAGTTTGAAGTTGTAGATTTTTTGTATTAAAAGGACTTGTCTTTGTTTTGAGTTTTAGTGTACTACCAATAAGATTAATTTGGCAAAACCTGTGTTATGTACATGTGTGCCTTCTCTGGTAATCGAACATCTTTTCCAGAAGCCTATAGGGTCGTCTTATAGCTCTCTTTGTGCTAGATCTAGCTATTATGAAAAAGGTTATTTCTGCCTCTACTAAATCTTGTTTTACAGGATGAAGTATCCTTCCACTTTCTCTAAGAACTCTGGGGTTTTTCTTGCACCCTAAAACAGTTATAGCTAGTCCAGCATACAAATAATTATTATATCGCACCCCTGAGCCATGCGGTTGTCCGCCACTTGAGATTAAACAATATTCATACTCTGCCTCAAGTACCAGTGGAACAAAAACGTTTATTGTCGTGAGACGCTTCGCCAGTGGTTGGACTCCGCCCAACTAGTCTACAGCACCACGAGTTAAAGCTGCGTGTACATCTAGGCCAACATGCCGGTTCAAGCTTCTTAGTTTTTCTCGCTTTTATTTAACAACAAAGCAAGTTTAAATTACTTACCTTTTTATGTTGAGGCTATCCATGGTACAAACACAGCGCTTATCGCATATCCAGGTGAGCAAACTCAGACTACATAAAACGACAGACAGACTGACCGAATACTATAATTAATCTTAGTGCCGTGACGCGCCTCGGGTTAATAATGAACCTAATTACAACTGCGGCAACCAGAGATACTTACTAGGCAACCAGTATGACGGAGGACTATTACGCATTCAGCAACATACATATACGTAGTAGGTTATAACATCATGCCCACGTGCTGTACTGCTATTACAACTATTGCCCTAGGGCTAGGTACACCCCTCGAGCTTAGAGTTGTATTAGCTGTGCATCCCTCTTGCATGAGTAATAAATAACCTATACATCATAGGCATAAACGTTTCAGTTCAATGGTTTGCATTCAAATTATGTTGACTCACATGTGTTGGGAGGCGTGTATCCTACTCCATTATTGATAATGGTAACATCGAAATAATCATCACAGTAATCGTTATCCAGGATGTCATTACAACAGGCCTCTCTGCCAACACGGTCTCTATTGGTGGTTGCATAGTAGAGCATTGTTCCAGCATATGAATCATCACTGTTAATTCTCCTCAGACTCAGTCTATATAAATTATTATAAGACACGAAGTGGGTGAAATGTCCAGAAGTTAGTGAGTTGGTTTAACCATGCATATACAGTAGTCTGAGTGATAAATTAAAGTGACTGCGTGCGTGATGCACCATAGCCTTGTTTAAATAGGCCAAGTTATCGGGGTTTGTGTAAACAGACCCTCTCATGATCATTATAGTCTATACATAATTATGTGTCTACAAAAAGTAAGCTGGGTTAAAGGTATACTCTAACTATAATTATACTGGCCGTAATAATTTATTAGCGAAAACAAATTTTGCAGGTGTTGATTATACGAATATACGGCCTTAAAACGCTAGCAACTTGGGGTGTTAGGAGAGCCCTATTTTCAGAAGAGTGCATAGCAAACTTGTCCATAGAGTGTTGCTACTCTACTTAGTAATTAGCTCTGTACTAGAACGCTAGCTATTGGTAGCTGCAAGGGTGAGAAGAGAGCCGGAAGAGAGCTGCAAGGCTCTGCTGACACCATTTTGTTTGTTTTGTTTGTCATTGTTCAGCACTTTAGACTTGGATTTTTGTCGTCGACCGTTTTTAAGAACAATTAACATTTTGTGTCCCCGAACCAAACTAGACCCCAAGGGCATAGGTTTGGTGGTCAGGAGCTCGCTTGACCGCACCCCCTGACCGCACCCCCTGACTCGGGCTGGCGATCTCCATGGGGAAAGATTAGTTAAACTCCTGTCCTCTCACGAAGGGCGAGTCTAACCGATAACCTAATGGCCAAGCTGCTCCTGTCACAGTGCCCCTCCGCTGGGAAGGGGACTGGAGAATAACAAAACAAAACAAATAAACAAAAAAAAACACAAAACCAAAACCGCACAAAAACAAAACGAGGAAGAAAAAAAAACACAACCCAGCCCCAAACCAATCACCACCCCACGGCCTGTCAGGGGCGGGTCGAGGAGGGGGACGACGGAACGGCTCTAGGTAGGTTACCTAAACAATTGATACTGCCACGAGTAGTCGGCACTACCTAGAGTACCTCACACGCATGCGCTAGGCAGAGCCATGTGTCACGCATCCAGCAATGCCGCACCCGGGTCCTTGATGCTAACCACATTTAATGTACCATTAACTTCCCATTAACATTCTGCGTCCCCGAACCAAACTAGACCCCAAGGGCATAGGTTTGGCGGTCAGGAGCTCGCTTGACCGCACCCCAACACTCGGGCTGGCGATCTCCGTGGGGAAAGATTAGTTAAACTCCTGTCCTCTCACGAAGGGCGAGTCTAACCGATAACCTGATGGCCCAAAACGAGCCCAAACCAACGGTCACCCTACGATTACAGATAATTCAAACAGAACTACAACGATTACAGATAATTCCAACAGTAAAAGTAAACACAATACTACAAACGCGTACATGAAACACAGGAATCATTACAAGAACAACAGAACCACAAATATCCAGTCACTACGGAGGGAGCGAGCCCAACACCGCCGAGTACTTTGCTAATTGGTTTCTCGCTGTCCTGATGTACCGCTGGTACGCAGAGTTGGACCACCGGCCGAGCATCTGGATGGTGGAGCCACAGGCTCCTGCTGTCGTAGCCGCCCCTATCCGAAAGGAATGGCCTGCAAAGTCTTTTGGGTTATGACCCGTAGCCGACAAAACCTGCCGCAATTCCCCCACAAATCTGGCCTTGGTGAGCAACCGTCCGTCCGTGAACCGGAATAAAAACCCTGGCTGGGCCGAACGAACCGCCAGGTACGCCAGCATCGCCGTGACAGGGCACAATCGGTTGTCCGTTTTTACGACGAATACGTCCACCCCCTTGCGGAAGGGGTCCGTTTTTGAGCACTTTAGGTGGACCCTCAGTAGTTTGGGAGCCACTAGATCGTCCACACTCACATCTCCAAACGTAAGATGACACTTTGGATCGAATGACGAGTCCGACTGCACCGTAATTTCCCCCGAGCGCAGGAAGCCGAAGAAACACACCGCATCACCTGGTCCTGCGTCGGACCCTGCTGGTCCCAGTGGCTACGAATGGCATCGAGAATTGACGGCAGCCGGTTCTTCCTGGAGAGTCCCGCCCGAGCTTGAGACGCCTTGATCACTCTAACCACACCCTCCAGTCTAGGCATGCCGGAAATGGACGGATCCGGGAAACCCCTGGCGATTTGAAGGTGCCTGATTGCCGAGAAATAGCCCTTGATCAAGGAATGAGACAGACGCTCCTGCGCCAACTGGGCTGCGAACCGGCACAGCCCGGGCTCCGTCACTGGAAACGGAGATATGAGGACAAGATGGCAGAAATTAATATAGCGAGATTGAGCTGATGCATTGTGTGCTAGGGGCTAGCGCGTCGTGAAAGTAGCGTTCCACAAGGCGGTCCAAGGCCGTGACGTCCAGTCCGGCTTGAGAGAGATCAACAGGTCCACCAGTGTCGGGGGATGACTGTGGGCGTCGGCTGAGCCTGCGGGTAAAGGGAGAGAAAGGTAAACCGATTGTTCCTAGAAAGCGCATCGGCCAGTGAATTGTGGACGCCCCGGATGTGGGACGCCGACACCATAAAGTTAAATTTTGCCATGAGGAAGCAAAGGCTCCTCATCAGATGCATGAGGGAATCGTCTCTGCTAGTGCCTGCATTGACCAGTGCCACAACCGCAGCATTGTCTGACCGGAAGTGGACTGACTGGCCGCACCATTCCTGACCCCAAAGAGCCGCCGCGACGACAATGGGAATCATCTCTTTGACTGCAATGTGGCCAGGGCCCATGGAGGCGGGCAGAGTTGATTATAGAACGCCCCACAGCCCGACGCGTTTGAGGTGACAAGCCTGGTGGGGTGAGCCTTATCGAATTGAGACATCATCGCTACGCCGTTCCACTGAGCTGCGTACACCGACCACCATCGAATGTCGGAACGAGCCGAAACATTGAGGCGAATGTAGGCCATGGACAGATTAATGAGCCGACGCAAAAAAGTTCGCCCCTGACACACCGCCTTCGAAGCGTGGTGCAGGAAGCCGATGAGAGACAGGAGGTCCCGCTTTCTTCCCGCCCGTTTGCCCTCCCATTCCCAAAGGAGCGAACGGAGACGGGTGAGCTTGAGCCTCGGCAACCGAATTTCCAACCGAACCGTGTCGAGCTCCAGACCCAGGAAGGTAATCTTCGACGACGGGCCCTCGCACTTAGACACCTCCAGTGGCGTGCCAGTGAGCGAACAAGTTGCCATGATACTGGCCAGGTTTTGCTGGCAAACTGAGGACTTCGGAGGGCCCATGGTGATAAAGTCGTCCAGGTAGTGGGCGACGTAGCTGACTCCCCGCTGGACCACTATCCATTGTAGAGCATCCGCAATGGCTGTGAAGATCACTGGGGCCGACCGGAGCCTGAACGGTAGAACCTTGTCCACCAACACTTCACCTTCCCATTGCACGCCTAGCAGGCGCCTGTCGTCTGGGTGCACCGGAACAATCCGATACGCCTGCTGGATGTCGACCTTTGCTAGCAGGGCTCCTCTCCCCATTTGTAAAATACGATCTACTACACTGTCTGTTGTGATATACGACGTACTGCACATGTCCTTATCAATACCGTCGTTGACGCTAGCGTTCTCGGGTGAAGACAGATCCACAATCAGGCGCCAATGGCCTGGTTTCGCTTTTTTAGGGATGACTCCAAAGGGGCAGTGGATGCGAGGCACTACATCTGGGTGGACCACTGCCATCCTGTTCAGCAGCTTTTCCTGGGCCAAGTACGCTGACACCACCTCCGGGTGCTCCAAGGCTGACTTCATGTTGCTTGGTCCACTGCGAAGTGGTTTCGAGTGGTCAAAGTCCACTCTGAAGCCATGGCGGATGCCTTGGGTGACATACACTGCCAGTTGGCGGTCGGAACCCTTGGCAGCCCGACAGGTGCCGAACCCTGAGCCGCCAACTGACGATGTAATCGAAGCACCTTTGGCGGCCCCGAAGGCCCACAAATACACACCCCCCCAACACACACAGTTAGCAACACAACACAAAGCATGCCACCAACTACCCTAAACTACACTATACTACAACACTAGCTAGTACAATGTTCAGAATTATTCAGAATTGTTCAGAATTGATCGAAACCTTAAACAGGACGTCTCCGGGTGATCCCCTTTGCACGTTGCACACACATGCAAGTAGATGCAATCCCCAAACGGGCAGTCCGGCTCTCCCGGTCGATTCCACCGTCAACAGGGCTCCAAGAATGACGCCGGAGGGGGCCTCCTCTTGAGAGACCGCTTGCTGGAGGTCGAGAAGGAGGACGAGAAGGGACACTTCGAACCTACTGAGGGGGGTGGAGAGTCCTGAGCCCGCTCGGGGCACGAGGCCGCGGAGTGATCAAGGGACCGACAAGGACCACACCACGGGGGACCGTCCACTCCCTGCCCAATAAAACAATACGAGTGGAAGCCCCCATCCACCTTCGACCAGTTAGTCCTGACGGATTCGGCTGCCTCGCCCCGGAACTTTCGGTCGTATAAAAGCCACAAAGGGAACCTGTACCGCTTACTGAATTGACCATAGTAGCCATGTAACTGAGAAGAGAAGGGGCTCGCTCAGGAGCCTTGGCAATAAGGACTGCTGCATACATAGCAAAGCATTGCACCCAGGTAGTGAAGTCTGGGACGAGGCGTGTCGAGTCTGCCAAGCCTGAAGTGCCCGAGGTCGCTCCTGCACCTTGCCGCAGAGATGATGCCGGCTTCGACAACCCCTTTGCTGGAGGCAGCTCCGAGAAGTCCAGAAAAGCCCCAGATAGAATGGTCTCCACCACCGACCGCCTGAGAGGTGGGATCCCCGGCAGCACCACAATGGTGTCCGGGGCCTTGCTGGGCACCGCCACGAGCGACATAAGAGGGCTGGCCATTGCCGATGCCGAGCAGCTGGTGTCTGCAAGGCTGGCCATAGTACTGACACCCATAGCATAGCTCCCAGCACCCGGGAAGCTGGCATGGACCCTAGGTGCAAAGCTGTGAGGGTTAAATAAAACAAGAACAACACGCTACAAAACCACCACAAGAGCCACTACCCCTTAAACTACGATAAAGAACACCCCTAAAGTAACCCCTAAAGTAACCACCTGCTTGAGAGTAGGTCTTGCCGACCCTACCCCATTAACCTATGCCGCTGCAGCTTGAGAGTAGGTCCTGCCGACCCCGAGCTCTTGCTCTCTACCCCTAGCAGCTGCAGCTTGAGAGTAGGCCGTCCGACCCCCGAGCTCTCTAACCTAAGCAACTGCAGCTTGAGAGTAGGCCCCCAGCTCCCAACTACACAAACGAGACACTACCAGGCCAGCAACCCCCATCTCAGCCACGCAGATTTCACATTCTCAGAATGGAGAGTGGAGAGAGGCCAGTCGCCCACCGGAGTGGGTGTGTGGGTATAAAAGACATACCTGAGAGATGGGGACCGAGATGGGAAGGCAGGGAGGAGGATGGCAGAGAAACAGTTGGGACCGGAGACCTCGCGTCCATCGCTACCTGAAAATGGCCACATTCACCATTTGAACTAACATGGCCTGCAGGGTCGCCAGTGCCGACGGCGCACTCTCCGTACCTGCCGTCGTACTTGACGGGGCCAACGAGACTGGAGCGATGGGCAGGTCCTCCGTAGTAGCCATGAGCAGTACAGCAGAAGATACACGAACAGATACATGAACAGTTGCAGCACAGAAAGACGGAACGGCTCTAGGTAGGTTACCTGAACAATTGATACTGCCACGAGTAGTCGGCACTACCTAGAGTACCTCACACGCATGCGCTAGGCAGAGCCATGCGTTACGCATCCGGCAATGCCGCACCCGGGTCCTTGATGCTAACCACATTTAATGTACCATTAACTTCCCATCATGGTCGATCATTACCCACTTGTTGAGTTTCTCTGTGATTCTGCATACAGCAAAATTTATAAAGATGTTCATCGTGATGTCACTGTGTGTACAAAAGCTATTGCTACGTATAATAGCTAGTAGCTTTAAGTAACTGTTCAGTGGTGCTGAACAAAAATCGGAATATTTGGTAAACTGAGTAAATTTAGTGAGAATAGGTAGCCGTGGCCCACTACCAGTCTTGGACTTCGTAAAAGTCTAGCTGGTAAAAACTACTTATTGGGATAGGACAGTTAGAGCAAGGATATTCGACATGGTAAGTAAACACAGTCAAAGTTTTTGAGATGAAGTTTTCCCAAAAGAACTTGAACAAGAGACTCTCATCAGTGGCAGATCCAGGAAAAATGAAAGGGGTTTCCAAACTACGAGCTCGCAGCGCAAACCCACTTCCGGTCACACGTGACTAGGGAAAATCACATACTCAGCCAGGGGAAGTCCCATAATAGACTTGCGTAGAGCTAGCTAGCTGCCACGAACAGTCAACTAACTAGCTTAGGCTAACCTGAACACTCCTTTGGCAGTTGATGCATCAAAACAATTAACAGGTACAATCAAATTACAATGGCTACAAAAACTGATAAATAGCTAGCTGGTAGTTGTAGTAAAGCTAGACTGCAAAGGGGGGATCCGTGGCACCCTAGGATCTCCCCCTGGATCCGCTACTGCTCATTCACAGTACAAGGAATTCAATTAGTTTTCACAAGCCATTATTGGAGTCCCATTTTGGTGGCTGTGTGGGCGTTTTTACCATGTAAAATTGATGATCTTTACAAGGTCAATTATATATGTATATCAGGAGTGCATGCATGCACTCCTGTATAATTATATAAGGCCACAACAAGAGGTAGTTCTGTTTCTGGTCCATCCGCTGCTCAATATTTCACTGGGCTGTTTTTTCAGCAACACACCTAATGCACATGCGCAAATCACACCCACTCACTTTGGGTTGAGTGGGTGTTGCACCTACAACACTTCAATATTCAGTAAGTTAGTGTTTGTATCTTGTATTATTATCTTGTATTTTGCAACGAAAGATGTTATTATGCTAACACAATAATTATGTGGTATCATTTTGCTTTTTTACTTTGATACAGAGCACGTACAATGGCTCAAGCTAGTGCATGCAATGACAGCTAGTATAATTGTAGGTGTTTGATATAGAGACAATTCTCGGTTCAATGTCTAAAATACCTCTACCTGTATGTTATTTAGATGTTATTTTTGTGTTGTAAACCTTTTTTAAAGACAAACTGTGAAAAATAAAAGTGATGACACTGCAAATATGTGTGGCTCAGTTGCTGTTGTCCCTCCTGGCCTCACGTAATCAGGGAAGCAACCTGACCGGAAACAGAACTACCTCTTGTTGTGGCCTAGGCTACCAAAAGAAATTTGAAGCTTAATTGCTCTATTGAACGCATTAAGTCTGAAGTCCTAGAAAGAAACTACACCACCCCAGATATATCCCACTATACAGCACTCAACATAAAGTCAACAGAGTTCCTAAATATAAACAATGTACTTCAGTGAGCAAAACCTTTTCTTCTCTTGGTTGGTCATAAATATATTAAAGATCGAGTCAAGCTACTTTAGTAGACAAACATACAAGCTACCACAACTCAGGTGTAGTTTTGATTCAGAACATCAAACTTAGTGCATTCATAAATAGAAGAGGAAGAGGGATTGGTAACGGAAAACCCTCGTGTAACATCCGTTTTACCCGCGGTTCAATCGAGGCTGTGTCAACCAATGCACTTCATCGATCCTTGAGCAGCTGTAGCAGTCTACACAGACACACACACACAAACACACTACCGTCATGCGCAAGCGAGGTATACGGTAGTGTGTTTGTGTGTGTGTGTGTCTGTCTGTGTATATAGACTGCGTGGTCTATCTGTGCATATAGACTGCGTGGTCCGGCTAGGCCATGCTGATGGCCTATTTCTACACACAGTGCATAATATACACAAGCATATAATTATGCTCAGTCTGTGCAACTCACTCATATTTAAAGGTTTATACCTATTTTAGCAGTTACAGCCAGCACGCTTACACGTTTTAGCAATACAAGACTATAATTATACCACAACAAGAGTAGATAAGAGCAAGAGTGTTGAACTGCAATTTCCTGCTCCTGCGTCATCACTTGATAGTTATCAGTACTAATTTGTTATGTTAGCAACACTTCCCAGAAACCACACACGCTGTGATTGCGTCATTAATTGAATAGTGACAACAATGCATGATGATGCATGTCAAGGCAAATGCGGTTCCACAATTACTACAGCAGTTCAACACTCTTACTCTTATCTACTCTTGACCACAAGCATATAATTATGCTCAGTCTGTGCAACTCACTCATATTTAAAGTATTTTAGCAGTTATAGCCAGCACGCTTACACGTTTTAGCAATACAAGACTATAAATAGCAGCTGTTCGCCTAAAACTTTACTGGAATGTCCCTTTTTACTGGGTGTGGTCAATCATTAGCAAGTACTACACTAGCCTTGATTCCAGGCTGCGAAGAGAAAGGCGGCCTGGTATACCTTGTATGCGCATGCGCGAAATAATTGACAACAATTTCATCATAAAAATTGTAAAAAAACGGACAAAGTTACAAAAGGGAAGAATACGTATGACAATGTGACCACAATGGAAGCTTTCAGAGACACTAATCAAAGTAGAATAATTATGCTGCAGCAGTGTTGCTTCTTCTAGCTCTGTTTATCAAAGAGACAGTTCAAGAAAGCCTCCCAGACAGCTACAGCTGCCAGCTAGAAGAGTGGTGGACTCTTTAATACATCAGTAGATCTTGAGTGAATAACTTCCTGAGTGTCGAGTTTAAGCTTATTAAAAGCTTTCAGGAGTAATCATTATCTTCAGCAATGACTTCTTGTCGAACATAAAGGCAAGATTTAGTAGCAGAAGACTTGCCTGGTCCCATATTACCACAGCCTCATCATATTACCCCCCTTTTTCGGGGGTAATGTACACGCATGCGCATACAAGGTATACCAGGCCGCCTTTCTCTTCGCGGCCTGGAATCGAGGCTAGTACTACACGTGGCTCACAGCATGGGCGTGTCATAAATTGCTGAAAAAGATTATGTCTCGAGAAAACACAACTTTCTTATTTTGAGCGAGCTACCCGGCAAAATAGTCTTGTTTATAGGGCGTAACGCGGATAGTTTTCGAGGTTTTCCAGCAGATTCAATGTAAAATGATCACGTGAACTGCTTCCGTTACCAATCCCTCTTACTCTTCTATCGATGGTGCATTTAATAGAGCATGCTTCAAATTTTTTTGACATCCTTATATTAGAACAAATTGCTGATATGAACTTGGTGACCTTGTAAAGATAATCAATTTTACATGGCAGGGATACTATATAGCGGGTAATTTTCGTGGGCAAGCTGACTTCCATGAAATTTTAACGTAGGCGTGGCTTACCAGAACGTAGGAATGCAGGCAGGCAATGAGACTAAACGAAACGTTTACTTACGAAAACCACTGTTTCTCGAGTTGAACGAAATGTTTACCCCATGAAAATTACCTGCTATACGGTAGTAAAAACGCCCACGCAGTCACCAGATAAGCAAAACTAATTACTGTGTCAGCACATTCCATAGCTTATTGTGAAAAGGACTAATATCTATGCGTGGCATTGCGTTCCACAGACGCACTCCTCAATGGTAAAAGTGTCGTGCCTTGTTACATCTGGTATAATTGGTCTGTGGTTACTGCCTAGTCTAGAGGATCTAGTGACGAAACAAACGTGGTCGAGGATATTAAAGTTATGTTAATTGTGGTTGCTTGAGGTTTTTAACTAGGAACAGTAAATCGGCATTAGGGGTAGCATATACCAAGGGTAGTACGTTAGCCTCGGTTCATAACAGTCAGAGTAATCCCGTATTTGGTATGCAGCTTATGTAGCTTTGACACCTCAGCACCTGCGGTGCTTCATTTTGGGTATAAGCACTGTGGGAAATCTAGTCAGCAAGGGACGTCTAACACTCAGAGCTGAGGCTGCAAGTTATAAGTGGGACCCCATATATATTGCTGGAAGGGCCTTAAAGCGCTTTAGAAAATGCTTGTCACAAATGGTGCAATCTGATTGGTTACTGAGAGGTCCTTTATTTCACTTAGAGACCTCAGCAGAGGTCTTCTACAGAGGTCCATTATATAAGTCATAGTATAACGATGATGCAGTGCATCATTAAAAATAATTTTTTTTTAAGTATTTGTGTTTTGCGGTGCAGCTTTGCAGCTTTTATCTCACTCTTGCAGCTACCAATAGCTATAGTGCTAGTGCAGAGCTAACTACTAACGGTAGAAAAGCAACTTTCTATTAGCAGTTTTTGCTATGCATGATTCTCAAGAGACGGAAATGGCCTTCAATGTGAGTTTTTTTATGTAGACTTAGCCAGAGCGAAGCTTTAACGTTGCTTGAGACTTGTAGAAACTATTGGTTGCAAAGTCTCTCTGTGTTAATATAGCTTAGCTTGCTTAGTACTATTCTAAATCAGTTATAGGCCTCATCCAACGGTCACTATAATTATGGGATTATGATACCCTCACAGGCCCTTAGTAGCGCCCTCACTGCGCTCGGGGGCGCTACAGCCTTGGGGTCTCATAATCCCATAGAGACCTTGGATTCAGTCTATAACTATTATATAGTGAAATAGGGGCGCGGGAGGGCCCATATCGCTAGCATTTTAGGCCCAGAAATCGGTCCATAATTTCGCTTCTACGGTACTAGTATGACATCTGGACATTTTCCAGAACGCAAAATTAATGTTGACTCGTTATTAAACGAAAAAATCCTAATACGTAGTCAGTGTTCTTTAATTTAAGTTTCGTTCGTTAGTACAGTGTAATTCTGTAGCCTACTTAAGGGTCTTTAAAGCTCAGGTCTTTCTCAATCAATTTTTACGTGTGTCCTTTATAAATATACTTCAAAACCGATAAGGTACGCATGGTAGTTGGGCGAAGTTCAACTAAAGCAATATGCACTTGTGCATGAACTCCGCCCTACTATTAAGTAGTGACTAACCTATCATCATAGCAGCACTGCTGAGCCAAGTTCAAACTTATTGCTCCTGAGGATGTATACTGAATTGTAGAAGAAACATAGCAGTTGTGATTATTGTTCGTTTGACCCTGAAACCGTGCATCCATTTTTACTTTCATTACACTTGGTGGACATATGTAGCCTTCTTGAACAAGTAAATTGAAATAAAAAACTTTGTCTTTTCCACCCAAATGCTCAATAAAATTGTTTCGAACACCTTGAACAAAATTACGGCAACCCTCACGTGCAAGATTGTACATTTCTTCATTATTTGGCGATGTTATATTTGTAGGGTCCATTTGTCCATCACTCTGTCTCTTTCTAGTCTCGAGAGGACAAGATACAGCGTTGCCAACAGTTTCCAAACCAGAGTCTGGATGAGTGTAAAAGTTTCCTCTATTATAGTACCCAACAACTGCTGGTCTATTGCTTCCAGGTGGTGTAGTCCATTGAATGCCACCACAAATGTATGAAAATATGATGTACGTGCTGTATCCATCACTGATCACAATAGTTTGATAATTATTAACCTGCACAGAAGGTACAGTACAAGCATGTAGGTACATTTCATAACAACACACTTAATAAAACTGCAATAGGAATTGGCACCCTAAAAAAGAGCTGTCATTCACGTACACATTGTCTACTATGCAAAGTGGATATGATCCAACTGAGTGCATTTTACGTAGCTCTTGCATTCTTGGGCGTTTATCTCTCTTGTATTATAATTATAAATATTATCTCCTGTTAATAATTATGAGTCGTGTTAGTTTAACAAACACTATGATTGCTACATCCAGACAGAAGTAAAAAACAAATGGAAGTGCATGCAGTAAAGTTTGTAAGATTCTGGCTCATTGCTTTTTGTAAGACTATGCTACTCATGCACTTCACAGTTTCACGGGGTATTTTTACTCCTAGGAGTGCTATAATCGTTTGGGAAAGCTAGTGTTCTCTGTAAGTTTTCGTATATCTCTTCACGCACACACACTTTTCCTGCAAACATAATGATGCGTGTACAACCTCCTGCCGGGCAACTAAAAAACAATATGAAGTCTAGGTGAGGCTCTAGATCTATAAGACGATTATTCCCTCTTTCTTTATAATCTCCAGTATAGCCTAGATGGGTGTGGCCTCTTCTAGAGGAGGGGCCACGCCTATTGATGTGTGACAACAACTGGAGAAAAGGTGAACTATCGTCTTAAGGTTATGGGCAACAGTTGCACCTACGCATACACATTTTGCTATGAATATCATTATAAAACCTGCAAAACCCACAAAGACACTCACACGATGGTGCACGTGGTCCAATAGTTCTGTGTCAGTTTAAGCAGCACTGACAGCTAGCCTCGATCCCAGGCCGCACTGAATATGGGCCTGGTATTGATTGAATGTTTGTGCATGCACCACATAATCCCCAGAAACTGGGACTTTGGATAACATCGTATAATTATGCTCAGTAAAACAATAACGTTACAACGAACGAAAGTGGATTGAAGGAAGTAGGGAGTGCATGAGGAACAGAGTTAACATGTGCTTAGAGGAACTGACAGAACTATATAAGATCAAGAGGCAAGGCTAGGCTACTGGTCGTCTCTCTAGATCTAGTGTTGCCTCGAGTGTTGCCACGGCCACTATTGTAGTAGTTGGGAGGATCTAGCTGAGCGTGGGTAGTAAAAAGGATTTAATTAAAAAAAGGTCATAATTAACAGAAAGGTTAAGTGGTAGTGTGACTGGTGTCCGACCTCCTGCATATACCTTGCTCTGACATATTGAGTTTCTAGGCTATTCCTGAGCTGAGGCCAGACTCCTCCTTAGGGGAGATAGAGATGTTCTATAAGTTGATGTACGCCGGAATTTAAGTTAGTCATTATTAATTTTACTGATTCACTCCGTATCCTAGGTGATTTCCAATGAATATGAGCCATATTTTACTTCCCCCAGGGAAAGTATGGAATATGGCTCATATTTTTACTTCCTACAAGCACTATTCAACTTTTGAATCATCTTGACAATTTGTACACAGTAAAATAGCAATACAGCATGCACAAAGTTTTTGTGGACTGTGTTTTGTGCTATTGTCATATTGACCTGAGCTAGATCTAGCTAGATCTAGCAGTCTAAGCTACTTATTATGCACCTATCAATGTCAGTCCCCACTACCCCCCCGGCGGGACATAGTGGGACATATAGTGGAGTTTTGTTGGGGTTTTGATTCAGCAAGTAACCCCGAGGTGCGGGATTGGGTGGGGAATTTGACTTCCTCAATATACAAACTTATAGCAGTAATATCCGGAAAAGTATAGCACATGCACGCGTGTAGTCAAATCCCGGGGTTGTTAAGTGGGGGTATGGGAGGAGAAGTGGGGATTTGATTTCAACAAGGCCCCCTGGGGTGGGGCAATTGATATTGATGTAAATCAAATCCCCACTAAACCCCGACATAGCCCGCATGGGGGGTAGTGGGGACTGAAATTGATGGGTGCATTACATGTTCATGAGGCTTGAAACACTGCAGTTCAATCCTTGCTCTGTATTTCTAGTCAAGGCTGTGGCTCAGAGGTAGAGGAGTACAGTGCATGCAGTGTTGGTAGACTTGTGCAATGCAAATTGAAAACGGCAGCTGCTGATATTGGTGGGCATGCAGGTATGGTCAAAGTTTATGGCTTCCAGTAGAACCTAGCTGCTTGGAGAAGTACATGAGTAGCTAGCCTCCTTCACAAGGCCTCAAAAAGGAGGCCTGCTACTGACTGCTTGCACATGCGCCAAAATTTTCCCGTAATGTTTCTCATTAAACTGAATTTTTACCCGAATTATATCCTAAATAACATATATACAGACAAAGAATACTCTTCATAAAGTCAGACACAGAGCTATATAGCTAGCTAGCTAGAGACAGAGCTGTATTGGTTACAGCAGCAATTTCTTTCTGATAGAGTCGACTTTCACCAAGGCTAGTGTCAGATGGGCGTGGCCTATCCATATAGGCTATTGTCAGCCTTCCATCCGTTCAGAAGATTGTTATCCACACTGTTGCAGGCTGTGAGTCCTTTGTTAACATAGTAGGCTAAGGGTAGCTATTAGAATGCTATCACACGGGCTAGAAACCTTCACAATCACACTTATATCTACTTTCTTCAATCCACTTCCGTTCGTTGTGACGTCATTGTTTTACTGAGCAAATACAATGGTATCCGAATTACCCACTTTCTGGGTAATAGGTGGCGCATGCGCAAACAGTCGATACCAGGCCCTCTCTTCGAGGAAGAGCGGCCTGGGATCGAGGCTAATGAGTAGCTAGCTCTCATACTTGACAGCTGTAACTGTTCTAACTGCATATTCTGAGGCACAAAAGTGGCTGTGAGAGCAAGCTTGACTGTCTCCATTGATGTTCGAATCACTGTTTTGCTGTTTTTGCAGTAGTTGTTGACTGGTTGCCTAGTAATTATGGTTTATAACCAACCTCAGCCTCGGGCTACGCCCTTGGCATTGGTTGGTTATAAGCCATAATTACTAGTCAACCAGTCAATAACTATAACTTGCCTACTGGCAAAGTTTTAAAACGACAAAGGTCAAGTACGTACTACCAACCTCCTCCGTGAGGTGGAATCATGTGACAGTTTATTGTGAATCTGATTGGAGATGTCAATTTTTGACATCTGAGCCAACTCTAAATTGCCATACCCTCTCCCTGGCACATGTCAGATCACGTGCAAGGGTATATTAGTGGGTCAATATTTCAATGAGGGTGCTTTCTAATGAGGGTGTCTCTTTTCTACCAGGAGACTAGGGTGCTTGCTAATATAACGAGTGTTGCAAGCGTGCGCTTGCTAATGCCTCTCGCCATGTTTTTGCTTTCGCTCAAAAGTATTAGGTGTTATAGAAGAGGTAAATAATTTGCAATGTGCTTATTGTTTCACAAGAAAGAGGTGTACGTCCACAATTAATAGTGTATACTGTGAGTTTGTCAAAGGCACGGGGTAAGAGAGAAGAAAAGAAAAGAAAGAAGAGAGAACAGACAGTAGTATAGCACAAACAATATAGTATATAAACGAGCAGAAAGTGTGTATCTATCTATATTAATACTGAAAAGAAAAGACTTGTGTACATGTATCTATTGTTACCAGACTTGTGTACATGAATCTATTGTTATCTAGTCCATATGGTGTCATTTGTTTTGTGGCTTACCGCTATACCAGGACCTCAAGATCAGAAAAAGAAGTAAGTTGATTCTGCCACTGGATTCTCTAACATGTGGGGAGGAGCGCGCATGCGCATTGCATCCACAGGAATAATTAAAGGGTGTGTCCAAAGATATCAAGTTCACAATGGTTACTATAGCTAGCTGCTTTAACCATAGATAAAAGGATAGGAAACGGATCACGTGATCCCATAAGCTGCATATAAAATACATACACTGAGCTAAGATACAGCTGTGTTTCGCTCCCAAACCCCCAGGAAAACTACTTCTATGGCTGTTTTGAAAAATTCAGACCTTTCCAAGTCTCCCTACCACTTCAATTTAATGTCCCTTTATACTAGGTATAATTTGGAAATAACAAACTTTTTTGGGATTGCTAAGAAGTAGCTAGAGGTACAGAAACATTGCTTTCACTACTTAGGATGTTTCTTGTACCAATAACACCTATAATACAGCTAGAAAAACCTATATAAGTAGTGTACTGTGTGTCATATAGCCTCAAGTATTAAACAGAAGTAAAAGTTTAGCAGCAGGGTTCTCACACTGACAGTAAGACAATCATTTGTCTCTTTTTTGTGTTTTTGGCCATTTTTTTCCACGTACAGTAGGCGGCCTCGAATGAATCCCGGGGGAAACGCGGATAGTTTTCGAGGCGCTAAGTGTTT
This sequence comes from Halichondria panicea, assembly GCF_963675165.1. Lineage (NCBI taxonomy): Eukaryota > Metazoa > Porifera > Demospongiae > Suberitida > Halichondriidae > Halichondria > Halichondria panicea. The sequence goes on from NC_087379.1 coordinate 3,399,840, forward strand.
CCTATCCATTTGTCTCTTTTATCTATGCTTTAACAGATCTTTTCTGACTCTTGTAGCTAACAAAAAGCTAGCGCTTTAGTGCAAGGCTAACTCGTATGTTGAATAGAAAGTTTGTGGGAACAGATGATGCTATGAAAGATTCTGAAGAGACTGCAACAGCCTTCAATGTGAGTCAAACTAGCCATAACTCGAGAAAGAAGCTTTAGTTTGCTAATCCACGAATCAAAATCCAAGAGAACGTGGCTAGAAGCCTATAGAAGCCAGTGGCGTAGGAAGCACGGGTGCTCAGGGTGCTGGAGCACCCCCTTATCTCAAGCTACCTTACCTACTTGTTCCATGAAGTTCAGAACAGCTAGCTAGCTTGATATAGCAGCTAGCTAGCTAGAAGTTAATTAAGTCGAGCTAGTAGCTAGCTATACTACATTTAGCATAGTTACGTACACAGTACAAAGGTCAGCTAGATGAACCACATCGTAGATATCTCTTATAAAGAGCAAGCACATTGCGAATCTGCAACAAGCAAGTCTCCTCTCATTTTTGACATCAATGGTAAGTTTACATGAACAGCTACTAAAGAGGGTAGCTAGACTATAGATCAAGTGTAATTGGATCCTAAAATAGACATGCTGTCTAACTGCCAAACGTTCGTTTTCCTCACTGCGAAGATTGAAACATTCCTCCAAAGTACAATGACACAATGCAATCTTTTTTTAGTGGTATATTCATACCCACTTAACAGATTTTAGTATATAGCTATAGCAGAACAATTAATCCAGGTAAACTCACGTAGAATAAATTTTGATACTGATAATTTTATACCAAATTTGCTCAGAATTAATCTCCGGGAATGTAGAATACCAAAATTTCCCGGACCCCCAGATTTGTAAAGCACCCCTTTACAAAAACATCTTCCTACTCCTCTGGAAGCTGTTAGTTTTCAGCGCATTGCAACCGTTGAGCAGTTACAGTTGGAACAGACACACACACACACACACAGTAAGCTTTACCGTATCCCTCGTGCGGCTACGCCTCGAGGCATAATGAGGATGCATATTCTGCCAATGAGGGTGATCATTGTTGATCTTCTTATGAAGGTGTGTTTTAATATACTTTGAGGCTGGGCTGATCTATGATGAGGGTGCTTGCTAATCATACGAGCTCTTTTCTTTGAGCCAGTGACTCTGAGTGTGTACCATAATCTAAAAAAAGCTGAGAAAGTCCCTTGCTGCGAGAGTATACTATGATGTAAATAAACACATAGGGGGGAGTCCCTTGCTTGCAATAATACTACACCACGCATGTAATGTGCGTACAGGAGTCCCTGCTTGCATGTTCCCTATAGACCTCAAACAATGTGCGATTGGCCGGGGAAAACACCAAAAAGCTAGCTTAGCTACACCATAGATAGATAGAGAGGGGTTGGAAACGAAAGTACCCTTGAAGTACCATCCGTGTATCTCTGCGGTTTAATTGAGGCTTACTTTTTAACACGAGGGCTAAACATGAATAATTCCTGAGAATTGTTTTGCTCTCTGTAAGAAGTTCACGAGCAGCTCTGCTGCTAAACACCAACTTTCATCTCATACATTTGGGACAGAGGACACTATTATTTTAGTCTAACTCAGGATATCCTTGTGTTTTCATCAAGAAAGAAAATGATAGAACGACCATTGTGGCAGTATATGTCGACGACCTAGTTATTCTAACGAAGACTCCAGAAGAAATGCAGCATACAAAGGATATGTTTGCCAACCAGTTTAAGATGAAAGATCTTGGAAAACTACACTTTGTCTCGGGATTAGTGTCGAACAGGATGAGAAAAATAGTCGAATGTGCATCTATCAAAAGCAATACATAACTTCAATGCTATTGCGGACTATCCGAAGCTAATCCAGTGGCAACACCAATGGACTCCAATGTTGTACTTGTTAAAGACGAGGCAAAAGCAATCAGGTCGATCAAGTCCAGCATGGTTAGAAGTTTGTTGTATGCAACCACAGCAACAAGACCTGACATCGCCTTTGCCGTTGGAAGGGTATCAAAATTCAGTTCAGCACCAACCACAGCACACCTCACTGCAGTCAAGAGGATCTTCCGTTATTTGAAAGGCACCATGCATCTCGGATTGTGCTATGAGAAGACAGCGAATGTAGACTTGATTGGCTACTCAGATGCTGACTGGGCAGGAGATCATGATGATAGACACTCCACAAGTGGTCATGTATTCTTGATGGCAAATGGAGCAGTCTGTTGGAGTAGCAGAAAGCAATCACTCGTGCATGGCTTTATCGACTTCAGAAGCGAAGTATGTGGCATGCACTCAGCCTTGCAACTCAAGAAGCGATATGGCTGAGAAGATTGATGACTAACATCTCTGCGAATCTGCAGAAGAACTTACCAATCTGTTTGAAGACAACCAAGGAACAATTGCTATGGCAAAGAACCCGGTGTCTCATCCTTGCACCAAACATATTGATATCAAGTACCACTATGTACGTGAACAGGAGTGCATGCACTCCTGACGTGAAGCACTACAGGACAAAGAAATCCAAGTGACTTATTGCCCAACTGAAAATATGCTAGCTGATTTGTTAACCAAGTCACTTTCTCGAGTACGTCATGAAATACTTCGAAAACAAATTTTAATTGTGGAACTTCCTTAACCTTTCATTAAGTGGGAGTGTTGAACATAAAATAATTATAATTTCAAGGTTGAACTATGTCTGATTATGACTTGTTAGTTGTTATGTTATTATGTCATTTAGTCTATACCTTAAGGTGACATATTTTCGCGTGTATTACATTTCTGCTATTTCTGCGAATGAGAGTAAAATCGCAAAAATTAGTACTCGCAAATTAATAATTGGCCGCCCTCTTGTTTAATGTATCCAGATCGACATTTCGCAAAAATTATACCAGCAAAATGTATAAAACTGTAAAAACGCAAACAAATCTACCTGTGAAAATATGTCACCTTTAGGTATTATTCTAGAACATTCTAACAGGCGTTTATTTAACCATGTGTATATATGATCGATTTTTGTCAGTCTTGTCAGTTTCATTGAACATAAACATTGAACAAGCCCCCCCCCCTGTATCTGCCCCTGATGTGCACGTGTGTATTATGTTATGTACGCTTGGCACATCCACTGAGGCATTAGCACCGGTGGTGCTTTCATTTCCTATTTATTGTTACTAATCAGCAGGGGCGTAGCCAGGATTTGAAGGGGGTAGAAGAAAGAGGGCGCGAAGCACTGAAATTGTGTCAAACGGAATACACACCTCTTATAAATGACATTATTTGCCTATTTGGGCGTGGCCCAATATCCAGTAGAGAGAAGCTAGCCTATTAATTTTAGCTATGTACAAAGTCTTATAGATTTAAGCCAGTAAGCTATAGCTCAGTTTAGAGACTGATTCGTTTTGCTTGCGCACTACAGCTATCGCTAACTGCAGCAAGATATGGAAGAGAAGGGGGTGATCAGCAAGATAATCAGATACATTTCTTTGTGTTTTGTACTAGATTTATGCAGGCTATATGGGGGTGCTCGAGCACCTCCCCTGGCTACGCCCCTGTACTCTACTCAATAACTGATAAAAGTGCATACCTATCAATGTCTTTACCTTATTGAGATCAACATCTCCAGCTAGGTCAGGGTCACCATGAGGATATGAATGAACCTGATCCCAATGAGAAGCCACGTTCCTGAAAACTCTCTCTCTCCATCACCCTGAAAGCTTCTTACATGCTCATTTACTCTAGTAAGTAGCTCTGCAGCTATTTCGTTGCCTTCTTCTTGATAGTAGTATGTAGCATATCTCACTGCTCCTTCTATTCGAATATCATTGTCACTCCAAAATGGTGCAACCACAATTTTATTTATTGCTGTATCAGGCACATTTGGAAATGGACTGGGATAGGAATAGCTCCAAGCCTCACCAAACGACACAACTCCGTTTTCATTTACCTGCATGCACGATAAAAGCAATTGTGTATTGAGAGTGTGAATAGAGCACAACGTACACATAATTATTATAGTGGAATCCTCCGTAAAAATACTCTCTGGGGACACTGTGATATATAATATAATGCACAAACCACTGAATATAAGTACCATTCTATGAATTCATCAAAATCATACTTGATTCTATACCCTCAAAATGTATTTCCAATATTCAGGCACAGTGACAGAGAGAATTGCATGTACATCATAATTTCTATACACATTACAGAATATCTGGATGCGGCAGCTACTTAATAAGTCTTACGTATGCTGTAGAAATAACTTCATTTCCAAACAGTATTCCATGAGATATAGTAATTGGAGGAGATGAACTGTCTTGCACAGCATTACTAAGTTCCATCGCCCCTGGGAAATCCCGAAGATTGTAGACGAACAAGGATGAAGCAGAAATCTCTTGCACGTGGCCTATACATAATTCAGTATGGAAACCATAGAAATCAAAGGAAAAATATGTCCATAATTATACTTGTTGCATTTTGAGTGGGCAGATCAAAGGAAACACTGTGCCAATATCTGCCATATGGCACAGGTCAAGCCTTGAACTGTGCCACTATCTAGATACTGGCATAGTATGGCTGAAGTTACCTAAAGCCCACCCTCCACCTAGTAACCTGAAACGGTCCCTTTTATCGGTTTAACAGATTCAGTGGTAGGCAGAAAACGTTTTTCATGCGTCTGGTGCATTCCACAGCCACCACAAGTAGTTGAAACTAGTTGTCCTATAAAAGGAGTGATGTGTACACAGAAAGGAATGCCAAGGAATGCAACAAATCAGTTGTTACACAGCTCACTCGTGCGCACATTGGATATATTGGCTCAGTAGTGCCTTTTCCCTCGAGGCCTGCGGCCCTGGGCCTAAGTCACTACTGAGCCAATATATCCCATGTGGCACTTGTGCATGTGTCACAACTATAACATATACCACATGCAGTACAGCTATGGCAATCACAGTGGCGACAGTAAGCCAACCACAGAGCTATAATTTATGACGCCCACAAATTAACAGGGTATTATAAAGCACAGTGGTTGAAATACGGCTCTGCATGTATGTGGTTCGGTCTAAAGTCTGCATGCGGTTGAATCCTCAAGAAAAGTATATAAATGTGGCATTTTTGAATCTATATACATGTATTTGATTCCAGACAGGCTAATTGGCAGCTTTTCTATTTTGATCTGCAGCGATAGAGCTATATAATTATAGAGTTTCAGTCTCACGTACATTCAAAACCAGCATATTGGCCAGAATCTAGGGGTGACAAAATAATTCACAGGACTGCTGCTTTCAACTCAACACTAAGAGTGCTATAATTATAGCTAGTGAAATAGACACAAAAGCTGCTATGCCAAGATAGTAGCCAACTACAAACCGCTTTATGTACCATTGATGCTCGTACTCTACAGAAATTATTGTTCCTGCATTACCAGCATTACCTACATCACCAGTGTTACCTATACACGTACACCATATAGCTCGTTACTATGATGACAGATTATAGTAGTATGATGTAGAGTAGACTACCGAATTTTATCAGACGTTAATAATCGTTAGCTAAAAGTGCGTATAATGCATGAACAAAACGAAAAATTGAACTGCACAAGGTGGTTGGTTATGAGACTACTAACTGGCGAAAATTTGGATTAGGCCAAGTCGTTTCCAGTCGGAGCTGTATTGAATCAATAGGAAAAAACTGTTCAATCAATCGATTTTCGGCGAGTGTAATCTATATAGCTATTTCCGTTTTTGCCATAACTACACAGCTATAGAGTTAACTGACACATAATGGGCTCAATCAAGTAGAGTACAGTACATGGTGGAGCAATTGCAGAGTCAGTAAACCTTGCGCTAGAGTACAGTGCATCCAGCTTAGAGAGGGAGTACAGGGTGGGTAGCCATGCACCTATTGGTATACAGTCTACTGTAGTTTACCATAACCTTAAATATACAAGGATGTATACTCACAGATGGCGACTGCAAAACAATTATTATGCATGCGCAAGCGAGGTATACGGTAGTGTGTTTGTGTGTCTGTGTAGACTGCTACGGCTGCTCAAGGATGAATCAAGTGCAAGTAGAGTTTCTATAGGCTTCTAGTCATGTTTACTTGGATTTTAGTTCGTGGGTTTACAAAATAATGCTAGTTATGCCTAGTTTTCATTGGTTTTGCTTACTTGGAATGCCATTGCAGCCTGAAGAGCACGTAGCCAAAATTGTTTACCAAGTGTTGCTGTTTATGTGATTTCTCTCTTGGATGCTAGTAGCTACTACTGTACAGCCATTTTTACCATGAGATAGTTCTTATCATACAAAAAACAAATCGAAAAACTATGAATAATCGAAATACTGTATAAGTAACATTGAATGCCATTACCTATAAGGCTTATAAACACATACAGTTGCTACTCTACTTAGTAGTTAGCTCTGCACTAGAACGCTAGCTATATTGGTAGCTGCAAGGCTCTGCTGATGCAGCCATTAATTTTAGACTTGAACTTTTGGCATCGATCGTTTTTAACAACAATCATAGTCGATCATTACCCACTCCTTGAGTTTGCATGCAGTAAAATTAATTAATGCAAAAATGTTCATCATGACTTGTGTATAAAAGCCATTAGTAGCTTTATGTTTAGTTATGTAGTTTTGGCATCTCCGCCGAGGCATCAGCACCGGACCTGCGGTGCTTTCATTATACACAGCACAACATAATACTTGAAAATAGATAATTATACATGTTCAACGTTCACCTACAATCCCTTTTCTCACTTTAGCCACCTATAGGCGGCATGGCTACTGCTAATGTTCAAAAAATCTTTGTGCACGCTGTGTTGGAGCTATGCACACGTGTAGGTATACCAGCACATGCGCATTGCCTTCACGTGGTATTTTTATTGACTGACTAAGCCTCTATAGCTACAATAATGTCATTACAAATTAAGTCATGTGTATCTATACTTGCAATATAACGTTCTATAGTTTATAGCTCAGAGCAATCTATAGTACCGGTACTATAGCTCATAGTTCCCTGCTAAATACACTCAAATGGGACCATAGTGCACTCTTTTTTCACCATTCTCTGCATGCATGCATATAGACTGATAGTAGAAGACAGACTCTGACAGGTGTAGTGCATGCAGCTCAAGCAATTAGCTTTGGATTACACTCGGCAATAATACACGGCAAGGGCAGATAATTAGTGTTCAATCAGCTGCACCGCGCCTGTATGTTGTACCTCCTCTGCGATAGAAGAGGAAGAGGGATTGGAAACATTCAGAAGTACCCTCGAAGTATCATACATGTCTTCGCGGTTTTAATCGAGGCTTACTTTTAGCACGGAAGGCTAACACGAATAATTCATGAGAATTGTTTTGCTGTCTGTAAAAAGTCCACGAGCAGTTCTGCTGCTAAACATCAACTTTCATCTCTTATACTTGCATGAGGCCATTTAAGACACAGCACACTATTTGTTATATCATATAGGTACTATAGGAACACAAGCATGAAGAGTGCGCTCTGTGTACTTCACATACTACTTCACGACGATCGAGATTATGTTTTCTTTGTTTCCAAATTATACCTATACCGTACCCTCGCGAAAATAAGCCCATCTTCACACTATTTGTTATATCATATAGGTACTATAGGAACACAAGCATGAAGAGGCGCTCTGTGTACTTCACATACTACTTCACGACGATCGAGATTATGTTTTCTTTGTTTCCAAATTATACCTATACCGTACCCTCGCGAAAATAAGCCCATCTTGAATAAACGCCCATCCCCTCTTTTGCTTCGAAGCTCTTGCACGAGGGTATATTCACTCGATTATAAGCCCACCCAGAATGAAGAGTTTGAGCATACGCAGTAGCTAAATGCCACATGTTGACTATTAATTTTAGTGAAGAAAGTAAGTTTTAGATAGTAGCTAGTAAGACTATACTCCTTGCTGGACCAAGATCAGACATATAACTTTCTCCGTATAGATCTATTTGCCCTTGAAGATGTATATGCAGGGAACAAGTAGTTCTATAATTATGCAGAGAAAAGAAAACGCAGAGTCCAAGAAAGTTATCACACAGGCCAATTTTGCAGGTTACCTTGCCTTGGTTTTCTGAAACAAAGTACCTGATAGCTGCTCTGTAAGAGTATGACCTACCATCCTTTGGGAAGTTTCTGCTACATCTGACATCGACACAAGTGACAAGCAACGAATAGAGTCGGAGTCCACTTCTTCATGTTCATTCTCTTATCATGCTTTAATCATACTCATGCATTAGTTTATAACATTGTTGTTGTCAATGAAATGTTCATACTATAAATAAATAAGGAATTGTCATGGAGCAAAGTGTACCGTACCACCCTCGCGAAAATACGCCCACCCTTTTCTGCAAGAAGTCTAGGCTTTTTAGGGGACTGGGCGTTTAATCGCGAATGGCGAGTTTTCATTCGAATATATGCCCATCCGCGGCCTCAAATCGAGGTTTACACTTTGCTCTATTATTAATTTCCTTTTAATACATAGTGATGAACATTAAATTTTCACTGACAACAACAATGTTACAAACTAATGCATGAGTATGATTAAAGCACGACAAGAGAATGAAGCATGAAGAAGACTCTGACTCTATTCGTTGCGTGTCGATTCAGATGTTAACAGAAACTTCCCGAAGGATGGTAGGTCATACTCCTACAGAGCAGCTATCAGGTAATTTGTTTCAGAAATTAGCCCATGTGATAATTTTCTTGGACTTTGTGTTTTCGACTACTTGTTCCCTGCATAATTTTTTCTTCAAGGGCAAACTCCATGCATACAGAGAAAGTTATATGTCTGATCTTGGTCCAGCAAGGACTATAGTCTTACTAGCTGCTACGTACCTACTTTCTTCACTAAAATGAGTAGTTAACATGTGGCATTCAGCTACTGCGCATGCTCAACTCTTTATTCTGGGTGGGCTTATAATCGAGTGAAAACACCCTTGTGCAAGAACTTTGAAGCAAAAGAGGGGATGGGCGTTTATTTAAGATGGGCTTATTTTTGCGAGGGTACGGTACTATCAGGGGGCATGTGATTCAGTAATAGGGGTAGCTCAGAGATGTACGCATTGGACAAAATAATTTTCTCAGGCTTTCGCGGGAGTTGTGAAGAAATACATGATGGTCCCCAGAGCCACTACGTAGATCATTGTAAACATCACACAGTGGCAGATCCGGGGGAGATCCCAGGGTGCAATGGATCCCCCCTTTTAGTCTAGCTATTATGGCTTTATAGTACAAGGAGCGTATAGCCAGGAATTTTTGGAAGAGGGGCAAAACTTATCAGCCGCGCAGCGCCGAAATTTTGACCGGAATCCACGCCTCTTAATTATGACATCATACTTGACTTCTCTACATAGTTGGGTGTGGCCTGATGTTTTATTTGCCGCATAGCCATAGAAGAAGCTAGTTTAGCAAAGAACAAGAATTGTCTATAGATTTAGACCAGAATAGCTCACAGTTTAGAGACTAAATCGTTTTGCTTGCCTACTAGCTAGCTAACTGCAGCAAGATTTGGAAGAAAGGGAGTGCTCAGCAAGATAATCAGCTAAACTAACCTGAGCTGAGTAGTAGAGATCCAGAAAAAGGGGGGCATTTGCCCCCTTTGCCACCCCTGGCTACGCCACTGACAGCTACCAGCTAGCTCAGTATCGTTTATCAGTTTTTGAAGCTATTGAGCACCACCCACCTACCCAACTAGAGCACTGAAGTGCTAACCTGACAGAATAAATAGATTTACTGGGTATAAAACCCGATAGTAAATAAGCAACAATTCTACTCCGGTAAAGGATCAATAGTGCCTGGGGGAAGTAATTATATAATAATTATAATCACTGGACATCACCTAGGATATGGAGTGAATCAGTAAATAAAAGATTAATAGCACCCATAACAAGCACTGGCAAGGTTAATAGCACTCGGCCTCGTGCAATTAGTAGCCTTAATTGCTATTGCTTGTTACGTGTGCTATTAATCCCATATTGCATGCACTCTTACTACCTTTTATATTTAATCAGAATTTATTGCCTGTACATGTCACTGCATGTACGTGTCACAAAAACTAATTTGTGACATTTTATTCACACAGGTAAAGTGGTACCCATGTGTTATGATCTTTCTTCCTGCCAATCACGTGAGGAGATTGGCTCCAGACTACATACAGACTAAGGGCTAGCTAGAACAGAATTTCCTTGTCGCTCAATTGGAGCACTTATTAGGCGCTTCTAGATCTATTAGGGCGGTACTGTAGTAAGAAAAAAGACGATGACGATATCATCGGCACATTATCTATGGACAAACACATACACACGGTGAGCTTAATTACTAATTATATTATACCTCTGTGGCTATAACACCATGGAGGCATAATGAAATTGTGTACCCCAAGCTCACCATTAACCGTCAGAGTGATATTCATCTTTACTGATCCTGCAATGTTGGTTGCCACACAGCTGTAAACACCAGAATCAGAAGCCTCAGAGTATATTAACGTAAGATTGCTCTTAACACTGGTTTCGTTAGTAGAAGTGTCACCGATCAAGAGTTTACTAGCATTGTTTGTGATCACCATGTCGAAATATTCCCACGAAATCTCTGGTTTTGGGATGCCACTTGTTTCACATGAAAGTGAAACCTGCTCGTCCACAGCAACAGTAACACTAGTGTTGTCACTTATCAGTGAGGGTGGAGCTGCAAAACATAAGCTAATATCATGCATGTAGCGTAGTGTGGAAGGGTGATGAAATTTAATCGTAAGTGGGCGGTAACCGCAATTCTCAGTTAGAATGCTCTACAGCAGTCACTTTTGTATGCCACTAGCTCGATCTAACTGACCTGGCGTACGTGCCTGTATCAAGCTGGCTTAGCTTGTTTACCATTGATTTGACTAAAGAGAATTACCGTATAAGCTCTTTTTAAGCTAGGCGCCCCTCTAAAGATGCCTAAAGATGCGCCATGAAGCCTCCGAAAGTAATTTTCCAAATGGAGCTCCACCACGTGTGAGTAATTATTTTTAGACGGTGCATGGTAAATAGAGGTAAAATGAGCAAACAGATCACAGAATTCATATATGGGCAGCCCCTAAGCCAAAACGAACCACAGTATATATATACCTCTTCAACATGTGCAACCTACGTAAAGGCCTATTGAAAGACCAAAAAACTGCTGCAAGTGCCATATGCACAGTCTATTTGCAAAGCTGTTTTTTTACCTCCAATTAGAAGGCGCCCCTTAAAGACGCACCATCCAGCCTTGAAACTAAAATAAGAGAGGGCATGCAACAGCAAATGAGCAGAGTTTAAACGTGGGCAGATGAATGTGCATGATTGTATGAAATGCTAAAAATAGACATTTCTATTTTTAGCACGTTTTACATATTCACACATTCCTCCGCCCACGTTTGAACTCTAGCTAGCGCTACATGTAATGAGTTGCATGCCCTTGAAATTATTGTGTTACAAGATCAACAGGCCTTTTTCTGTGCTGAAATACAGCTACAGCTCCCCCTCCCGCTTATTTGTTTCCGTGCTTTCCCCAGCCAATCCTAACATTGATTGCAAAAGCTTTCATCGTTTAGACTAGTATAACAGTATAGCCATATACCATAATCATACATACCAATTACATACCAGCAAGAATTTGACCAGAGAGGTAAGCGTAACCAAGTGCCGGACCACCACTGAAACCATACACAAGAGCAGAAAATAGACCTGTGTTTGTCGCATGTAAGCTGTGTTGTATAGGTGACCTTTGGTCTGATCCAGTGAAGCCAGATTTGCTGCAGCCATAACCAACAGTCACCATATCTGAGTTATTAATTTTAGTCCAATCACAGTCTATTACTTCGTTATCCAGGAGAATGTCTATTTCAGTGTACAGCTCCGCCGTTACTGTAACACTGATAAAGGTTGAAGGAAATGTAGTTGTGGGTAAAGCATAAAATGATACTCTGTTTACATAGCTGCCAATTGGAGAAATCAAAGCTACAGCTGTGTCACCACTAGAGTCTATAACATTATCTATGGATGCTTGAAAAACCAGTACTGGATCAAGAGATTCAAGATAGCAGTACTCGGAAGAATTAAACAGATGTTGAATGATGTCGTGAAAATGGTACGACACTTTCCCACAAGTGTAGTTTATCGATGTCTGACTTGCTGCAATAATTTTAAAATATTGATCACTTGCTCTTCCAGCGAATGGTGCTAAGAGGAATTTGGAACCCCAGGTGTCAAGAGGAGGAATATGTATAGCTAGCGGTTCACATACACCGGCAGAGTCAGCAATATTGCCACACTCATGACCACTGATTACAGTGATTGGCCTGTTTGAGACGATTTTTGTGCCAGTGAGATTTTCATGACTGTTCACGAGCAAAGTTTGCATCTGATTCAGACGCAGTTGCCAACTAAATGAGCCAGTAGATACCAATACAGTTGGAGCGTTCTCTATTTGAAGGTCAGTTGGAATATTTACATCTTGAGTTGGATATATAACAAAAAGAGTTTCATTTTCACATCCAACAAGAAGAAATTGACTATGAGCAAAGCCTGATGAGTCTTCAGCCGAGAATACATAGTAAGTGTACTCTCTAGCAAGTTCCAGTTGCAGGCAAGGGTATGCAAGAAATACTCCATGGTTAACCCCATTTATATAATTTTCTCCAATAACAAACAAAGGTTCATCACCAGTTGTATACACATGAATTCCCTTGTTCCGATCGCTAGAGCCCAACACTTCTAGTTCAATATCGGAAGCAACTGTGTAAGAGGAACTTGCAGATATGGTACCTCCATCAATCTGCATTGGAATGCTAGTATCGGCACTTAGTGTTTCTACAACAAAGTCAACCGACGAGGTAGCAGCTGTACCGATCAACAGCCTGACTGATGAAAAGGCACCACCACCAATATTAGGCATGAAGCCAAGATAGAAGTCTGTTCCATAAGCAGATGCTACATAAATGGATACTATGAGACATGCAAAAGAAACAGGAAATAGTTGCAACTGTTAAAGTATTTAGGCTTCATCAAGCACATTCAACTGAGAATTTCAAAACTTACACGGTGTACTCGTTGCAAAAGCGCCAGAGTAGTGAGAAACTGCAAAACCTATAGATATGAAAAATACATGCTGTAACAACTTGCAATCGACAACCAACATGTGGTCAATTATGGCTTCACATAAATAATTACAACTAACTTTTGGGTTAATTGGTATTCCCACATGATGCTTTTTTACTGTCTGATGTCATACGTAACGTTATAATTATGGTCTATAGTATAATTATAGGGAAGTTTTAGCTTGTCATTGCAAAAAACGTGAGTCCAGGTGCACCAGCCTGATCTTTACTTCAACCTGAGATTGAACTCACTCAGAACTAAGAGATACAGAGCAGCCATTCTTGCTGCACTTGTGGGTACAATCCTATAGCGTACGAAAGGAGAAAAAATATTTTTATTATACTTCACTGGGCAAAATTCCAAATTGTGTGCATGGTTTACAAACATCTGCATGTGGTGCATAATGCCTCTGTCCATGTTTTCATGGCGCTGTGGTATTAGTTTCCGCAAGTATGATTAACAGTTGTATTGTGAATCTTGTCATACTTGTACAAAATGACTTTTTCCGCCTATTGTGGGATATAAGAGCCTCAAAATTATTATATTCATGGACATAACTATAATGTTTCCGCCTATTGTGGGCCTCAAAATTATTATATTCATGGACATAACTATAATGTTTCCGTCTGTAGCCTCAAAATCATATTATTCATGGACATAACTAGTTTTTCCGTCTATGATAGCGGGATGTGATCTCAAGGACATTATTTCCACAGCATGTGGCACAGCTGAATGAGACGGAATTAACAATTCGATCTGTAGATGCTAGTGCCTCGGTGCAAGCTTTGTTATAAACTGCAGCTCTTAGTATCGCACCAGCCCCGATTAAAACTAGGTCTGGAGAACTTCCTATATCACAGTTGTGCACCGCCCAAGTAGCTAATTACTAATAGTGGTCACAAATAATAGTATGACCACAGTGTGTTACAATAATGTGAAAACCACAGTTGTGCAAATAAATGATGTAGTTGAGAAACTCGATCTAGAGTCCTCCATGCTCAGTGCTCAAATCAGAATGGATCTACTATGCAGAAATAGAAGAGAAGCTATAATTATAGCAACTATATATACTGGAATGATCTAAACTGAGCTGAAACCAGCTAGGCAGTTATATGCTTTAAGATTCTCAATGGTATCATGGATTCAGTTCTCAGAGCAAAAGATGCAAATCAAATCTTATTTGCAGTACTGCCACTTAAATATGGATTGCTGGTTTCAGGTATATTAGTATAGGAGACATCCTTGAAGCTAAATATCTACAACTCAGCTCTTGCTTCTGTGCAACTACCTGGAACTTCTCTCTCTTTCTGTGATCTTCTGCATGGGGATAGTCTTACAGAATTTATGTTGTGAGTTGCATCTTGCTGGAAACTGTAGCAACAAGTTAACTTCTTTTTGCCTCCAATTGGCCGCAACGGTTAACACGCCAAGAAATCTTCTCAAGAAAACACTCGGGGCTGGTCGCGAGACTAGGCAGCTCTCTTCTCACTCCTGCAGCTATATATACCAATAGCTAGAGTTATAGTGCAGAGATAACTACAAGTATAGTAGTAACACTCGATCCATGGACAAGTTAATCTAGTACTCTTCTGAAAAGACTGCAATGGCATTCCAAGTAAGCTAAACTAGGCATAACTCGAAAACGAAGCATTATTTTGCAAATCCACGAATGAAAATATGACTAGAAACTCTTTAAAAAACTGCAGTAAGCACTTGCAGAGCTAGTATGTATGTACATTATCCATAGTAAATAAATGTATGGTTTACATCATTTACCTAATTTCATCAGAGGTCCATGTAGCACTATTTTACATGTATTTAGCTGTGAATTTGAAGGTATGAAACTTTGTGGGGGGATATCTTGAGCTAGGAAGTAGCCATGGTTGCTTGAGAGTGATTACAGTGTAGAGGAAGCATTGAAATATGCCTTAGGCATAGCTAAGTTGAGAATCACACACCTCAGAATCACCCCTTTGTGTTAACTCACAGCTAGCTAAACCTAACGCATTTCTGAACCAGATTAGAACCTGGGATAAGGCCCGTTTACACAAATGCAGTACGTTACATTTCAACCCATTGATGTAGCTGCTTGCACCATGTGTACTAAAGCTTTTAAGTCTGCATCCAGTTCGATCTATATATTCTTGCTGTGATAAAGTTGTACAACTCACCTCGGGAAATGTGTAGCCTCCTAGATCCTTCGCAGCCTCTCCTTTTTCTGTTCTTTAGCTTTGTCACAGAAGAGAAATATTGGAGGAACAAAGAAAGAAAGAAGGAAGCAACTAAGAAAAAGGAGAGCCTGCCTTGCTAAGTCGCGTGATCCCCTACTGACGTAGACAAATTTTAACAAGCATATATGGGCGAGAGAAAACCTCAACAACTGTCCTCCCACACAGTACTTGGAGCGCGCATTTACCAGGAACATAATCTGTTATGAACATGAACAGTACAGTACAGTGCAGTAGAGTCAGCCTTCGTGAGACCTTTAGAGTCAGTAGAGAAAGTATGAAAGACTAGAGTAGACTATACTGCTGTAATAATTATATATATCTACTAATCAAGTGGGTCTGTTCTGAACTCAGGAAAAAAAACTGAGCTAAATTTAGATATTTAGTCTCTTTAGTCTTTACTAGGTAAGCCGGCCCTCGTCTACGATGTTGATTCTGGCTTACTATCTACGATGCTAACAGCTTTTATTTAGAGTTTGCAATGCGTAGGCATGCTGTAGCTTTTTGCTCTGTCAGGCTCCGCCCAGCTAGTGATTGCCCACGTTCATTTTCACTCGTCTACACTCGTGTACAGTCACGCGGCTTAGCAAGGCAGGCTCTCCTTTTTCTTAGTCTCTTCCTTCTTTCTTTCTTTGTTCCTCCAATTAAATTAGTCCCGTATCTTATCTTATTGAACTATGACAAAGAACAGAAAAAGGAGAGGCTGCGAAGGAGGCTAGGAAATGTGTGATGCTGAACTATATCCTGGTCCTTGTATCAAAGTAATGACTGTGAGTCTACCTCGCCGACTCTATTCAGAACTGTATTTATATCATAGAGATTCATATTATAATTTAATATAGCCTCTACTATAATTATATCTATGATTATAGCACTCTTGGCGCATGCACAAAATTATTATTCTGTCTCTCCTGTTGGACAGATTGAAGAGTCTAACTCTTCAATCTATGGTTGGACTAGGCCTGTGCCAAATATTCCGGAATAATTTTTGAATAATAGGCAGTCTTTTTAAACTTCTACACGTACAATATACTGACATTTTTCCAGCGTAAAAGTACGTGGAATATATAATTATAGTACGTGATAATTATGGCATAAAAATATATAAATGCAGACACAGCTAATTATAGAGCCCTATTGAGCTCTCTCCTCGATATCATCACTCATCTGCAGCAGCCACTCTGCTGCACGGTCAGTTTTTTGTTGACAGTGTGACAAAGCTCTTTCACAGTCCGCTTCATTAATGTTCGGGATACCCATGTCCAAGAGTTTGTTAATACGAATCTCCTGTTTGGCCTTCTCGAAATTGTTATTGTGTTTTTGCAATGAATTGCGTATTACTGCTGACGCACAGTCTGAGAATTCAGGATCATTTCTGATGCTATCAAATGCTGGGTTCCCATGAATACCAACTCTTGAGCCGGGGCGTGGGTGCAAAGCAGTTATTCCTACTGCAGCTGATGTTTGTGAGTTGGTCCTATCACTAGAAGAACGACGGGATAGGTCTGAGGAGAAGCTTTGTCTTGGCTTAGGCACAGGAGGGTTAGTGTCTGCCTGGTGTTCTCCTGGTGGTGACCACACTTCCTTCTGGCTATGTCTGTGTATTGAAGTTAAGACTTCTCTTGGACGTGTGCTGTCTTCGGTATTAGTAAAGCTTTGGCTGTTGGTTGGGGGTCTACTAGTGCTGTTAAGAAATCGATATGAGCGAGGCATCATAGCATCTCCCATTGCAGCAGCACCTGCCACACTGTACTGTGATACGACATGGCCATCATTAGATGACATAGGGTAAATAGGATCTGGAAGGGTAGACCCTGCTGTTGGGACATCATCATCCAGAATACTCCTTCTTTGTACATGTACGTCAACCGCTGTTGTGGTAGCGAATGTCCTAGGAACTGCATAGCCTTGTGACGATGCATTTGGGGGAATATTTATGTAGCCATGAAGATTAGCAGCTAGGACAGAGTGAGGTCCCATGCGAATGTATCCATCTTCTTGCTCTTCGTGACTGTCCCCTATTGTAGCATGAACATTTACTTGTGACAACCGCTGCACGACATCTTGATCGGGGAGATTAGTTCTGCCCATTACGATATACGAGTTGTCTTCAGATATCTGAGTTTGAAGTTGAAGTGGTGATACGGCACTTGCATGTACACCCTCTGCACCTGTCCAGTGTAACAAGTAATAGCTATACTCAAAGTGCATACATGTATAAATTATAGTTGTGGACATGCTACTATAATACTTAAAATTTGAAAATAAGCACACAAATACAACGAGCGAGCATCTGGTAAGTGAGGTTTTGAAATAGAAATGATCAGTAACAAGTCTGAATTTATTATCATTGTCTTATGGAAAGGCATCATGTAACTCAGGTACCCATTACGAACATGAGCAACCAGCAATGCAAAACTCACTAGTTGTGTGCTGAGGTGAGCTATGGTCCGATGCATAGCTGGCTCTATTGGCCACATATCTCTGATGTCCCATGAATTTAGTATCGCCATAGGTGATCTCATAGCCCAGATCAGGCTCTGTAGACTCCACATGCTGACTGGAGGCATACTGAGAGGAAGGGGGGCGATTGGATGACTCCGCTGTTGTCATTGTGACGACAGACGTTGTGGAAGAGGTTACATTCATTAGTGGAGACTGCTGACCACCTAGTGAGGAAATAAAAATAGTGAAGAAATACAAATAAAAGTAGTTTCTGTAGGTATATACTGACCAGTTTCAATTTGAGGGACTACTACGACAATTAAAACATAATGTGTGGAGCAGTGAATAACTGAGTAGTCTGATGTTCTGAGTGGACTTACTAGGACTGGGGCTGCGTGCACTACTTAGTTGAAGATAGGGGGACTTCGGATTGGTGGGTTGGGGGGAGAAGTGACCATTCTGCTTGGGGCTGGTGACTGGTGAGCTACCAGGAGGTGTGTATCGTCCCAGGATGCTACGAAAGAAAAATATATAGCACGCAATGAGGGCTACACAAGAAGGCAGTCATGCACTGATAAAAATTTAATGGCTAGAAAGCAAATTATATGAACAAAGGACTCAGAGCTTAAATTTCCCTCCTATACTAACTGGTTAAATTGTTACAATGTACACTGTATGCATACATTAGAAGCATGTGCTAGCCTTGGTCCTTGGTGTTTTTTCTCTAATTGAACGTCAGATCGAAAAAAGGCCTATGTCCATTGCATGGGTCTTAGTGCACGACTTATATAGAACCAAGCTTAGACATCCCGACTATACCACCGTCGTAAAGGTAGATGAGAGCATCTTCTGGATTTAGACTAGTGTGCAAGCCTTCTTGACCAACGCAACAGAGGGCATAAGCCATAGCTAAACTTCTTCACCATAGAAAACTTTTTCAACATAGATAGAAAAAGAAAGGGGATTCCCTAGATTCTGCAGCATAAATAAGTGTATGCGCACAACCGTATAGCGGATAATTTCATGGGGTAAAAAATTCGTTTATCTGGAAAACGGTTTTCGTGAGTAAAAATTTCGTTTAGTCTCGTTGCCTGCACTGTATTCATACGTTCCGGTAAGCCACGCCTACGTTAAAATTTCGTGGAAGTCAGCTTACCCACGAAAATAACGAATTTTTTACCCCACAAAAATTACCCGCTATACGGTATCACCCATGCAATAGACACTAGGTCGTATTTTTCTCCCTTCCGTTCTTAAGAGAAAGATCGGCCTGGGAACGAGGCTACACATGTGCATGTTACATTCTCAGTCTCTGCTCACCCTACGTCTGGTTCGTTGACTTGCCACTTTGTACCATCCCTCCCCCAATGCATCATGTGATCCACACTGGTGGGATCACTGATCGACAAGTTTGCTGCCTTAACCTTCCCAGAGTTGACCTTGGCCTTTATATCGTCCAGAGCAGCTACAACATTGGTCACATTATCTGATGAGAGCTGACCTATGGAACCATCTGCACTCATCCCAAAGATCCACTCTGGTTTGGGTCTAGAAACATGTCGGGCACATGAACAGATTATGATAATTGTTGTGAGAGGGTCCGGTTAAATTCTAGGGAAATAACACCTATGGCTAATCAAATCGTATTATAGGTATGAAAAAGTTGACATGCTCTAATTCAATTGCAAAGCAATTATTAAGAACATGTTTGGCTTGGCAACAATCAAACTCACTTGTCAATGACATAGATCAACTCCCCTGTTTTGAATGAGAGATACGAAGGATCTTCTGCGACGTCATGTGACTGAATAGCACGAACCACAGACGGAGAGCACTAGTGATAAAAAAGTAGTCCACAGTACAAATAGTGTGTCCAAAGTGTGTCCAAATTGTAAAAAAAACATACAACTAATGTACATTAATTATTGACTGTTAATTAAGATTTACATACATGTACGTACATGTACTTGCTGCGTGTGAAACGCAAATCAACGTACAGTTTCAATTCTCTGGTGAAGCTGAGTAAATGAGGGTCGGTCATGGGGGCTAAGGTTCCAACAAGATTTCATAATGTCATACATCTCAGTCGGACACCTCTCCGGTCGACCTAATCTCTCACCCCGCAGAAGCATGTCTCTTATCTCAACTGGACTAAGCCCCTCAAATGGTGTCTCCCCGAGAGAATAGATCTCCCAGAGGACCACTGCATAGCTCCAAACATCAGATGAAGTGGAGAACTTGGCACTTGTGAGGGCCTCTATTGCAGTCCTGTTAATGCGAAGAGAATTCAATGGTCGCACAATTTCGAGTACTCGACTATTCTGTTACATGTATACATAGTGCATGCATGCTAATAAATGCTGACCATGCTACAGGGATTCTAGCGCCAAGGTTGGAGAGATTGTACACTTCAGAATGATCATCCAGTACTCGTGCCATTCCAAAGTCACTCAGTTTCACCTGTATATCAATACACAACATACTTAAAGCTAGCAACTCTAATACGCAAGTTAAACACATTGAAAAGGAGTAAAACTATTGTTAAAACCATGCACTCCTGTTAAAACCTACATTTGTACTATGTACACGAGATTATATAATTATACACGTACATGCATGTACACTATACAGAGATCAAGAACGGACCGAGTCTTCCTGCAGAAGGAGAATGTTCCTTGTAGCAAGGTCGCGATGTAGTATCCTGTTCTTCTCCAGGTACCTCATAGCATCGACTATCTGATAGGCGTAAGAGTGGAAGCCTCTCAAAGTGAGTCGTCCACCATGCTTGTGGAGATAAGAGTACAGGTTACCCAGTGGGGCCAGCTCCTCAATCTGTAAAATCATAATTATAGAGCACAGCCCTCGGTGTAGTTGTATAGTATGTCTAACAATTAAATGATGGCAAAATTAATGTGCCGTATTACTAGAATGTTTCGCGCGTGCTTGCTACTGAGTCAAATCAGCAGACTTAGCAATCTAACCGTTACATTCTGGCAAAGATTGTAATGTCCTGGTATGATCTTTGCGATACAATTTTTGCGAAGAGATCAAAATCGCATAGGAGGTTTGATGCTCGCAAAACATTCCAGCTAACAGTAAGTAAGAGCCTGAGAGGTCATGCAAAAATGGCAATATTATGTCTGCATGTGAACGTTTTTGGACTATCAAGAAACTGGTTTGTTTCCAGATCTGGTCTTTCGCTGCAGAGATATGAACATAGGTTAGGGTTGCCTGTTTGCCTACCTCACTCGCTTTCCAGCCCGCTGCATGGCTAGCTAGCTAGCGGGTCAACACTCTCGTTACAGAAACATCCGGTTTCTGGGTGGGGCTCTAAAATGACTGCATTATAAGCTCATCCTTGGATACATATAAGCGCATAGAGCTCTGTTATTGACATCATCAGAGCATACTCTAGTTTCTACCGTACTGCAGAGTTAGGTTATTCACTGGGGACTTGGATAACGAAAGAAATTGAGCATTATTTACTGGACCCCAGCTTTGCAAGGTCGCATGAATACACAGTAGTGTCCTAGCCTCGATCCCAGGCCGCACTATCATCAGGGCCTGGTATCGACTGCTTGCACATGCGCTAACCATCCGCTGGTATCTGGGCTACAGATAGCAACGTTTATGGTCAGTAAAACAATAACATCACAACGAACGGATATGGATTGAAGGAAGTAGATAGAAAGTTTGATTGAAGCTAGGTTTCTAGCCCATCTGATAGCTACCCTTAGCCTGCTATGTTAACAAAAGACTCACAACCTGCAACAGTGTGGATGACAATCGTCTAAACGGAGTGAGAGCTGACAAGAGCCTATATATGGACAGGCCACGCTCATCTAATACTAACTTTGGCAAAAGTATACTATACTACTGCGTGCTACTAACTCCATCAAAAAGAAATAACTGTACAACAAACCTATAGCTCTGTCTCTAGCTAGCTAGCTATAGAGCTCTGCATGCATGTGTACAACTTAATAATTATGAATTTGTATTCTCTGTCAGGATATAGGAAATTTTACGGGAAACATATCCAATAATTTTGCGCATGCGCAAGCAGCCGGTAGCAGCAGGTCTTCTCTTTTGTCTTGAAGGCCAGTGAAGGAGGCTAAGTAGTGTCCATGCATCTATTTTGGCTGCATGTACACAAATTAATGCAATCGAAGTTCCTCAAATTTAAGCTGCGTAACAAAATCTACCATGACAATTGTTGTATTGAGGCTATTAATTTTATCCAGCTTAAAACGATAGATATACGCGCCTCGAGATAATAAAGAGTTAATTATGCCTCAAGGCGTAGCCGCACGAGGGATACGGTAAAGCTGACTGTGTGTGTGTGTGTATTCCAGCTGTAACTGCTCAACGGTTGCAATGCGACGAAAACTAACAGCTTCTATAGGCTTCTAGCCACGTTCTCTTGGATTTTGATTCGTGGATTAGCAAACTAAAGCTTCTTTCTCGAGTTAAGGCTAGTTTAACTCACATTGACGGCTGTTGCAGTCCCTTCAAAATCTTTCATAGCATCATCTGTTCGCAAAAACTTTCTATTCAACACATGAGTTAGCCTTGCACTAAAGCGCTAGCTTTTTGTTAGCTACAAGAGTCAGAAAAGATCTGTTAAAACAGCTAGCTATAGTAGCCATTGTGAACTTGATCTCTTTTGGACACACCCTTTAATTATTCCCCTGTGGATGCAATGCGCATGTGTGCTCATTCCCACATGTTAAAGAATCCAGTGGTAGAATCAACTTACTTCTTTTTCTTGAGGTCCTGGTACGTATACCGGTAAGCCACAAAACAAATGATACCATATAGACTAGATAACAATAGATTCATGTACACAAGTCTGGTAACAATAGATACATGTACACAAGTCTTTTCTTCTCAGTTATAGATAGATACACACTTTCTGCTTGTTTATATAATATACTATACTGTCTGTGCTATACTACTGTCTGTGCTTAAATTCTCTCTTAGTCTGTGCCTTTGACAAAGGTTTGCTCCCACTATTTGGCTACAGGCCATTTAAATAACATGCAGTTGCTTCAGTATCGTTGATTTAATTCTGTGATTGAATTGTGCTGGACTACTGACTATAATAATTATGCCTTTGACAAAGGTTTGCTCCCACTGTTTGGCTACAGGCCATTATTTTAAGACGATCAGTATACACTAGTAACTGTGAACACCCCTTTCTTGTGAAACAATCAAAGCACATTGCAAATTATTTACCTCTTCTATAACACTCTAATACTTTTGAGCGAAAGCAAAAACATGGCGAGAGGCATTAGCAGGTGCACGCTTGCAACACTCGTAATACTGGTAAAACGGTAGGATATAATTATACTTATATATACGTACCAGCATGAGTGGTTCTGAGAGCACAATGCCATAAAGCTTGATGATGTTCGGATGGTCCAAACTACACATGGAGTTAGCCTCCTTGATGAACTGAGTCTGAACCTCTTGCCGTCCATACAATCTCTTTACTGCTACCGACACCTAAGCGTGTGTGTAAAAGGCACACGGTCATCATAATTATATAAGCAAACATAAAATTAATGAACATCATTGCAATGTGCCAGTTAGCAGTGACTAAATTTGGGATCTGCATGTGTATACACTCGGGACACCCATGCACTATATTTGTTAGATTTGGAACTTTTCATATCATATCTGTGTGCATTATTTTGTGCGCGAACATCTAGACTGCATAATGTAGTTTTGTATTGAGAATTCCCAAGAGAACTAATAGTGAGTACACGTTAAGTGCATGTATACCGATAGTGCAATAACTGATCAGTTATTATAGACACAATGATCTGCACCATTCTAGCATAACACAAGAAGCCCCTAGACAACATACACAGTTGTTGTAGCCTAGCTACTACTTTAATACTCACGTTACAACGTAATTACACACTTATTCATCTATGTACACAAGCAAGAAGTAATTGCATGCATAATAATTATTTGCTTTACTCACTGAGCCATGAACATCAGACCAGACCCCCCTATGCACTGAGCCGTGTGCCCCTTCTCCAATCTTGTCTCCCAGACGTATCTGGTCTTTTGGGATAACAGAAGCTGCACGTGACCTCACTGCAGTGGGCTCGTGTGCAGGAGGGCCACCTACCTCGGGGGCTGGGTCGTCAAACCTGTTTGACTTCCCAAGAAGCCAGTTCTGCAGCAAAATTAATAGATTTACTTTGTAAGAAGGATAATGAATTAACGATTATAAACTATTGGTAGAAACTTCATGTACTCCTGGTAGTATTAATGACTTGACGGATCTACTTTCTATTTATAGGAATTGTGTAATACATTGTAGTTGCAATTTAAGAAAAACAGCTCCACAGACATTTTCACTTGCGATCGCGAGTCAACGTTCAATTCCATACTTGGTATTGTTATTCACTAAAATAATGTAATGGCATAGTTATAATTGCACATTAACTTTACTGATTTGTTGTTTTAGAAGCTTAAATACATCACACTTTATTAGCAGTACAAACAAATCAAAGCTTCCCTGATTGTATGTATAGTGTCATGCATGCATACTCAACTCTTCATCACACAAATTAGGCAACATAGTGTTTGGGGATTATTAATCAACAATCAAGTGTACAACGCATTACACATCACTTACAATAACTTTCAATATACGAAACTGGCAACAAAATGTGCTTACAAGTTATCTACTCTGGAGTGGAATTTTCTCACGAGTAGATAACTTAGATAGATAACTTAGATTCCATCTTGATAAACTTTTGGCTTTTGGTCATTAGTCTATATAGCTCTTCCCACAGTATAATTATAAAGATTAAATATCTCGGACTCCTGTACATGTATACGTACCAATCGACACAAGATTGATTAAACAGGGTTTAGGATAAAGCTAGTCTGCTTTCAGGCCAGCTAGACGATAGCATTAGTGGGGCATCAAGACTATACAGCAAGCTTACAATAGAGCTAGAGAGAGGAGCTGGGAGGTTAGGAGGTCTATTATTAAAATAATGGTAACCATACCTTAAACTTTCCGTAGGATTCAACATTTTCTTTGACTTTCTTTCTAAGCCTGATTCTTTCTGGCCTGGTCAGTCCAATCTCATTCAGGCTAGCGTCGTCTACAGCCACATCTTTGAGGTGAGTTAGTCTTTTCACTCCACTATCCACAAACTTAGAAAAATATTTGTGCAGGTCATAGTGCTTCAAAAAGTTAAATAGTCTGGTCTGCTCTTGCCACAGGCTCTGATCTTCTTCAAGCACAATTCCTGTAGCCATAAGGCCCTGACGGTTAAACCAAGATCAAAGATGATCATAAAACAACTGAACAAAAATACTATGTTCTAGTTAAAAGGGGAATTCCCTGGTGTGGGTGAAGGGTCAAACATCAACCTGTCTCACGTGCACAGCATGCCACATAAAAAAGCAGGAGGACAAAAGAGGATTGAACAAGCTCACAACTGGAAACTAAAGCCAAAGGCTAGGGTTAACGGACTGATTTTTTTGGATTTGGACAATAGTTGCCAGCGTGGCTCTCTGTATCTTATAGTATTAACTCCCGGACTGCCTATTGGAAGCAGAACCACAGGTGATTTGCCATGATTGAAAATATATTATAGTACAGTGTATGCAACTTTCTAGGATTGGTGGCATGTTAATATTTGTATTTCTTGATGGTTGGGTATTATTGGCACTATGCATGGAGAGTATCGAGCATTTATTCTTTAATATAAACCGAAATAGATTGGCCATAATTATGAATCTACGAGCTACACGTTCGTAGGTTGAAGTTGAAAAACATCAACTTTCTATTCATATTGTAATGCTGCGTAAATATATATACCTATATCCTTGTTTATTTTGTACGAACATGTTTCATTTTTATCTTTTGTAGTTCCCCCTCACCCAGTGGTGCTGCACAGACCCTGCATACGGTTATTGGAAAGGACTTAGCTGTGTGCCCCAATGGAGAACGGTGATGGTACACCACCCACCTATGAAGAGGCCTTCCCTCCTCTAGCCAACCCAACCTTCCCCCCCACCCCCACCCCAATGTTTGCAGCTGCCACTGGCAACGTCAGCAACGGAAGTGCTCAGTCTGCCTGGAGCATCAAGTCTATTCGCAGTACTAACATCACGCAGGTGAGTATTTCTTCATTTATTAAATAGAGGTGCGTAGGCGGCCACAGGTTATAGTACCGGTAGTCTGCTAGTGTTTTTGTCTATAGCTGTTTGTTTGTGTATTCAGAGTGTGCTCTACTGGATGCAATAAGCGCTGAGTTTACTGTATGGATAGCCTCAACGTCACACTTTTTAAACAGCTACGTGCTGCTTTAAGGCACTTCATTTCACATGTACACGTAGAGCCCTGTTTGTTTTCATTAAAAGCTCCAAATTTCTTTGCTGACTTTGCTGTGATCTATGTAGTCCCAGTGCTTCTATATACTGTGCACTACTTCAGCAAAATGCCGTTTTCAAAGCATTGCCATAGCATCACATTTTTAGCACGGATTGTACCTCTAGTTTTTATTGCCCCATGTATAGAACCTGAGAGTTTGCCTTCGAGTGTGTTGCTGGGTATGTACAGGTAAATGTGGTTGCCTGTGGTTAGGGGGCTGGCTTCTATTGGCCGTCCTCCATTAAATTAAAGAGTGACCCAGTCACTTGTGTATTTGATTGGGTTAATCCACCCCTCACTCTAACCACTACAGTAGAAATATTCATTACCTTGTGGGAGAATGTTTTGTTGCCTGTCTGTGTTTATTGGGTGGGACGTAGCCTGTAGACACAAGAGTGTGCTATTTGTCTGTGCTTACAAAAGACTTTTAATTGCTTAATTTGTGGCCAAGTAACGTATACATACCCCTACCTAATTGTGTAGAACCAAATTTGTGAACACATGGCCAATGTGTGATACATATACACTTGTAAAATATTGAACTCCCTCTCTAGTTATGGGGTTCTGCATTGATTCGTTCCTCTTTCTTTCTCCTAAGGTTTTCCACATCCCCATCGAAGAACGTCGCTACAACTTTGCAGATCCCTCATTTGGTGTTGGTTCGAGTCGCCAATCAGATATTGTGCTGGAGATCAAGGAACGAAGTGGCTGTGAGCACATTGAGATCAGCCAGTCAAAGGATCACAGCCTCTCTATCATGGTATCTGGAAAACCTTCAGCTGTTATCAACGCCAGGAATGAAGTTCTCTCCAAACTCCAGACACAAGTTAGTTCTGCCATGTACACATCTACATGTAGCTAGACATTTACACGTATTATTTGCTGAATGTGATTTTACCCAAAAGCCAGCATTTAGAGTACCCCCCCCCCCCCCCCCCCAGGCACATGTTGAGCTGAACATCCCCAAAGAGCACCACAAGTTTGTCATTGGAGGAAAAGGTCAGAAGTTGAAGAGCATTGAGGTAGCAACTGGAACCAAGGTCAAAGTCCCCAATGCTGATGACTCGTCTGATTTGGTCAAGATTGTGGGGACTCGTGAAGGTGTAGACAAGGCTAGACATCAAATACAAGTCATCTCTGATGAGCAGGTGAGATTAAGTGTGTAATATGCCACCTTAAATAAAAGCTACCATTGCGTTCCGTTTAACTGTGTAAAAGTTTGCCGTACAAACAGAACAGAAACAAAAGGCTAGCTAGCTCATTTAAAATTAGATTGGTACGGAAATTAGTCCGTAATAACGATTGCACGTGTTGCTGCATTATAACGCTCAGTAGCTAGCTGGCTACGATGTTAAAGAAATCATGCTGGTCAACTGTTTTACCAAACAAAGAATCTTCATCCTTCCCAGACATAGCTAAAGAGCCCCTAAGAAGTGAAGTCAAGTGAGCTAGTTACTGATACCGTAATTATAGCTGGTATATTTCGAGGGTATACACTTTCGCAGAAATGCTTTCACAGATTTATTCTAGAGACCCGAGGCCAGTTGAGTTGATTTACTACTGCCAACTTGCTCATTCCTTTTCCAGCCTTGCATATTGCAGTCTCCCCATAGCTTTTCAAATAATTATGCCACTGGATTTAGTGGCTGCATGTACCAGCATGTGAATATACATGTACATGTACATAGCTGACACCCGTTTTTTTCTTTTCGTAAAACACACTGTAAAATTTCCATCACTTAATGAAAATACCACTGTGAAACATTGAATGGTGAAACAGTGAATGTACATGTAATATCGGTGCTATAGGGACCGTTCAGCTGTAACTCCATAAAACAGGAAATGCAAGTGGTACATGTAGGGCTACTGGTATATACAGAGGATTTCAAGTTGGCTAGTTGAAGTGCACTCAACCATGACCACACACTGTATGTTTCTTCCGCAATTAGTGCTCATGGTTGACTGCACTTCAAACTTTTAACTTATGCCAACCAACCTGAAATCCTCCATAGTATATCTTAGTGCTTTCTGTGATTTGAATAAAGTGTCAACCCTGTGTAAATTAGCTATATTCAATCAAATGGGTGCTAAATGTGGTTATGCACATGTCAACATAGTTAGCACTCGTGTTCACTATATAGAGCTATTCAAGTGTTAAGCAGTGAACTGAGAAACTGACAATCTTTGGTTGTAAGATCATTTGATGAGGCTTTTTTTGCTGCTTTACCTACCTCATGATCACCTATACCAACACTTTGAAATAAACGTTGAGATACACTTTAAGTTGCCAAGCAGTGAATTACATTGCATTACAAAACTATTAGTTATGTACTTATCCCCACATCCACACGCACATACTTGTAGGCTAAATTGGCTTTTGAGCGACTGGAAATCGAGCACGAGTACCATCCATTCATCATGGGTCCCAACAACTCATTGCTGAAGCAGCTTATTGAGAGCACTGGGGCTCGTATCAACATGCCCCCTCTCTCCATGAAGAAGAGTGAGATCAGTGTGGCGGGGGACAAAGACTGTGTGGCTAATGCTGTGGCCAAACTCAAGAAGATGAGGTCCGAATTGGTAAGTTTTCGTTTCTTTATGGTACAGTAGGACATAATATTATTATACAGTAGGAATTGATATTATGTACAGTGCAACAACCAAAGAAAGTAGTTATTTATACCATTCTATCAAACAAATAAAGTTATGTGCGACGTGTGCTCCCACAGTTACTTGCACTGGTAAGTTGTGTTGTAATAAAGAATAATGGCGGCCGTCCATCCGCTTGCAAATTGAGAAACAATAAATCCACTTTGCCTGCATGGCCTTATGCATGAATAATTAAAGTTTTAGCTATTGAGAGGAGCTACAGGACAAAATGTAAAGATAGTAATTCCAACCGTTGGTGAGCAAAATACGAGTGGAAACTTGCAGCAAATAATTGTACACTGTCTGTCTATATAAGTAGTAGTGTACATGTAATATGTTAAGGGTATAATTATTATAATAGACAAACAAGCAGAAAAATCTCTCTTACTGGTTGTTTTCTGTGGGCTTCCTGAGCGTTGTAACAATCAATTCGTGGAAATTTATCAAGCACATGGTAGCACAGAATGCAAATTCAACTAAACTAAAGTGGCCATTGTCATGCACAGCTAGTTATTGTAAATGAGCATGGCAGCGAGCACTTCCGTCCCAAACAGCTGAAAGAGCTAATTAACTTCCTAACTCGTGAAAGAATTATTAACCAAAACAAGACTCCTCTATGTTCACCGAAATGTAAAAAAATAAGAAATGTATACTCTCTAGTCTTTGGTTGTTATTGCATGAGTGTTAGCCTCGATTCCAGGCCGCTCTCAATTGAGAAAGACGGCCTGGTACTGCGCATGCGTCAATTGCCCCCAAGAATCTTGGGGGTCAAGATATCACTCAGTATATTGTATATTTTACAATGATGACATTGCACAAATCAGCAGAATAACACAGATACTTGCAACATTTATGGCCTAGACTAGTGACTAGTTTAGTTGTGATGGCTTCTACTTCTCTTCTGCTTTTGCTCACGCTCTCTCCAGTGTTGAAAAGTCAGGTTTCGTCGTCTTGTACTGTGGTAGTGTGGGGGCATTTTTCTGTCAGTACCAACCGGCTCTGGTAAGTCCACTTGTTTCTAGACGCTTGTTTGATACCATCTCAGTAAGATCAGTGCTCCTCGTATTAGCCTAGAGTTGTGATCAAAGAGTTTTACTAACAAATTTACTATTGAATCCACCCACGCGCAAACGGTGGTTACCAGGCCCTCTAGTGAGAGGGGCTGGGATCGAGGCTACATGAGTGTGTAAGTGGTGCACGGTATACAGTAATGTGTATAATTATGTACACATATTGAAGTGTATATGCATGCACATACTGAAGGTATATATGTGTACACACACTGAAAAGTGCAATATATGGACATATTCTTGTAATGCGAAACTTGAAGTCAGTATTCCCAATTTGGCAGAGGCGTAGTTGTTCGACTGTGTCTGTAGAGGTGAAGAAAACGCAACACAAGTATGTGGTTGGTCCCAGAGCCCATGTCCTGCACGAGATTCTTCAGACCAGTGGAGTGTGGGTGGAGGTGCCTCCCTCTGAGTCTGACTCAAACACTATCACTCTCAGGGGACCACAGGAAAAGCTCGGACAGGCACTTACTCTGGTAAGAAATGAGGATCGATACATGCATGGATACACATTGCTATAATATAGTGATACGATTATTCCATTAGCCGAGGCACCTGCATGTACATACCCTAACACACATGTAGGTTATAATTATACATGTATAGTTTTTATATCCCTAACTTGTATATTCGCTATACCACTTCAAATCAAACCTGCATGTACATGTACATGTATGAGAGAACGTTCGACTTATTGTGTTTCTTATTCTGTGTGTAGGTCTATGAGAGAGCCAACAGTGTTGTCGTTGAAGAAGTGCATGCTCGCAGCTGGCTCCATCGCTTCATCATTGGGCGCAAGGGACAGAATGTCCAGAAGATTACTCAGGACCTACCCAAGGTGCATGTGGAGTTTAACTCAGACCTTGATAAGATCATACTGGAGGGACCACCTGACCAAGTGCAACAAGCCAAGGAAGCGTTTGAAACCTTCACTGATGACTTGGTAAATAGTTTCTACGAAAGTAACATGCATACATGTACTTCTAAAGCTTAGTTTTAGTTGCATGTGATGAGCCGTCTGATACATAACTATACTTCAAGTATTGGCTTTGGTCACTTACGTTACTGGCATTTTGTGAGAAATTTCTCTGTGGTACATCAGCATACGTACACATGTAGCTAACTAACTGGTCCATGACAACTGTATGACACTGTACAAATGTAGTTAACATTCTGAGATTATTCTGTTACATGCAGTTTATTTTATAGCTACAGCATAACCTCTTTTTCTGCTTGTAGGAGGCCACCATGGACTTTGCTGAGATTCATGTGGACCAGAAGTACCATCGCCATATCATCGGGAAGGGTGGTGCTAGTGGTGAGTTCATTTACATGGGCTCTCTGTTGCT
Source organism: Halichondria panicea (assembly GCF_963675165.1). Classification (NCBI taxonomy): domain Eukaryota; kingdom Metazoa; phylum Porifera; class Demospongiae; order Suberitida; family Halichondriidae; genus Halichondria; species Halichondria panicea. Next base: position 3,431,163 of record NC_087379.1, read on the forward strand.
ATTTTGCAAACCTCGTCTACGCCTCCATGTTGGTAGAAAATGTGTAACAGACTTGAAACGAATAGTGTTTTATTTCCATAGTGTGTTGTGTTGTACTGCTGGCATGTGGTGTTTATTGTTGTAGTGAACCGCATCAAGACTGAAACTGGGACCTCCATCATCATCCCCCCCGATTCTGAGAAGAATGACACCATACGTATCGAAGGAGACCCCATGGGAGTCAAGGCTGCCAAGTCCATGCTCCTTGAAATGGGTGCCAAAATGGTACACAACTAGCGATATTAATCGTAGAACTATCTACCATAGAAACTGTGAATTGTTAGCGCTTGCTTGATTATTCATTCACAATGATTAAGTATGGCGCGTCTATGCTGTGCAATATTATCGTGCATATGAGTAATGTAATGTGAATTGTTGTTCGTTTTGCAGGAGAATGAGCGCTCCAAGGATCTGATCATTGAGCACCGGTTCCACAAGCAAATCATTGGCACCAAGGGTGAGAAGATCAAGGAAATCAGAGATCGGTTCAATGGAGTGCAGGTATATTGTAGGGCATATTTTGTACCGTGTGCATTTATGATCCAACAAGTATTTGGCCAAATGGTATTTTCTAGAGCAATGATCTTTACCCATCACAACGTAGTTTGTAGGCAGACGCTATGTTTTATCTTCCTCATTTTCAGGTTGCATTTTCGGACCCTGGTGACAAAAAAGATGTGGTAACTCTGCGAGGACCCAGGGAGGACGTGGATAAGTGTGCTACTTATCTCAAAAAGCTCTACGTGGACCTGGTATGCTTTTTGGTTCCATGTACAATCATGTACACATTGTGCTCAAATTATGGCAAAGACTTCCTTTTTAACATTATTCCCATGCCTAAATAACTTCTATAGGTCACTTTATGTATAGTTATTTAACGTACATTACATGTAAACTCTGAGGCTAGCTAAGTTGTAGAGTGTAGAGTGTAGAGTTTTTTTATGCATACACGTGTTCAGTATAATGTTCATGCCTTGCAATTGCCACATCATCAGGTTTGGTACATAGGATCATTGTGTTAATAAAAAGTTATGATTTTGGTTCCGCGATGTAAAATACTGCACAGCGAATCTATTCACTAACTCGATATTTCAGGTTGCATCTAACTATCGGGAGGAAGTTCGGATCTTCAAAAAGTTCCATGGTAGTGTGATTGGCAAGGGTGGAGCCACTCTCCGCAAGATTCGTGAAGACACTGACACCAAGGTCGATCTCCCGGGTGAGTCCAGCGAGAGTGACATCATTGTCATCACTGGACGCAAAGAGAATGTGCAGAAAGCACGTGCTAGGATACTGGACATCGAAAAAGAAATGGTAAGTGGATGTGATTTTAAGTATTCTGATTACAAATGTAAACTGATGAATAGTGGTGTGTGTCATTCGAGTACTGTGTTGTAGCTGCTCAACTTGGTGAGCTTTGAAAAAAAAAAATTTCCATTTGGCACCATTTACATGTGCTGAACCATTTTCCTGTTGTTGACTGCAGGCTTCTATAGTTGACATGACAGTGACTATCCCCCACCGACTGCACAACTCCATCATTGGGCCAAAGGGCAAGCTTGTGCGTAGTGTGATGGATGAGTGTGGTGGTGTTCGAATCGTCTTTCCCTCTTCCGAGTCTGGGAGTGACAAAGTCAAGCTGCATGGGCCCAAGGAGGACGTGGAGAAGGCCAACATCATGCTACTGGAACTGGCTGATGAGCAGGTGGGTAGAACACATGTGTGCTTACTGGTGTCTTCTATAACTAGAGCATTGAAGTGCTAACCCTCGGCTGTTGACATAAATAACTATAAAAACCGGAGGAGTGTTATACAAGAGTATATAATAGAACTTGCACTTGACCAGCTCTACACGTGGTTATAAGTTTATGATAGCGAGAGAGTATCGAACATAGGCATACTGTACATCAGATGTATGCAGGCGAAGAGTAACGTGACCTCCTGTATCTGTCAGGAATTTGCACACTGACCAATCCAAGTGTAGGTGATGTAATCTACTCTCTTGGTAGATTACATCACCCACACATGGATTGGTCAGTGTGCAAATTCCAAGCTTGTATTCTAGGTTTCTCCCTTTTCCATTGCTCCTGGTACGGGATCACTTCAGCTGCAAATACATATCTCAAATAAAGGCCACGTGTTTAGTTAAACCATGCAGCCAACGTGCAAGTTTAGCCTTTGGTTGCTTTTATTAGGCAACAAAGCGTTAACTTCAAAATCTGCCACATTTAACACTAGTACATGTAAGTTGTTGTGTGAAGGCTATCCATGCTGTAAATGCAGTGCTGTGGCATCCAGGTGAGTACACTCAGATGTCACACACAAACAAACTAGAGCACTAAAGTGCAAACCTTCGGCTGGTGACAAGAAACCAGAGGAGTGGTATAATGCTGTGAATGTAGATGTATGACTAATGAGATAGCACAGCAACTCAGGAGCAATAAAACTTAGCACAGCAACTCAGGAGCAATAAAACTTAACCAGACTGGAGACATGCTGAAACATTTGAGAACAGAGTTTTAGTGATACATGTACATGTACATATGAGACTAGGATCACCAGCAAAGTAGAGAAGTATGGCTCCTGGTCCAGAGTCAGCAAAGAAGCCTCCCGAGACAACAAACCAGTCACAATTCTAGCTTTCTACTCTAGTGACCCTTTTCCATTGTTCCTGGTACAGGATCACTTCAGCTGCGAATAATTAGTAATTATGTAGATCTACCTCGAATAAAAGTTGCATGTAGAGCTGGTCAAAGTGCAAGTTCAAACTTTTACTCACTTTTATACGACAACGAAGCTTTAACATCGAACTCTGCCTTTGATAACTTGTTGTGTGAAGGCTATCCTAGCCTCCTTTACTGGCCTCCCCTGAAAAGAAGGGCTGCTACTGACTGCTTAATTGCGTATGCGCGATATTTTTCCCGTATAATTTCCTGAATTTATCAAGAGAAAATAATCATACACAGCTAGAGCTATATATAACTAGCTAGCTAGAGACAGAGCTGTAGGAGCTATTTTCTTTCTGATACGGTCAGTACTAGACTTTTCACCAAAGTTAGTATTAGATGGGCGTGGCCTGTCCATACTATAGAAACTGGATTATTAGCGCTTACTTGATTATAAGCGTATCTTTATTTTAAGCGCATGCTCAACTGCAGGCTTTTTATACTCGAATTGAAGCGCTTTTCCAATTATGTCTATGAGCTTGTACAGTGCAGGATAGCTATATAGCTGCAGGATAGCTATATAGCTGATGATATCTACCTTGTCTGATCATGCTGAGAGAATGTGAGACATGGATGAGGACCTATTACAAGTTCCTGGTCAATATGATATAATATGAATTTCAATGATGTAAATAAACTGTAAAATGAACTGTAACATAATAGTAGATCAGGTTAGGGTTACCTGCTTTCCTTGCTTGCTCACTTTCTAGCCAGCTTGCGAGTCGGCACTCATCACAGAGACATCTGGTTGCTGGGTGGGGCTCAAAATGACTGCGTTATAGGCGCATTCTCGAATATAAGCGTATAGAGCTCTGTTATTGACCCCAAAAGCGCATGCGCTAATAATCCAGTTTCTACGGTAGGCTATTTGTCAGCTTTTACCCCGTTCAGACGATTGTCATCCACACTGTTGCTGGCTGTGAGTCTTTTGTTAACATACATGTAGCAGGCTAAGGGTAGCTATCAGAATACTATCAGATGGGCTAGAAACCTTCAATCGAACTTTCTGTCTACTTCCTTCAATCCACTTCCGTTCGTTGTGATGTCATTGTTGTACTGACCATAAACGTTGTTATCCGGATCCGCCAGATACCGGCGGATGGTTAACACATGCGCAAGCAGTCGATACCAGGCCCACTTCCCTGATTGAAGTGCGGCCTGGGATCGAGGCTAAGGCTATCCATGCTGTAAACGCAGTGCTATGGCATCCAGATAAGCAGACTCAGATTACAAACGGACAAACGAACAAACAAACCAACCAACTACTATACCCGTGGCCGCCCACTTGTGCCTTGGGTAATTATGGTGATTACTTGTATTGTACAGTGTATAGTGTAATAGCCACATGTACATGTACTCTATGTACAAATTTTATTGTCCTTATAAATCTTTTTTTAACTGTTCAGGCGGAAGAAAATCATACTATTGAGATAACTTGCAAGCCTAGCTATCACCGATTCCTCATTGGTCGTGGAGGTGCCAACATTCGCAAAGTACGGGACAAATTTGGAGCCCGAGTGATGTTCCCCCAGAAGTCAAGTGAAGAGGACTGTGATGTGGTGACCATCATCGGTCGGAAGGAAAAGGCTGAAGCTGCCAAAGAACACCTGCTACAGCTCATTCAAGATCTGGTGAGTGTTAGACAGCTAGCTTCTGATTGACAGTTTTGATTTGATGATCTTTACCTAATGTGTTTATTATTCATACAAGTGGGCTTTGCATCTCATTGACCTACTAGTAACTACAATACCTATATAATTATCAGTTTACGCTTGTCCAAAGAAGCATGCTTCTATTATTTACGGTAGCAGTCAATATTTTTTTTATAGGTCGTGTTCCGTTTACGTTGTGCGCATGTAGCTCATGTAAAGCATTTCCTTTTTGACGGCATTTTAAAAGCGTTGAAATTTATCACACGGTTACACGTTACAAGAACGGCAGTTAAAAATGACACTCCAAGTGACAATTCTACAGTGTAGTCATCTCGGGTACCGTAATGTACGTACACATGGCTACATGTTGGTTGCTTAGCTTTTCAACATAATCTATATGTCTAGCTATGAGCTTAGACCAACAACAAAATAATGCATGCTTGCAATCTTCATAATTATGTTCGTTAATTTCAAAGACTTGCATTATTTAAGCTAACCAGCTCTTATTAAACAGTAGCCCTTACTTGCATGATAGCTAGGCGTGGACAGAGCTACGTTTGAGATCAGTTAATGCACAATTATCGAGAGTATTGTGTCATGTTACACAGTATTACTAGTGTGCTATGCATGTACTACACAAATGAATGAAACGTTAACGTTTGAGCGCTACTGTACAAAGTCATGACTGTAGTACATACAGTACATGTACACGTATTGTCATTGATTGACATCCCTGAATTTGTTGTCTAGGCCTGTGTCATTATTACATGTACATGTATAGTAGTGATGAGTGCATGACTTTACACGTTATTTGCCCACACTAGGATAACGTTGTTGAGGCCGAAATTGATGTGGATCCCAAGCATCATCGTCACTTTGTTCAGAGGAGGGGACAGGTTAGAATAATTATACATGTTTCCATCTCTGTTTTACCATCCTTTGCTAAGCAACAACAGCTTGCTTTTCAGTCCTATAGTCTAAGCTCAAATTTTGTCCAAACACCTTGAAACAGCTACACTAGTCCTTTAAAGAATGAAAAATGTCATATTATTCTCTAGCCTCGATTCCAGGCCGCACTGAAGATGGGCCTGGTATCGACTGTTTGCGCATGCGCTACCTATTACCCAGAAACGGGTAATTTGTATAACATCGTATATGCTCAGTAAAACAATGATGTCACAACGAACGGAAGTGGATTGAAGAAAGTAGATAGAAGTTCAATTGTGAAGGTTTCTAGCCTATCTGATAGCATTTCTAATAGCTACCCTTAGCCTGCTATGTTATCAAAAGACTCACAAGCCTGCAACAGTGTGGATGACAATCGTCTGAACGGAGTGAAGGCTGACAATAGCCTATATGGACAGGCCACGCCCATCTGCTACTAACCTTGGTGAAAGTCTACATGTAGATTCTATCAGAAAGAAATAGTTGCTGCAACCAAACGTACAGCTCTGTCTCTAGCTAGCTAGCTATATAGCTCTGTGTATGACTTTAATAATATTATGAATTTATATTCTTTGTCTGTATACTTATTTAAGATATTTTTTCTGGTAAAATTCTGTTTAACGGGAGACTTTACGGGGAAATTGTCCAATAATTTGCGCATGCGCTAGCAGTCAGTAGCAGGCCTCCTTGTTGAGGCCTTGTGAGGGAGGTTAATTATTCTCTTGATTCCCCAAAAAATGGAAACATCTTCCCACATCAGATAGTAAACAGTACATAATTATGTCATTATACTGCGTATTATATTGCATGTCATCAAAACTGTTTGTGGTGTCTAAAATAATTATCAGCTGATATTTATTAGCATTACTCATGCATTGTGCAATACTATATTATTGTCTGCTGATAACTGAGTGCAGTGCACATTTTTTGAAATATTTACTCACATTTCACTGTGTGACAACTAATTATTAGCTCTTTGTTTATTTTTTGTGTACATGTAGCTTTTTATATGTGTACAGATATGCTGCTATATTAGAGGAAGAATTGGGAATTTTATATTTGGAAGCGAGGTGTTGAGCAATATGCCTGCTAATTTGATTCGGAATTTGTAAACAGGAAATACCTCTGTGAAACCTATCCATTTGATCCTTGCACATTTGACGCTTTGTGTTGGTACTGTAGGTAAGGGTCCTTTTATAACTTTGATTAGATTTACCGTTTCATACATGTCTTTGTGTTATCTATTATTGTTCACCCCCCTGAAGTGTTATAGTCTGGTTAGTGGTGGTGTCCTGCTAGCCCTGACTTTAAGATCTCCGTAACCTTGGTTAATGTGCTCAGAACTCCCTCATGTTTGTACACGTAAATGTATAGTTCTCAAAATAAAGCTCTGGACCAAAGAGAGTACTGGATGTATATTATCATTATGAGCCTCGTTTCAAGATGGGTTGCACAAAGTTATGTGCCTATATATACCCCTACAGATGAACTAAAATTTTACATGCCTTGTGTTGTGACAGTGGCATTGTGGCAAGGTTGTATATTTATAGCATACATGTACATATAGTTCATTGTAATTTTTTTATTTCATAGCAAGCTTACAGTGTATGTGTTGTCAATGATTATGGTGTGGATCAGAGATACATACAGTAAGTCTTACTCGGGGCACAAAAACTGTATTTGTCATTAATGCAACACTTTAAAGTCACATTAGGAACTGTTTGCTTAGCTGATGCTGTTACGTTTGTTATAAGAATGAGCTTATGTGCTCACACTAAACTAATGTTTATCTTCCTACACAAAGTGTACTGGTGTGTGTGTTGTAGCAGTTAGTCTAACCTCCTGCACAAGCTGTTACCATGTCAATCATTTGTTTGCTTTTGACTAGTAACTGATTATCCAACACCTGTCCCTTGGGTTGTTAAGCCTTACTGTGCTATTTAAGCTTCTTTGTGGGTGGAAAACAAGTTTACTGTCTCTGTTTTGTTCAGAGAATCCTTCGTTGGATTCTGTGTAGATATTTTAGTTTGAAGCCTTCACACGGTTATCTCTGTCTATAAAAATTGAAAGCTTATGCAACCAAAGATCCTAAACATTTTGTTGATGGCAATTGTATGTTGTGTGTTTAACTGACCACAAAACAGAAAGATATCATTTCATAAAGGCTCTAAATTGAAGCTACGGGGATTGTCATTGTTTTGTTGTGGTAGACTAGTGGTTTAAACGGTGGTATAAGTGTTCTCACACGAGGTTACTGAGGGACCTTTCTGCTGTTTATTGTGGATATATTCCACCACATGTGTTTTGTGTGTTTTTGCTGCAATGACTTAATTTAAAGCTGGTTGGGTTGCACGATGTCTGTCTAGTAGCCAGGCATCGAGTCTTGTACATGTGTTTCATTTCTTAGCTGGAAGTGGCTTGCTCTGTGGCTGTTCCAAATTCATTAGGATATGAAACTACATGTATGCTGTTAAGTCATACTTGACATTGTAAACTCAACTTCCAGGAGGAATTAGGGAAAGCACAATGATGTTCAATGCATGATTAAGCCACTGCTATGTCTATGATACATGTACATTGTGTGCATTATTAATTATAATTTATGTACATGTTGTGGTAGTAAAATTCCCCCAATCTCTTGTATTAGACTTGGCGAAAGGTATATGTACATGTATACATACTTGTACCTGTCTACTTATGTACATGTAGCGCCTACAAGGCCTGTGACGAGGAAAATAGCCAGTACACCGTCCTAACCAGTGCATCCTCCCTGTGTGTTAATGGTCTCAATATTATAGTCCCTCTTTCCCACAAGATACACTTTTAATGTTTAGCTTCCTTATTTAAAATACAGGCTCAACCTCTCCGTGCTATAGCACCCCTTGAGAGGAAATGAATGTTTGTCTATCATCCTAAGCCAATCTTGTGGAGGGATATGGGGGCTGATCCTCGCAGACCATGTTTTGGGATAATTGTGGTTATCATTGTGAAATTGAGAGTTGTCTAGGTTAAGTGTAGCTCATATCTTCATGTGGCCCTGGGTTTGTTTGTGTTGTGGGTGAATTCTTGTCGAGAACATCCCAAAGCATGTGTTTTATGGAGATGCCCTCTTTCAAGTTAGCCAGCCGTCAACATTCTAGTTTAGTACATAGCGGTCATGTTCAACTGTGTAGTTAAGTCCACTTAGTGGTGTACCTTTGTATATTATTTTATCTGCAATGTTTATGCAGTGCAAATTGAGTACAAGCAGTTTAGTCTTATCTTAAAAGGGTTATAGATAGAATTTGTTTGCGTAGCCCTTTTGAGCATATCTTGTCTTTTATCTGCTGATCGATAAGTGGAGTGTGGGTGCAATTAAAATGTATTGATAAGCTGTACAGATTTTCAGTTTGCAGGCATGTGTAATGTACGGTGTGCATGCTAAATTAGCACTTGTTAAAATTGCTGACGTTTTCAGCCATTATTATGTTACTACTAACGCATGTCCCAGTTTGTGTAGCCATATGTGAAAGATTACAAGTGACCGCAATTATCCTCTTGTTGTTTTCCTCCAGTTGTTATGGTTATCTAAGAATGAAAAGACAGCTATAATAAGCAAAATTCTGTCTTGTTATCCCAAACAACCAGATGTGGACTATGTTTGCTTATGAAACACCTGTACTTAGAAATCACAACAGGTGGACATTACATAAACAGTTTTGATTTCTTTAGCAAACATTTTGTTGTCGATAGGTGGCTTCAATAAACTTTACAGTTTTGTACCTTTTAGGCCTGTTATCGGAAACTTCTCAGGATTATTGGTTTCCCAGTTTATGTTAGTAGTTTAGATTGGTGACTGTCTACTCTGTCTCTTGTCTGTGAGCATGTGGCATATGATACCACATTCACCCACTCGAGTGCTGCCCCCACAAACCCTGTTTTTGACCTTATCACAATCTAAACTGTTAGCTGGGTAAATTATAGCTGGTGTATCTACAACCCATACTTACATACATCCTGTACTTACACACCTCATACATATACAGTTGATTCGTGAGATCTCCGAAGAGAATGGAAATGTGGTCATCTCTTTTCCACGTTCCGGATCCAACTCGAACAAGGTAGTGCTGAAGGGAGCTGGTCAGTGTGTGGAAGCTGTGAAGGCACGCATCCAGGAAATAGTGGAAGACCTGGTGAGCATTGTATGCATGTATATGCATTAAATAGCATGTACATGGATGTCAAGATCTATCTTTACACTTGTCTCGTCTCGTGTTAAATTGATCTAGTTGTGTGTTTTTTGTCAGGTTTTGTAGTTCCTATGATGTACGAAGTGACAAATTAACAGATTTTCTGCAATTTTACTATTTTACAATTCTGGTATTAAATTTTGCTTAAGATGTGAAAATTAAAGACTTTCCAGTTGTTTGCGAGTGATTTAACCAACGTTCACAAGCACATTAAAACCAGTAAAATGGTGTCAGTGCATAGCGATAGAAAAAGTTTTTCGACTGCTCTTTGGTGGCACTTTTTAATTGTGATCATGTTTCAAATATGTTTTACCCTTTGCTCCTTAAGCATTCTAGAACATCTAGGGCCTCAAAATACTGCTCTAAATTTATGACGTGATAAGGTGTTTGTGCTGGCGCTGATAGGCATGAGTTCTCTTTTGTATGATTTCAGTGTACGGTAGTAAGCAGTTTTTTCCTAGAAGTACTAAAACATGTAAACTCAGGTAAGGAATAGTTGTTTTCTTCCTCGCAACTCTACCTTAAACTCTACATGCACTGTAGAAAGTCACTGTGCAAGCATACGGCTTTTGTTGGCCCACTTTCCCAGCATTCTCCCTGGAAATTTTATGTAGTTCCCTTGCATACATCGACACTCTATACTGCCTGCTCCTTTGTAATGATGCTCGAATGCTTTGTTGCTGCTTGTCACTATTGTGCTAAAGCAATAAGAACTTGAGGAAAACAGTACACCCTTGGTGTGTTCTTTATGGGAATTGGTGTGAACAAGTGTTGATCAACTAGAGACCTACTTTCCCAGTGTTTGTTTTATTGTACACACACCTGTTACATTATCATGGGTAGGTAGTTGAACAAACCTCAATGTTCATTTAGAAACCTTCCAGAGGAGACCAACTGTGTTGTTTTAATATTTTGGGAGTATGGTGCTAACCACATGTTAAATCTCCCTTCAAAAATTTGTGTGGCTTTTCTGCCCACCTCTGGTAGTTAGAAACAGGGACTTGATTGTCCTAGTGGGAACAGTTGTTGAATGTATTGTACATGTGCGCATGTGCGTGTATAAGCGTATGTAGCACTGATTGTGTGTGTGACCTGTACAAAATATAAGCAGCTGCATTTTAACGGTGACCCAGGAAGTGTTCTTTCTACTCGGTATGTGCATGTACAACGTAGTATCTTAACAATGCCTTGTCCATATTGCTCTTATCATTGTTGATTTGGATGAGTGATACTTCATTAGTGTAGGTTTGTAATCTGTTTGAAGCATTATTGTAGGATACTTCAAGATTCACACTTGTGGTGCGCGTAGATACTGTTCAATCTCTGTTAAATTCATTTACTTCTAACTCACATTTTGTAGGAGGCACAAGTGACTATCGAGTGTGTAATAGACCACAAACACCATCGTAGCATCCTGGGTGCAAGGGGAGCCAATGTGCAGGCGATTACGTCTGAGCATAACGTATCCATCAAGTTCCCTGACCGTGTCAAGCCTGACTCTTCTGCTGTAGATCCTGTGGCTGATGTGGCTGATGGGGAAGAGGACACCTCCTCCAAGGATGTCATCATGGTGACCGGCCGTGAAGAGAACACTGAAGCTGCTATTCAAGCACTGAAGGTCAGTCTTATGTTGTGAGTCAATGGGTCATAATGACTTTGTGGCTGTGGTCGAAGGTACTGGATGCATGTGCTGTAAGGGTGTAAGGGCACACTGTATGCTAGGGCTATGGTCGCAATATGATAGGGGGAATGTTGGGGTTAGCTTCATAATGTGATAATTTCAGTATCCACAAGGGGTGAACAGGATCTGTTACCAAGAATCCTGGGAAACCTGTAGTGATTATTTTGACCTTTGGTTAGCTTTCCTCCTTTCCATGGTCTGTCAACTGGCAGGAATCGTTACTGAATAATGTTTGAGATGGTTGGAGTTTGTGTGCTTCGTTTGTCTTTATTGTGGCAGGTAGTCCTTGTTGCATTGTTTTGGATTCATTAGCAGCTTCAAACACTCAATTCATTAGCTGGTGGACTTATCCCATATGTGATTATTTGTTTATTTCTTGGAATAGCACAGTATTCTTACGAAGTACTATCTTTCAATTTTATTCATTCGTCTGTTAGATGGGTGTTCCGGTGTCATGTATGTTGTGTGTATCATGTCGCCCCATGTCCAAGTTAAAGTTTGGCTGGGTTACATTTTTTCTCAGAAGTTAGCACCAGCTGTCTCCTGGAACCAATTAATGTAGTTAGCAGGCCCAACATAGTTGTGAATAATTGTATGATTATTGTTAAGTATGTTATGTTGTGAGGTACTGTACATTGGCTGCAAATACACTGTCTAAGAATGTGCAAGTCAGTATCCATGACTGGATAAGGTTGATTGTACAGTATAGCTCTAATTTGCAAAAGCTTGTACATGACCGATTTTTACCAGGTTTGCACATTAAACTGTGCTATAGCATTCTATTGAACAGGAATTTTCCCTCTTTTTACATTCGTTGAGACACATGTACATGTATATAGATGTAGTTGTCTTATTTGAATGGATAAGCGTACAACATTATAGTTATGCGCAGAGGTTGACTTTGTGGTTAGAAGTCTTTGAATATGATATAAACTGGAATGTTTGTACCCTTTTCCTCTTCCTGTAGACCACACCAGTACAATTATTTTTGTTGGCAAAATGGCATACACGTAGGTGTAGCGACAATTTAGTTGTGACATGTAGATCAGTGTAGCTACTACTTATAATTGTAACATTGTACTTAAATACCTCATGATTCTTGTAACTGGGAAATCTGACTACTTTCCGTTGTCAGCAGTTTGCTTAAGCCATGGACTCAACTTGCAGCTTATTTTGCTGCTCAAAATAAATCGATCCATTTATGGACTTAGGACTATGTACACACTGTAGTGCATTTTCAATAAGCCGGAAACTTATAGGATATGTATTATTAATGCTGAGCATCGTGGTGCTTTGTATGGTGTCAGTCGCCTTTGCCACTATTGTACATTGTAGGGAAGTATATCTATTCACTGTACATTTTGGGTTGGCTCTATCAGCTAATGGTCAGTTCCAGTCCCAACAAGTAATTGTGTCCCTTGAGACAGGTGGCTTCAGAGATAAGCACACCTTTGTTGTATTCAGCTTGTTTCCTCTAGCTAATTGCTCCTTGTATTGTTGTTTTATGTATACAAATCTTGTTTGTTATAAGGGAGTAGTGGTTTTCTGCAGGGTGATGGCACTGATTATACAGTATTAATTGCACATATCACATTGGCTACACTTTTTCTACTCAGAGTCATAAACCTACGAGCATATGTAAAAAATGCCTGCAATAGAGGAGTTTTACAGTATTTCATCTTCTACTTAGCCTAAGCATAGAGCCAAATCAATGGCATATCAATGTGGCCCAACACTGCCATCTTGATATGAAGTGTAATGTAAAGTGTCAGCAACATATTTAAGTCTATCTTGCGTCAAAGCTGTATAGAGTCTATGTATAATATAAGCACGTTTTAAATGATTGTCAAGATGAGTCCTAAACTATTAGACTGGAATATTTCCTTCTTTCCGTGTGTAACCCTGCCAGAAAGTGTTGTGCAAACTATGAGTGGGGTATTCCCTCCATTTAATTTTACGGTGTTACTGATGTAATTATTGTTTGCTTGGGCATTGTTTGTTTCCAACCGTTGTTTTCCTCGTCAATGATTCTTGCCTAAACCATGCACACATCCAGGAGTTGATACCTATTACTGAGGAAATGTGTATTCCATTTGAGTTCCATCGCTTCATTGTTGGACAGAGAGGGCGCTGGATCCGTGGACTCATGGAAGATCATGACGTCAACATTGCCGTTCCTTCAGCTGAGAAGAATGTGAGTAATTATCAAAGCTTGTATGGTCAACTGTAAAAGCACAATTATGGTTTCAATGTACTGGTTACATATACATGTATGAAGTGTGTCTAGTAGTTGATGGTGTGTGGGTGTCATGAAGTGGTGGTGGGTGGTCAGTGTTTTTGTTGCTACAGTTCCTGATTGCCCTCTGTATATTTTCCCTCCTGATAGTAGCAAAGTAGGCAACAGGTAATTTGGGGACTACTTATGGTATTCTTAAATATACCATCTAGGTTTGTATACATCATTTGGTAAGTACCTCTGTCAGAAAAGAAACATTGCTTTGCTTTTGTGGTGTTCTGTTGTATACAGGCTTCTTATGAATGTATGGCTTCCCTACCATAAGACTTGTAAACGAATGCGATCTTATGGTTGATCAGTTCCTTTCCTTCACTGTATCACTGGAAATTAAATAGAAAGTTAATTTCGTCACTGAATGTATGTAGCCACAATTATTCATTGGAGCATGTATTTTCATACATGTATCTGTAGTCGGAAGTGGTACTCATTACTGGGCCTGCCAAGAACTGCATTGAGGCTAGGGCTTCCCTTGAAAAGAAGGTCCAGCAACTAGAGGTAGAAAAGGAGGACAGAGTGAGTATTAATTGCAATGTGTACTTGGTTAGTACATGTGTTGGTAGTACGTGTGTGTAATCTTGCATTCCTTACCTGTGCCTTCAAGAGCAATAATGACACAGTTATAATCTACTAGGGAAAGTTGTGCTACCGCTTACTAGTACATGTAGGTATTTGTCGAGATAAAATCTGATGGTATATATACGTGGCCTTTAGTCTGACATCAAGACAGTAGTTGTGCATGTAGTTTCTTGTGTTTGGTAGGGTGATCCAGCTATATATTTTTTATATACATGGTACATACACAGTTACACATACAATGTATGCACGTCCACACGCATACACTGACAGGAGCTCCGTAGTTTCTCTATCACTCTGAATATTGACCAAAAGTACCACCCAAACATCATTGGACGCAAGGGAGCCACAATCAACAAGATCCGTGACGATCATGGTGTGAGGATCCAGCTGCCAGACAAAGAAAGCTCTAATTCTGATGAAATAGTCGTCACTGGCTATGAGCACCAAGTCAACTCTGCCCAAGAAGACATTCGCAAGATTGTTAGAGAACTGGTATGTTGGTCGTAGTTATATTTTTAACCGCATGTTTCACCAAGAGACTCCAGGCTATTGCTTAGCTGACCAGTTGTAATGTGCCTAAACCTCACACTAAGGGTGCTCTACTCTCCCTACATTGTATCTAGCCACATGAGAATGTTTGGAACTCTCTACGATCGTGTCTGGTTACAGTAGCTAATAATATGCATGGATACGAATCGCTTTTTTGGCTTAGTAAGTGTAAACATGCAACGCAAGTCGTAAGTTTGTACACATTGTACAATCGTCTCTGTGCTCCTTATGGGACCATAATTTTATTATTGTATTGAGTAACGTGTTGACAGGGTGTGTAACTTATTAACAGCAGAGTCATATTGTAGTACATGTATATCTAATATTTACATGTGTATAGTTCAGTGGTAGTTTGTACCACATGTCATGGTGGGTGCTTCTTGAATACGAGCATCGACTCATTTGAGCTTGATGTTTCTTTGTGTGTACATATAGTATATTGAAAATTGTATTGACAGTATTTTAAGTGAAGCACTTTGTTCACAAAATAAACTTTGTGCACCTGTGTAGTTAGTGTTGTGTGTATCTTTTGTTTTAAGCATAACCGTTCAATCTATCTTGTGTTCCTGCGTAATCATGCATACATCGGGTGTGCCTACTACTCTGAAAGCATACATGTATAGCTACATTTTCTTTTCTCTATCACAGGAGGAGCAAATCAGTCAGGAACTGAGCATTGACCACCGTGTACATAGCAGGCTGATCGGGGCCAAGGGTAAGGCAATTGCGAAAGTGATGGAGAGGTTCTCTGTTGATATCCGGTTCCCTCGTGACAAGGGCAGTGATATCATCACTATCACTGGTCTGGAGGAGAATGTGGAAGACGCTAAAGAACATCTACTCATTCTCAAAGAAGACTATGTAAGTCAATAGGAGCCTGTACATGTAAACGCTTCTACCAGTTATAATATATTTATCTGGGGTGGATGTAGTCCCTGGTAGGCATGTTGGTGAATGCACCAATGTTGTGTGTACATTTGCAGGGCATACATGTAGTTGCCCCAAACCACAACTCATGTACAGGAAGACGATAGAAAATATTCCATTCATCAGTTGTTTACATGTACAATGCTTCAAAAAAGAGTTAAATTAAATGTGGTTTTGTGCTATTGTCACTCACTCTTATTCCGATTGTTAAGGAGAGGATGTAGTGAATTAGTGTTAAACAGAGCTCAGTAAATACATGAATTGTGTGGGGTAGAGACCCGGATTATGCTTCATTAACGAGAAATTAAGAAGATGTACATGTATAAGCTAGTAAATACAAGTTTTAAGTACTGCTCATAAGGCTTTGCAACTCTATGAGTATCTTTTTCTCATTACAAGCATATTCACTAAGTATGGGGACGACTGTTATCACGAACTACTGTTGATTCATTTCTTAGATGCAAGATGTCTTTGAGCGAGATGAGGAGCAAGCTCTTATGCGCCAGTACACTAAACCCACGGAAAACTCCCGTGGCCAGACCCGTCAAGGCTCTGAGTCTGGTTTTGTTGTCAGTGGTGGCCCCTGGTCCACGTCTGCTGAAGATTTCCCCACATTGGGAGGAGGACCCTCAGACAATTTTGTAGGAGGTGCCAAATGGGGGCCGTCTATTCGTGGACCAAACCTTCCTCGAGGTTGGAAGTAGCACAAGCAGCTTCTGGAAACTACGTAAATGAACTTAGGAACTTGGTTTTGGACAATGATTTGATATTGAATATTATCTGATAACTCATAATGATACTACATGTCTCTATTATGAATTGATTATTTTACATAAAAAATGTGTGCGGTTCCTTGTCAGCGTGCAGCGTAGGTTTGTTGCAAAAGCTAACTGCGCATGCCTCGAATGACGTCAACATGTTAATGCAAGGAAAGTACCGTTTCATTGAGTATAAAAAGCTATTATTTTCTGGGATTTGCATCTAACTCTAGTTTAGTTTGCTACAAACGAAGTGTAAAGTAGCTGTGAGCTGCGACCAGCATTATTGTTTGCTGATCTACAAATCTTATAGCCTCTCAACAAGATGTCAATCTCTTCCTTGGAAAACTCTCCCATCCAAGGCATTCGCGGCACTGGTTCCGTGTCTGACTGTGACCAAGAGACGCACTCCCCTGTCAGTGTTTGCAGTAGTGACCATGCACCACAGAGCGACAGGCCGGAGCGAATGAGAGAGTGGATTATCAGGTACTACAGACTGTCTTTACAAAATACTAGTTATGCATGCAGCAGTGAGTTTTTGAGAATTATATTTGAAATTGTATTTTCAATTGCTCAGAATGATCAACTCTGGTCGCTTCCCTGGCCTTGAGTGGATCAACAAGGAAAAAGATATATTTCGTGTTCCTTGGATCCATGCAAAGAAGCGTGGCTACGATCGCAAACGAGATGCAGCTATTTTCCGTGAGTGGGCCATCCACAGTGGCAAGTACCGTGAAGATGGTGACCCCACAACATGGAAGATAAATTTTCGGTGTGCTATCAATGGCCTCAAGGACATTATGGAAATCAAAGACATGCAGCAGGAAGACTGCCGTGTATACAAGGTCTTGCCTAGCCGTGGTCGCATGCGAAGACGCCGACCTATCAGTGTTCGTCACGAACCGTATCCAGCCAGCTGCACTGCACCGACCTACCCTGGAATTCCTGATGGTGAGTAATCTGATACCATCAAGGAAGAGAAAGGAATTCCCTCTATATGGATCTGCACATCATGTTTATGTATTATTTATCCCACTACAGGTGCTCACCACTACTTCCCCATGCCGTCAACTACCGCTCACCCATCTCCACTCATGAATCCATCCTACCAGACCAATATCAAACTGGAACCGTTTGACTCGACTATGATCCCGTATCAGCCCATATCTAGGTCTGGCACTGTCTTCTCATCGTGTGCTCATGAACCCTCCATGTTCTACTCGTACACCGGCCACATACCAGAGCATCTGAATATGGGCGAGGTGAGTTGTAGTGTCCTACTGTGCATTGTCCTGACTGTGTGTAGTTGTTGTGACTACCGTACCATTAAGGCTGATCGCTGATCTTAAACAATGTGCATTGTCCAATTTATGTTTTATGGTAGTACGTGGTGCGTTGAAACTTTCCCCAAAGTATGTGGTGTAGTCACAAGTCTGTTATCCTTAACCAGGCAGCTTAGCCATGGCCACACCACTATTAGCTTAGGGAAAAATCCCACAGGATGTTGTGTATGGCTTTAGCTTGCATAACAGGAACTGATTGCCCAGTATAGACAACAAGTGTATATTGTATAGAACCCAGAACTACACGGCTATTTTCCTTTCAGGCTTCATATCCTGACCTCCAAAGTCACATGCAGGAGCAAAAATTTCACCCTCTTCTCCCGCCACCTTCAACCATCCTGACTAATAAGACCAGTGATGTTATACCACTGTGCAGGCACGACTCGCCAGACTCAGGAATTGGAACTGGTAAGGGTAAGGGCTTGTTTGTGCTTGTATAGTAAAGTTTTCATTACTGAACATTACATCAAAATATTATAGTTACGTCAGAGGAGTATGTGTTTACCTTTGGTCCAATTTCACAGATCCTCGTAGCTCGCCTCTGATGTCTCACAGCTCACCCCAGCATTCTCCCGCTGCCGTCATGTCACAAGGACAAAACTCTCCAATTCAACAGCACTCACCCCTTTTATCTCAGCAGAATTCCCCTCTACAGTCACAGCCCTCTCCAGTAATGTCCAGTTGCTCTATTGGTAGGTATCTCAATAAAATGTGTGTGCGAATGACTTGATGTACCACACTTGCCTACCTAGTGTGCATTGTGGTTATACCCTGTGTTATTTTTTCAGGTGTACCCAGTCCTGCTTCAGTAGTGAGCAGCACTCCTCTCATTGATGATGGGAATGAAGTGGCTCAGTTTTTTGATGAGCTTGAGAGCAATCCATCGTCCTCTCCTCTCCCCAGCACTCCTCCACCACCTTCCAATGAAGTAAACATCCGTGTTTTTTATGGCTCCATCCCTATTCACTCTGAGAATGTTGACTGTACCAACGGCTGTAAGATCTTTGCTAATGGAGATTTGAGCAGGAGTGATGACGACATGATTTCAAACTGTTTTGGACCTACTAGTGCTCACACCATCTGTCTTCCTGACAGCCATGCCCACCCTGCAGCCAAGCAGGTATTTGGAGCAATGAAACGAGGTTTTCTTATTGAGTCTCGAGATGGAAATATCTACGTTACCCCCCTATGTCGCACAATGGTGTACTGTGGAAATTCTTCGTCTGATCCTGCCGTGTCCCTCGAAAAAGAAAAATGCTCAAAGGTGTTTGACTACAATGCCTGCTTCCGCCCTGCCTTGGATCACTATGCATTTAACCCCGGTAAATCTCCCAACCCATACTTCATTTTAAGCCTTGGTCAAACTTGGGGACCTGGTCGCCATGTGACCGAAAACCTTGTCTCCATTGTTGTTACTCACTCTCGTGCCAAACATGAAATTGAAGCTATTGGTCTCACTCACTTGCTCACGAAAGACTTACTGATTGACATGCCAGACACAGTCGACATTGACACAGCCACTGAGACAGATTTGGAAGCAGAAGCATTTTTTAAACGATGTCAAAACATGTAAAACATCATCACGTTCTTCTGTTTCTCTCTTTATTAATCTTTCACCATTCCTACCCCAGGCCCATAATCTAAGCTAGTGAATTAAGAATTATTTCTTTGCCCCAATCAGTAGGATTTGTATTTAAGTAATGTAGTCTGCCCTGTAGCCAGTAATCTTCTCTCTCTTTTGTCTGTAGCGCTTACTGTGTAAGCTGTTTGTCACTTTGTCCACTATGTGGACGTTTCTATGTTGCCTCGCACCGGGGCACTGGTTGATTCCCCCTCAGTCAGTTAGTTTTTGTAGTTCTAACATGCTCTGCTTCCAAATCAAAGTCCGACCAAAAAACCCTGGCAACTTTAAAACGAAGCAAACACATCTATTGAACTTGTTTTCTAATCACAACATTACGTTTTGTTCTATTATTGTAATTGACTGTGCTGTCTGTATAATTATACATGATCTCCATTTTGATCATGATTATATTTTTTGTGGTGTGTGCTGTGTAATTATAAGTAACTGCTGCTGATCTCCCATTATAATTATTTGGAGTGATCCAATTGCATGTAAGACGCCCATTACTACAGTCATAATTATCATGCATGATCGTATAACTAATAGTTGCATATAAATACCGCAATAAATAGGGTAATTTTCTGGGGTCAAAACATTCGTGGTTGAGCAATTATTATTTCAGTTTGTTCGAATTCATAGCTTGCATGTATAGGTTAATGGGGTCGATTGTTATACATTCAATGAATATTATTATGCATGGGAAAAATATTTATGCTGAGGGATTCAACCATTTAACTTGCTCATGCATGTTGCCCAGCCCCTTCACATACCCGTGCATAATAATTATACCATATACCAGAGCATTACCATAAAATAATTATAGCCTTAACTTTTAAGTGTGCAGTTGTAGGGATTAAAGTTCCCCTAAATCGATATGGGTATAATAATAATTATGTACAATGTATAAATTAATTATGCCAAAGAGTATTTAATTACTATTCCCACAGCAGTTGCTGCATGGGGAATACAATAATAATAACATTACTAGTGACAAAAAATTGTCAAGACTGCAATAATTATGTCAGCACATGAAAGTAATAAAGGATTAATATTTTATACAATCTATGATTGTCTATGAAACATTTATACAATTCGCTTTTAAACGTATGTTTCTTGACAGGTAGGTGGGAAGGCACAAGTACCAGTTGAGTCAGAGCCTATTCTTAATCCACTTGACTTTGCCGCCATAGATTGAATCTGTACATAAGTTTATTAATAGCCGCTACAATACAAAAACAAATGTGATGTATACCTTTGTCGAGGAAGCTAACTCAGACTGTGATTCGCTAGCTGTTCCATAACCACCTAGGGTGTGTTGAAGAAAGTATACATTATTTTTGGCTATAATTTATCGCAAACAAAATAATGTTGGAAAAATGTTATAATTACAAATTATATTATTAACTCTTTGTTATAATTGTACCTTTCCCATAGTAATTATAAAACATAATGTGTGTACATTGTACGGTGATCTCACCAATAAGGGGATCATTGGAGGTAGTCTGATTTAGGGGATTGTGCTTCCCACAGGCAATCAGCATATCAGAACTAAGTGAACTCATTGAAAGTGGATCCTGAGAGAATGGTGGACCGGGGCTTAGAGTGCCTCTCCCACCTTCTTCAGGAAAGCTATATGTAGGTATAAAGATGTATGAAGTAGAAATTATGTACAATGTTATGTAGGTATTGTAGCCTTGTTCCCGGTCCAGGTTCAAAAGAGGGCCTGGTACGTATTTCATGGGTGACAGTGCAGTACCCAGAATTATCATAATCCGGACCCTTTTAGTCCGAAACCTCGCAAATCCAGACAAAATGGCAAACTGAAAAAGAGGAGGGGCTGTCAGTAGAATAGACTATTGTGCATGCGCAATTTAACTTGCTTTGCTGAATCAGCAAAAAAACTGCTCATTACAATGGCTACTGCAAAGAAAACAAAGAGAAAGCTCACAAGACTCACTGTATTGGAGAGAAAGTTGAGATAAAGACTATTCTAGCTAGCAGCTTCCCTTCTAGCCACAGTAATAATTATCATAATACATGTACAAAAGTGTCTTCGTTAATGATATTCATAATCAATTAATGACATACAGAAATTTCATGTATATGGATGGGGTCTGGTCTGGCTCTATTCGGATTAGCAAAGTTCTACTGTAGTCATTTCCAAATGAGTTCCGTGACGCTATGGCTTAATGTGGCCAGAATAGGCTGTCGTATGGTCGGAATGTCTGAGCTTGGTTCCGTACAGGTTATGGCAAGTCTTTGTGCCTCCAACTGCTGTTTACGAAGACATTCCAACCATACGGCAATTGCCTTCTCAGTCAATACAATACAGGGCCATATTAAAGCCACTGGAGACAAAAATATTTACTTCTAGTAAACAGATTAGTTTACGGTATAATTTTATGTTCGTAGCACGATATTACTCAGATTCTGGCCGTATTAGAAGCGCAGTTTTCTATCACACATGCAATAGGTAAGGCCCACTTTCAACAGCGTAAAAATTGGGTACAGGGAAAGAGGCAAGAACAGAAAAAGGAGAGGTTGAGAAGGAGGCTAACTATTCTTATTTTGCATTCACAATAACGATGGTCCTGTATTAGGCCACTCCAAGTGATACTCTGGTTTCTGGTCCTGAGGTTTCTCTAATTTCATGTGGGCGGGCGGCTTTTCTCATGATGTCATTATTGATTTCACCTTATGAATCATTTTGCAAATGAACATCTTATTTTGTACCACATGGACCATTCGCGTATGCGTAGTAGAATACCGTATAATCTGGTTAGTAAGCGCATGCACGAAAAGAGCAGGCCTCTATGCGCCTATTATCCAGATGCGCTTATAGAGATTAACCACGCCCATGACATTTCAATGAAGCAAATCTCCATTAGCTAGCTCGATCGTTTGTCTGCAAGAAGTCTATAGTCATATCTGACAGCAGTAACACAACTACCGGTAGTGAAAGAGACTTAATATCTATATAAAGTGTGGAGACCAGTTGTTGGGCAGAGAACTGTGCAGAAAACTATGCGCCTTCTATCAAGGCTCTTGGTCTGCTAACCAGTATGCGCCTATTTGTTGACGTGCGCCTATTAACCAGTAGTGAGATAGAAATCCTAAAAATCCAGATCTGATGCGGGCGGTGGGCCAGAAACCAGAGTATCACGAGGTGCTGTTTTCAAGCTCCCGACTAGTAAAATGATTATTTATTCAATAATATGAACGTAATCACAAGAATGTCGCGAAGATTCACTTACTACATTTCCGATAAAAATTTACACCTAACGCTTATTATCCACAAATGTGCAGAGCACTTTGCACATAATTATTACTGTGGTATCCTTACGACATGGAACTAACATTAAGATAAAGACTTGTGATTCCGTAAATACTGTACTGTAAACCTGTGATTCCGTAAATACTGTGTTGTGTTAGTTCTAGTGGTTTCATGTTCTTATTTAGTCATTTCTGTACTATATATTGTTCTAGAAGGTTCTTTCTAGTATTGTTTTTGTATAAATAGCCTGTGTATTTTGTATGTATCAGAGTTCTGATTTAATGAATTATTGAAGTTATCTCACTGGCGACAAGGATTGTGGATCAAGTAGCCTACAGCAATGGCAGCCACACACTATGGAACTCTCAACAATTACAGACCAGACCAAGAGTCTATCAAGACCTACCTGGATCAGGTAGACCTCTACTTCACGGCGAATACAGTCCCTGATGATAAGCAAGTACCTATTCTCCTCAGCTCCATTGGTGCAACGACCTACAGTCTTCTATGTGACTTGCTTGCACCTGAGGCTCCCAAATCGAAGACAAAGGGAGAAATATTTGCTGCACTACGGAAGCACTACGAACCGACACGAGCGGTGATCGCAGAACGTTTTCATTTTCAAAAAAGGGATCAAGTCCCTGACGAATCTTTAGCAGAATACGATGCAGCTCTACGCAAGCTGGCAACACACTGCAATTTTGGGGCGTATCTCACTGAAGCCCTACGTGACCGTTTCGTTGCAGGACTCCGAAGCGAAGCAATGCAAAGAAGACTATTAGCCGAAACAGAACTTACTTTGAAGAGAGCAATGGAAATCGCACAGGGAATGGAAGCAGCAGAAAGCAACACCAGAGCACTCAAGGCCAGCAACCCCTCCATCAAGAGCATACAAAGCAAAAGGAGACCGCAGCCAAACCAACCTTGTTACCGCTGTGGAAAGTCGAATCACTCTGCAGCTGATTGCCGTTTCAAGGATGCAGAGTGTCACTCATGTGGAAAGCAGGGACACATAGCACCAGCCTGCCGCTCCAACCCACCCTCTCAGTTCAAGAAGACAGAGAAGAGACGATTCAAAACTCACCTAGTGGAACCAGATGGGAACAGCTCGACTGACTCAGAAGCTGACACTTACCACCTATACCGATTGACCGAGCCTTCTACACAGCCGATCACTGTTACAGTCAAGATCGAGGATACTCCACTCAAGATGGAAATCGATACCGGAGCTGCAATATCTATTATCTCTGAGGCCACCAGAAAGGCCAAGTTCTCTAAATTCAAGCTGCGTAAGTCAAATATTTTGCTAAAGACATATACAGATGAGGCTATGATGGTAACGGGTCAGATTAATGTGTGTGTTAATTATGGAGAACAGGTGGCTCGGCTGGTGCTGGTGGTGGTTGCTGGAAGTGGACCAAGTCTTTTTGGACGCAATTGGCTGAAGTACCTCCAGTTGGACTGGAAATGTATTGCAACTGTCAAATCTCCCCCTGCAGGTACACTAAAGAATTTGTTACACGAATACGATTCATTGTTCAAGGACGAGTTAGGTACTGTGACCTCACACAAAGCCACTCTCAGAGTACGGCCAGATGCTACTCCTCGGTTTTTCAAACCACGTCCTGTTCCTTATGCAACCAAAGAGGCTATTGGAGATGAATTGGACCGCATGGAGCAACAAGGTATCATCCAGAAAATACCTAGCAGTGACTGGGCAGCACCGTTGGTCGCAGTTCCCAAGAAAGACGGACGTTTTCGACTCTGCGGCGACTATAAAGTGACTATCAACCAAGACCTTGAAGTTGATCAGTACCCCTTGCCTAAACCCGAAGACCTATTCGCAACACTAGCAAATGGCTCCCTTTTCACTAAGCTTGATTTGTCACAAGCGTATCTACAGGTCGAACTCGATAAGGACTCTACCAAATACGTGACTATCAACACCCATCAAGGGTTATACCAGTTCAGCCGACTTCCTTTTGGCGTGGCGTCAGCCCCAGCAATATTCCAAAGACTGATGGACACCATCCTACGTGGAGTGCCTCACATTATCTGCTACTTAGACGATCTGTTGATAACAGGAGTGGATGAAGAAGACCACCTACACAATCTGGAGCAAGTCCTCAAACTTTTTACGGAACACGGGTTGCGATTGAAGAAGGAAAAATGTATCTTTTTGGCCAAGTCGGTAGAATATCTTGGTCATCAGATCAGCAAAGAGGGAATCCAAGCTCTTCCAAGTAAAGTTGATGCTATTGCACAGGCTCCAGAACCAAAGAATGTTCAAGAACTTCGCTCCTTCCTCGGGTTGCTGAACTACTACGGAAAGTTCATCAAGAATCTCTCTAGCATCCTTTACCCAATCAACCAACTTCTGCAAGCGAGTCATAAGTGGGAATGGACACAGGAATGTCAGGAAGCTTTTACAGAAGCAAAGAAACAACTTACATCATCTGATGTGCTCACCCACTATGACCCGGACCTACCAATCAACATGGCTGCGGACGCATCAGCCTACGGCATTGGAGCCGTTATTTCTCATGTACTACCAGACGGGGCTGAGAGACCAATCTGTTTTGCTTCACGCACGCTAACAACAAGCGAACAAAACTATGCTCAACTCGAGAAAGAAGCACTGGCATTGGTATTTGGTACCAAGAAGTTTCACCAGTATTTGTATGGCAGGAAATTCACGTTAATCACTGATCACAAACCTCTGACAGCTATATTTGGCCCAAAGAAAGGAATACCGTCCCTAGCAGCTGCTCGTCTCCAACGTTGGGCAATTTTTCTCTCAGGTTATGATTACAATATCCAATTCAAGCCCACTCAAGCACACAGCAATGCTGATGCATTATCACGTCTCCCCTTGCCAGTACAAGATTCGTACGAAACGGCTGACATTAATGCTATTCACACTTTCAATGTGGCTCAAATCGAAGCTCTTCCTGTAACATCTCAGCAGGTGCAGACGGCTACCCGACGTGACCCAACCTTAAGCAAGGTGTTAAAGTATGTCAAATCAGGATGGCCACAGAAAGTGACACCGGATCTACAACCATATTTCAACCGCCGTCTTGAAATTGGCATCGAAAGTGGTTGCTTGATGTGGGGAATTCGCACAATCATTCCACAGAACCTGCATGCAAAGACCCTTCGTGCTCTCCATGAGAACCACCCTGGAATGTCCCGAATGAAGGCTATTGCCCGCAGTTACGTGTGGTGGAGTGGACTCGATAAAGACATCGAAAACCAAGCAAAAGCGTGCCTATCGTGCCAGGAACAAGCCTCTAAACCTGCAGTAGCACCACTCCATCCTTGGGTTTGGCCAAACAGCCCATGGAAAAGGATCCATATTGACTACGCTGGTCCATTCTTGAACAAAATGTTTCTAGTGGTTGTAGACGCCCATTCCAAGTGGCCAGAAGTGATTCAGATGTCTTCCACTACGTCTCAAAACACGATCGAGGCACTGCAAGCACTATTTGCTCGGTATGGACTACCAGAACAGATTGTTTCCGACAATGGTGCACAATTCACATCCCAAGAATTTAGCGATTTTGTTCAAGCCAATGGCATAAGACACATACGAAGTGCTCCATACCATCCCTCCACGAACGGCCAAGCTGAACGATTTGTACAAACGTTCAAAAGAGCCATGAAAGCTGGAGAGAGAGAAGGACTGAGTTTGAAAACAAGATTGGCTCAGTTTTTACTGTCATACCGCTCAACTCCACATGCTACCACTAACGTCTCACCGAGTGAACTGTTCCTTCAAAGAAAAGTACGTACACGATTCGATCTCCTCAAACCAAACACAGAGGGAAACGTATCTGACAAGCAGATGAAACAGAAACAGCAACATGACAAACATGCTAAACCAAGGACGTTCTCTGTTGGTCAACAAGTAATGCTCAAAGATTTCCGAACAAACGGCACATGGCTTCCAGGAAGCATTGTACAACAGACAGGACCAGTATCTTACAAAGTGGAAATTGGTGATGGCAGGATACTACGTCGACATATCGACCACATACGTGATAGAACTCATTCTCTTTCCACCACCGAGTCGTCACAAGACGATATAACAAATCCAAACGATTTCGACGATACGGCAGCTCACAAGGATTTGCAAGATTTTGAAGTTTCCCCTGATCAGTCAACTGATCCGTCTCCGACCCCACCTGATGAGTCACCCTCGACTGGTGCATTAACAGCTCGACAATATCCGCAAAGAAATCGCAACAGGCCTGATCGATATGGTGGGTACACTAACATTTAACAGGGGAAGAAATGTGGTATCCTTACGACATGGAACTAACATTAAGATAAAGACTTGTGATTCCGTAAATACTGTACTGTAAACCTGTGATTCCGTAAATACTGTGTTGTGTTAGTTCTAGTGGTTTCATGTTCTTATTTAGTCATTTCTGTACTATTGTTCTAGAAGGTTCTTTCTAGTATTGTTTTTGTATAAATAGCCTGTGTATTTTGTATGTATCAGAGTTCTGATTTAATGAATTATTGAAGTTATCTCAATTACAAACAAGGAAATGGGTTAGACACGCATAGTAAGATACTCCCCACCTCCTCATGTGCTCCTGTTTTTGTTGACCGAAATTACTCTATGTCAACTTTTCTCTTTCCCTACTGTGAAGTTAAAACAGCAAAGGACATTGCTTGACTTGGTTATTATGTATCTAAATGCTACATAGAATGGCTTCATGCTATGGATAAGCTGTACTGTTCATAAACGTTTGCAGTATAGTCCTTCACACTGCTTTAGTATACTTTTAGACACACCACGGGGCTTGACTTCCCACGACTTCATAGTAAGGGCTATTTCTTCTTTAATTTGTTTAGTGATAGTGGCTGAGTTGCTTAGTCGACATTTTAGAGCTAGATTCTCTTAATAATCAACATTAAAGTGATCAATTCGCCATTTTTATGTACAGCACACATTGTATGGCAGTCAAGACAGGTAATGAATATGCTGACTATAAATATAAACCTTTGTAGTTTTAGCCACGTCCTATAACAGTGTTTCAATTTCGTTTCCAATCCGTCTCCTTTTCTATCTATGCACACACACACGGTTTATATGCCTCCTGCGACTACACCCCAAGGCAAAAATTAATTACCCACAAAACTAAAACTACTAATGGAGTGTATAAAACTTACAGTGCTTTCAGCTGCGTCAACAAAGATATGAACTCAGTCACGTGACTCTCAGTGAAATTCTGTGTGAATGTATCATGTATACATGTTGTAGATGTAATTGTCAAGCTCTGTATTGATTTTACGTGTAGCTTATGTGCGCACGTGATCCGTTGCCAATCCCTCTCTTTCCTGTATCTATGGTTTTACATGCCACAAAGTCAATTAAAACATAGGTCTTCATCAGGCTTGTTTCTGGCCCAACTTTCTCTATTGTAATGCTAGGTTGAAAGAGGGCCTGGGGACAAACCTGATTCAGTAAACTTGTTCACTCAGACTAACAATTATTCCATGCTGCCCTTTTTTATTGTCTCACTGGGGCCGACTGAGTTCTGTGACAACATAGCTTAATTTGCTTGAGTTGGTCAAGAATAGCTCACACCGAAGCCAATGCAAGTATAGGCTATCATCCTGTATAGATGGTACAGGATGAATTTTTACTTTGGCTTCAGTGTGAGGTACCGTATAGCGGGTAATTTTCGGGGGACAAAATATTTGTGGTTGAGACATTTCGTGGTTGGAGCTTGCACTGCAGGTAAAGGTAGGCAAGGTCGCTTCATTCGTGGGTAAAATATTCGTGGTCAGACCTCCAACCACGAATATTTTGCCCCACCCGCTATATGGTATTCTTGATAAGCATTATTATGCCTCGGTGTGCATGCGCAAGCGAGGTATACGGTAGTGTGTTTGTGTGTCTGTCTGTCTAGGTGTGTGTGTAGACTGCTACAGCTGCTCAAGGATGAATGATGTGCAAGTAAGAGTTTCTATAGGCTTCTAGTCATAGATTTTAATTCGTGGATTTGCAAAATAATGCTTCGTTCTCGAGTTATGCCTAGTTTTGCTTACTTGGAATGCCATTGCAGCCTTTTCAGAAGAGTGCGTAGCAAAACTTGTTCACCGAGTGTTGCTACTCTACTTGGTACTGCACTTGAACGCTAGCTATTGGTAGCTGCAAGAATGAGAAGAGAGCTACAAGGCTCTGCTGATACATCCAGACTTGAACTTTTGGCATCGTAACAACAATTGTGGTCGATCATTACCCACTCTCTTGAGGTTCCCTGTGATTCTGGATTCTACCATAGATAGAACAGGAAAGGGATTGGAAACGACCAGGCCGCCCTGTGTCAACGGGTGAAACACTCTGCGTTACGATTTCGTGCTCGAGAATATTTACTGTAGTCAGGTTGTATTTCAACTGTTTCTAGCTCTCCTATTCACTAGCGGTCACTCGGGGGCTGGGAGGTACTCTAGAGAAGTAAGTTTACACCACTGACAAGCTCTAAGTCTGTTGTCTTTGCTTTGTTTTTACTTTTTGTTGAGTTTAGCTTGAATTACTCCATATCAACTTTTCTCTTTTCTTTCCCTGCTGTGAAGCCAAAACAGCAAAGGACATTGCTTGACTTGGTTATTATGTATCTAAGTGCTATATAGAATGGTTTCATGCTATGGATAAGCTGTACTGTTCATAAACGTTTGCAGTATAGTCCTTCAAACTGCTTTAGTATACTTTTAGAGACGCCACGGGCCTTGACCTCCCACGACTTCATAGTAAAGGCTATTCCTTCTTGTATAGCATTTATTTGTTTAGTGATAGTGGCTGCGTTGCTTAGTCGACTTTTAGAGCTAGATTCTCTTTACTTTTTAATAATCAACATTAAAAGTGATCAATTTCACCATTTCTATGTACAGCACATTGTATGGCAGCAAGACAGGTAATGAGCCTGCTGACTATAAATATAATCATTTGTAGTTTTAGCCACACTCTATAACGCGGAGTGTTTCACGCAAACATTTTCGTTTCCCCTCTTACTGTTCTATCCATGATTCTACCTTGCATGCAGCAATTATATAATGCAAAAATGTTTATCATGATACAATGTGTAATGTGTGTATAGTAGCTTTATGTTATGTAGATTTGGCACCTCCACTGAGGCATCAGCACCCGCGGTGCTTTCATTAATTTTAATCATTGACTAAAACATACCCCATCTCTATATCTAGCAAACTCATAGAGCTCGCAGCACCGATCAACGACCCTTGGCTCAAAGATCAAAAGTCCATCCTGTTTCAACAGGGAAAGGAAGGTAGGCAGGGACACTGTGCCAACATCCTGATACGGCATATCAACTGGTTTGTGAACACAGTCAGAACACTCAGAAACTAAAGAGAGCAGATACATACAAAGGATCATGTACTTTTGATTATAGTCAATATTAATTTTTACCAAAATCAGCTGCAGCATCAAACGCCTTCATTCTGTACCAGTCAGAAGGAACTGTGGTATCACCTGCAATTCAATACAGTATGCCGCAAGCATGGGCCAGGGTTTAGTGTATGTATACATGTATATATATTTATATATTACCAGCTAGTGCATGTATAATAAGTATCACTATTTACCATGCATGGGCAACAGCATAAAAAATATATACTCCACTTGGTACATGGTGTTGCCATAAAATCCCAGCCCTAGGGCACATTCCTCATAAGGCTGACGAGGGCACACTGATTTTAATGAAAGCACTGCGGGTGCTGATGCCTCGGTGGGGATCACTGCATGGACACCATCACGTACACCACTTTTTGCTGAGCTGGCACAGATTATTGACGATGTAAACTAGCCTAAAAAACCAGAAAAACGAACGACAAGCTTGTAGCTACATTGTAATCGCTTTAGTGCAAGACTAGGCTACAAGTAACTCGTATTAAGTTGTGAATAGAAACTTTGAGTATACAGATGCTACAAATGTTTCTGAAGAGACTGCAACAGCGGTCACTGTAAGGTTTAGTTCGCAAATGAATCCAATAAAATGTGGCTAAAAGCCTATAGAAGCTGTTAGTTTACGTCACATTGCAAGTGATGAGCAGTTACAGGTGGAATAGTCAGCTTTACCATATTTCTCACTGCAAGGCATAATTAATAGCTAGCTAGAAAAAGGAAGGCCTGGGAATGAGGCTACAGTACATGTATAACATTCATACACGTACATTGGCTACTAGGATTTAACTAACCCACCGGACCCGAGGGCGCAAGTACATGTATTACATATATATGTAATAATTACGGGTCTTCACTCATACCAACGAAGAGTCCAAACTGGCTTCGTTCGAATGTATTCATCAGCCGTGCTTTTGGAGAAACTTGTAGCTCTAGAATCCTGCTGAAATCCCTGTTGAGACAGTTTCTCATAGCCTACAAGTACAACATTCGTACAATTAAGTCCTGGCCACTACAAGTAGCATGCACAACCACAAAAGTACCTTGCAATGGAAGGAGTTGTCTCCTGGGTGGTGAGTTTTGAGAGTTGAGAGCTCACTTCTTCTCCATTGCCACCTCCATACAATGTGGACCATTATCATCACCTAGGTAAAAGATAAACATACATGTGGGTAAATCAAGGGTTTCACTTCTTTAAAGATCACCATCAAAATGAAAGCACTGCGGGTGCTGATGCTTCAGTAGATGTGTCAAAGCAACAACATAAAGTGCTAGCTAATGGACACATGATGTCAATTTTAATTTTGCTGCATGCAGGAAAACTTAAAGAGTGGGAAATGATCTACCATGATTATCGCTAAAAAAGATGCCAAAAGTACAAAGTCTAAAAGTATTGGAGTTGCAACTGTTGGATGGTTTGCCTTTGCCTTTGACACTGCTAGTACGAGCCATACTGCTGCTGAGAACTAGTTTTACTATGCTGCAATCGAGCTAGCTAGCTAGTCTCGCGAGCAGACGTGGGAGGGAGGGAAGTTCCCTCTAGGACAAGTCTGCTCGCGAGACTACTACTTGTAGATATATATATAAAAAAGACTTTGATTTACCTTGTGCGGTCAAAGGTTATGTGTGGGCGTTTTTGTGGGCAGTTCTAAAAATAGCTCAATACGCGAAGTCAGATGATTCTGAGAATAGGGTGAGTTGCATGCCCTCTTCTCTATATACGCCCTTGACGGTATGTAACAAATATGCTTCGTGCATTAAAATTAATATGCAAGCATTCAATCAGAGGAGGTCCGACAGGCGCGGTGCAGCTCAAGTAATTAGCCTTTGATTACTCTCAGCAAAAACATACGACGTGGGCGGATAATTATATTGTTCAATCAAAGGCTAATTGTCTGAGCTGCACCGCGCCTGTCGTACCTTCTCTGCATTCAATGAACGCATGAAACTAGCCTCGATTTCAGGCCGCACTTCACATCAGGGAAGTGGGCCTGATATCGACTGCTTGCGCATGTGCTAAATCTCCCCCTGTTATCTGGGGGCTTTGGATAACATCGTATATGCTCAGTAAAACAATGACATCACAACGAACGGAAGTGGATTGAAGGAAGTAGATAGAAAGTTCGATTGAAGGTTTCTTCCAGCTCATCGGATAACATTCTCTGATAGCTACCCTTAGCTTGCTATGTTAACAAAAGACTCACAGCCTGCAACAGTGTGGATGACAATCATCTGAACAGAGTTAAAGCTGACAAGAGCCTACATGGACAGGCCATGCCCATCGAACACTAACTTTGGAAAGTCTACAATACTACTGTACTGACTCTATCAGAAAGAAAATAGCTGTACAACAAATCTACAGTTCTGTATCTAGCTATAGCTAGCTATTATAGCTCTGTGTATGACTTTTAGGATATTTTCTCTGCAGTATTAATTATATAAGACATTTTACAAGAAAAAATATGCGCATGTGCAAGCAGTCTGTAGCAGTATACACACACACACTACCGTATACCTCGCTTGCGCATGCACACCGAGGCATAATAGCTAATCAGGAGCCAGGATTTTTTATGGGAAAACATTTACCAGATTGGATATAATTATAATATATACCGTACTATATATGGACTCATGTTGTTTTATGAATGTTGGCATTCTTTATCATTGAACTATTGGTTGACTCGATCCTCTTGACTTAGCTAAGAATAAATACACAAATTTCATTTCAGATTGTTAGAATAATCTCAGAGCATGTAACAATCAACATTTTCTGGGGGAGTACCTCCAGTTGGCGCAGCACACTGGTAATGTCATCAAGCACCCCTCTCTTTCAATTCCTGGCCACAGCCCTGTATGCATACACTGACTAAAACAGGTACAATGTACACCTCAGACGACTGTGGCATAATCCATGCATGTTTTGGCCTGAAATGTGCTGATACGTACATGTACTTGCATGTTTCAGGTACTACAGTTTGACTTAGGGTTCTGTCGTCAACAGACAGGCTCATTTAAGGAAGTACCAGTTACATGTATCGTATGACAGCCCTACTGTGTCTTTCTTCTAATTATAACACCCAACACATTTCCAGTGCAGTATAATTCCAACTTGGAGCTTACATTAGAAGGACGTTTAAGCACCAGCAACGTCTTCCGATGGAGATGAGAGTTACTAAACACTCCCATGAGCTCCTTCATGTTGAACCTTGCTACCATCTCAATTTCATAACTTGAATTATTTGAAGTTATGTTTCACCTGTCTTACCGTTTTTTGTTTTACTTTTGTATTTCGTGTGCCTGGATAGCTAGCTGGTCAAAGGTTAGCAATGAGTCTTTTGACGAGCATGCCTTATATATGGTTCCAATGTAAATTGACTTGGTGTGGGAGGGGGATGAGACAAGTAATTGATTTGGAGTGGCCTTATACAGTGGAACCTCCATTAACGACCACCTCCAAAGAGCAACCACACGCTATATAACGGCCAGGAGCTCAGGTCCAGATTGAAACTACAATGACTTCAATGTAAATTAATTAAGCAACCTCTCAGGAGCGACCACCTCTCTACTCCGTATAACGAGCAGCTTTCTAGTCCCCAACCAGCTTTAGCAATGGAAAATAATCCCCCAGAACGGACAGCCACACACAGAATTAGCAGAAAATTATTGCTGAGATAGCATTATTTTGCACAATCGTGAAAACCTAGCTGGTCCCTACAGCCTTTTCAAAGCTTATATGAGCTAAAGAAGCAGTTAGCAAATCTCCAAGATTCATTTGCAGCAAGAAATGGCTCAGAGGAAGACCACCTTTCTATAATGGCCAAAAGGTTGGTCCCCAATGGTGTCGGTTTTATGGAGGTTCCACTGTATATAAACACATAGCCTCGATCTTAGTCCCTTTCACTAGAGGGCCTGGTAACCACTGTTTGCGTGCGGGTGGATTCAATAGTAAATTTGTTAGTAAAACTCTTTGTAATTTATCAATTAATCTTTTGTACTATGGTCAACCATGTACTATTTAGAGAGAAATCGCCATCACAACTCTAGGCTCATACGAGGAGCACTGATCTTACTGATATAGCATCAAACAAGCGTCTGGAAGCAAGTAGATTGACTTGCCAGAGCTGGTCGGTACTGACAGAAAAACGCCCACCACTTTACCACAGTATAAAAGAAGACAAAACCTGACTGTTCAACACTGAAGAGAGCGTGAGTAAGAGCAGAAGAGAAGTAGAAGCCAAAACTAGTCACTTAGTCTGGGTCATAAATGTTGTAGTGTTATTAAAACTGCTAGTCTATGTCTATGATTTGTGCAATGACATCATTGTAAAATATACAATAAAAAAAACACTGACTACATGATAAGATATTTCGATCCCCAAGATTCTTGGGGCAACTGACGCATGCACAGATCAGACAGTATATACTAGGCCGTCTTTCTCAATTGAGAGAGGCCTGGAATTGAGGCTAATAAACACAGTGTACACGTACTCGTACTCGAGTATTCTGTTGCGCTGTGTACAGGTTGACCCTTATGTAGATGAAACTTCTTCCTTACATATCTAGATCTAGGTACTATAATTTGTTATATGTTAAAGTTTCTATCTCTTGAACATTATAATCAATAACGTTCAAGAGGTGCTCACCATTAAAGCTCCGTAAGCAAACGACAGTACATATATGTGGAAAGTGTCACTAGGAACAGCTTCATCAGGGGAGCTAGAGTCAATATTCATCCCCAGAACCTGACGTGACACCGGCACCAGTACAGTAACTTCTGAACACTTTTGTGAGCTACCGTCAGGTATGGAGCGGCCATAAAAACACAATCATGAGCACGTGATCTGATAGCAAAACAAAGGTCAGAGTCTGATCCACTACTGCACAAGAAGTGGATTTTTCTTGGCTTAATTATATTATTTACTGTGTTGTGTAACTACTGTATGGCATTGTAGTTTTATGCTTTAGCTAGCGCCGTCCTTAGGAGTATTGGAACTCTGCTCCACTGTCTTCGTTGTATTTAAGGATGTTGAACTTTAACACTAATTGCTGCAGGGCCATAATTTATAACATTACAACATAATTAGGATAAAACAGTGATGTAAAATAACAAGGCTTAATAGTCAGTCATCTGCCAAGAGAGTGTACACTTCTACGCAACTTTAAAGTTCTACCAATTGACAGCTCCCCTTCTTTTAAAGAATCCTAGGCTACTCTCATTGTGGACGAGTGCAGTGAGCCCAACAAGATGACCAACGACAATTTCTCCACCAGTGACACGGAAATCATCACCAGCACGTTGTGTGTTTCCATCACTTGTCTGTATATATAATATAATTATGAATTCACTAAGCACAATGTTGCACAAACCTCTTGTATCCGCCCGTTCTGCTTCCAGAAGTCTACAATGGCCTTTTCAATTTCAGGTACAGCACTCTCTACTGTGAGTCTTGGGTCAATCATTTTTTTGCGACGGACAAGTACATGTGACGCAAATGTGGCACTCGGCACTTTGGAGCTAAAGGGATTCCACCGATCAATGAAGCGAACAGGTGCTTCCTTCTTTCCCCATGTCACCTTTAGCCCTTTTGCAATACGTGAGCTACAATGTAATAATTATAGTTAAATCTATTCCACTGATCAATAATTATTTCTTACAAAACGTAAGATGATGGATACTTGAAATCTCCAAACAAAAGCTCTGAAATATATGGCACTGGAATAAACTTTAGCTCCTCTATCTGACCAAGAATGAAGTTGTACTTGACAGAGATAATGTTGTTATCACTTAAAAGTATCAACCGTTCTTTCTCGAGGTCCCAGTGATCAATTCTGTAGAGGGAAACATGTATCGTCGTTCTCTTATTGACATAGTGTAGATGGTATAGAATTATACTTTACACCCTTGCACATTCCTGCCTACAAATTAGGTGGTTAAAAGAGATTACCGCTTAAGGATCTCACAAATCGCTGCACGGATGCTGTTTGGTAGAAACATTAATTTACAGTTCATACACTACTGTATACTTGTACAGCAAAAAGTAATTGGACTACCAAGAAGTTGTTGCTTTGGTGAACTTCAAAATTGGAACTGATAGGAGAGGTACTGTATCTTTGCGAAAATACGCCTACACCCATCCCTACATGCAACATCCTGCACAAGGGCATTTTGAAAGTATGTCCACCCAGAAATCAGAGTTTGAGCATGCATGCGCAGTAGGTATAATATCTAGAAAAATTCAACAGTGAGTTAGTGTGATTTGTAGAAAGCTTTTTAAGAAAGCCAGTTAATGAGTGAGCTCTTTGCAATGCTCGTACAATGCTCGTACAAACAATGGACATATGTGGTTCTGCTTGCTCTCAAAGAAGTGTATGCAGAGAACAACTAGTGCTACTACAAATCTCAGAATGATGTCGATCACCAGTGATTTTAATTTGCAGGTTGTCCTCTTCCTTTTGTAGAGAAAGTATAATAATTATACCAGATAGCAACAATAACTAGCAAAACACAACATTTTGTTCAGTATGCTTTTAATTTAGGATGAATATTATTGTGTATATAAATTAATTGTACACACTTTAAAAGTAAATGTGTCGCCGCTTAAGCCTACAAAAAAGGTGGGTGTACTATGATACGGTATGAACATTTAAGAAAAAATCTATCCAATTGATCGTAATAATTTGGGTGCCACTAGGATATTTTACTATAACACCTTTTTTATGTGGCTTGCATGGGCTATTATCGAATGCAGCTTCACCATAATTATGACACCTTGGAGACACTTCAGCAACGACAGATTGCATTAATATTAATTTCAACAATTATGACTGTATTTGACATGTGGTCTCGAGAGAAATAATTATAATGACTTGTCGCAAGAACTGGTGCATGACTAATTATGCAGGGGCGGATCCAGGAAATTCACATTGGTGGGTAATTGTGAAACACAGAAAATTTACTAAAAAACGGTCAACTGCAACTTACAGCAGTCATATCTACAATAAATACTGCATTGCAGAACACTGTTTGGTGGGGTTGTAACCTCACCCCTAGAACCATCCTTGCTGCGGTATAACATGTAAATGCCACGGTAAGGACCAGCTTACTCAGTTAGAAGCCAAGCCCCACGAACATTGCTATCTTTATCTTCAAGCCTTGCTTTCACAGCTGTGATGGCAGCATCTAGCAGGTTGGCCTACATGATGAAATATAGGAATGATTGGCATGCATGTACTTGAAGTGTACATATAATTTATATACACTGTATAGTAATACAACACATTCTTCCAAGATACGCAATAACAGTTAATTGGTGGTATATAATAGGCAATAATACACAATGACCGTTAGCTAACTATTTACCGTATTCTACAGAGATTACGCCCGCCTCCCCCTGCTTTCGAGTGAAATTTCCTGCGTAGGCTAATTTTTGCTTCAAGAATACGCCCACCAGGAAGTGATGCATCGTGTCAGTGAGCAGTTGTCAAGAAAAGGTATTATAGCAGTTTCTTGTGTATAAGCTGGTTAGCTCCGAAGATAGCTACATGTAGATAGCTAAATCAAATGCTCCTATAAACCTTTTTGCCAACGTATTAATTTTCACTGCACGCTTCCTGCACGCCTCATGTACTAAGAACCAAGACAATAAGGGCAAGGGGTTTCCATTAAAAACTACTAATGGAATTAGCCAGGAATAACATCTATAAATCTATTTGTGGAGGTTGCATGAACTTCATAATGTTGTCATAACTTTGTCATACTTCATATACCTTTGTATTCCTTGTTAAAAAGCGCTTCTGTTTATTATGCTTTAGATCCCACTTGCGTGTATTTAGCAGGGAAATTGTGAGCCATAATCTCATAGTTTCCCAGGGAATTATAAGCTTGAGGGTATAAACTACAAGTTACAATACAGAAATGATAAATGAACCATGACATATGTAGCTGTAGCTGTAGTCGCGATGTGTTTCTCAATAATAATTGGAGGCCAACCCCGAGCCTCTCAAAAGTCATATAAAGATGACTAAGTAACAGAAGTCGAGCCTAAGAGGTCATGTGCCTCATGAAAGCGGTTGCTAATCTGAGAAAAATGCCCATGGCCAAGACGGTTACAGTAGTTGTTTGGAAACTGATTGCAAAATATCATGAGGATCCTTGTACAAGGAAGAAAAGCTTCTCAAGAACCTTACTTAGTTATTTACTTATAGTCAGTCACTCATTTGTGGTGAAGTGCGACATTAGTGCACTTTTAGAAATGTCTATATCTATGCATATGACTCTCATAACACACAATCAATAGCTCTAGAACTAGCTGTGCAGTCAGTTTTCAGATAAGAACATAGGAGAAATACGTGTGAAAAGTGCTAAAAAGCTACAGAAGTAGTGCCAATCCTAGTAAACTTAAGAGACAGACGTCAAGACAAAACATTGCTGCCCTAGCAAACTAGTCCATACGGTGGCCAAGAAGGGTCACCCACCACCGCTTACGCCACGATTAACCGAGTGTGATTACACCTAATACCTGCGCACCGACTGGTGAAAACAACCAGCTATTTTTCAGTCAAGCCGCTTAATCTTTCTGCAAAACGTCAAAGGTCATCTCTGTCTGCATTCTAATTAACTTAACGTATTCCTTTTATGATCAACATAGTTACTTTCAAGTTGAATTTGGTCTCCTATAGAGCTTTATACTCTTGAAGAGTGTGGAATCACTAGCATAAGAGCCCATGCATGATAAAAAGAGAGAGTATCGAACAAAGCATTACCTTGCATTTAGATGTATTCGGAAAGTAACATGACTTCCTGCTTTGTATCTGATCAATCTGAGCACCTGGAGCCGCCATTTGCCTCGAGCAATAAAGTTATTGCCCAAATTAATTCTCATTATTGAGCACGAATTTTAGACAGGTAGTCACGCTACTTTCCGAATACATCTGATGCACAGTACAGTGCAGTATGCATGCGTTCGATACTTTCTCTCCTCTTATAATCTGGACTCTTGCTAGCATGCATAGTATAATAGGACCAAATCCAACTCACCTACATTGTGAGTTGGATTAAAGACATAAAAGTACATAGTGTTGGGAATCTTACATCCAAACAGAAATACTGCTTAGGCTCAGGAATACTGGAAACTTTCCAGGCTTCATCTAGTTTCTCTGTTACCACATGTGGTACTTCCTTCTCATCTACTATTCTAGCCCCAGAACTTTCAACAGTGACATTTTCAGATACTGTAGACAGATCAGAAGGACTTTCATTACTTGCACCAGCCACAGGTTCAGGATTTTGAGTAGGAGTAGCCATAACCACGTACTGCACTGCTGCTCCTTAAAAAATATCAACTGTTTTTTGGGCACTGGCCACGCCCATCTATTCCGTTCAAGATGGCGGAAAATATTGTCTAACAGCTCAGAAGGTCGGTCTTTGCCACGCCACCCGTTAACTGTTAAGGTCATGGTAAAAATTCCCGGTATCAGCTTGTCCTTCAGAGACTGAGTATGTCAAGATCAAATATCTGCAGTTTGTAAGTAGATATGAATCTGCTCATACATGTACTTAATATGGCAACTGTTTTTTTCTTGCCTCAGTATTAATGGAAACATTAGAAGTCCAGTTCAAGATTCAAAAGGCTGGAATGAAGGACATTTGGTAAAGTCTCTACACCAAATTGTTCATGATAAAGCGCGAACTTTTAGTGATTCAACACTTGTTGGTAGTGGCTCAATGACGGCTTCTATCAATCGCAGTGATTGCACTCTCACAGAATCGTTCTCTGGGAGATATTCAACCAATTCCTGGGGTGCTGATGAAGCTGTAAGTAGTCAGTCAGCTGTGTTTAGAAGTCTGTATGAACGTAAAATAATAATAATGATTTATATTAGCTATTTGAGAAAGAAATGGCTGAGAAGGTGCGCAAGAAGTTGGATATAATTCATTCAGCACTTTATAATGGGAAGCCAACAGGAAATGTGCAAGTTGATGAAGAATGTAATCAGTGGAGCGCAAACTTCCCACACCTTATGTAAGAAATCAGTTTGTATACGAGTTAGGTGAATAATTATGACGCACACTCACAATTTTTAACAGTATTGTGAGTTACAAGAGACATCAAAATGTTTTTGTTGAGAGTATTTTTGAGGGAGTAGACTAGTCTGTTCACGAACAACCATGTACAACTACTTAGCAACGCGTCTGACATATCTTTAACTTCATTTCTCACTTCTTAAAACAATAAAGTGATTCAAAAACAGTCACTCGTATTTAAGAGGTGAAGCTGAATGCATCACGTAACCGAGAGCCCACCATTAAAACCCGTGATCTTAGCTAGGTGTTTTATAAAGGATTTTAGTGCTGTCACATGATCTCTAGCCTGGTGTACAGCTTGACCTGTCAAACTGGTTTTGTACTTGAATCCATTATTATTTCGTGAAAAAGATAAATTTTAAACATACGTAAGTGCACTACAACTTAATGATTTACTTATTAGTGAAAAAATCTTTGCGAATGAGCCAAATCAGCAGAAAATTATTTTGACCTTTTACGTTCAACTATTGCGTTCTGGCAAGGATTGTTGGTCATACTGGTCAGCTAGGTTTTTGCGAAGTAATCATGTTTTATGCTCGCAAAACATTCTAATACGGTATCTCTGCCAACACATGCATATACAGCCCCCAAATAATTATGGTGTTCTTATGTGCGAATTTGATGGTGCTTGTCAAGGTTATGATGTGCATCGATCGTTACACCGTCCAAGAAAACTCTATGGAAAGTGTGAACGATAATAATAATTATTATACATATAACTGTATTGCAAAATAATGCTTCGTTCTCTACTTGGAATGCCATTGCAGCCTTTTCAAATGAGTGCGTAGCAAAACTTGTTCACTGAGTGTTGCTACTCTACTTAGTAGTTAGCTCGATCTACACTAGAACGCTAGCTATTGGTAGCTGCAAGAGTGAGAAGAGAGGTGCAAGGCTCTGCTGATGCAGCCATTAATTTTAGACTTGAACTTTTGGCATCAATCGTTTTTAACAACACTCATAGTCAATCATTACCCACTCTTCATGATTGATCATTATCCCACTCTAATGATTATGATATAATGTGTGTATAAAAGCTATGTAGCTTTGCACCTCCACCGAGGCATCAGCACCCGCGGTGCTTTAATTTTATACAGGGTCCACGGACTTCACTTGTTGGACTCCATGGATGATGGGACTGATATGATTGACCCTGACCCATTTCTCATGCTCGATGTGTTGTCTGATTTTGTTCCTTCCATGGAACCTTCTCAAGAGTAAGAAACAAAGATTATTACTCTAATTTGACTTCTAGTTTATTTTTGCAGTCTTGAAGTGGTGGGTAGGCACATAGAACCTAAAGCTCCTCCCATTACAGTTGGTGAGTTGTATACGTACAGTCATGTACTGTACCTGTAGTACGTTGCTAATTAAAATCATGCCCTGAGAAGGGGATAGCAACTCTTACCTTCCATGTTGGTATTGCTGGTCAGTGGTGGGTATGGGATTTTGTGCTCTGTTGTAACGGTCGTTTTCTTACACGTTATCGTTACATGTATGTGTATCAGTCTGTCTGTTAAATTTACTCACTCATCGAGGACATTGTCACCATACGCACTCTGTTTATTTGTAGGCTAGCATCTGTGCACATTACATGTGCAATACTGTGGTATATGTGTCTTATATATTATATACACTACAACGTGTTGGTTGAATAATTGACACAGGCTGCTCCCACTCATATGAGGAAGTACTTGCAGCAGATGGGGTGATTGAGGAATTTTTTGCATTTGATAAGTCGTAAGTTGTCATGTGTGTACGAACACTGCTCATTTGTGCATGCATGCACTTCGTTATAAACAGGATCGATGAAACTCTTTCTGAAACAACTCGTCATTCAAGATTAAAACGCAATCATCGGCTACCTCCATTGACTCCCAATGCTGCTGTGAAGGACACAGTTTGCAATCTTGTTTTTGATCAGATTTGGAACGAAACTGTATCCTTGTTGCAGCCAGTGGTGACCGTGATTAGAGAGAGAGCATCGACAATGGGTACATAATGTACTTTAAGGTCACATGTGAAACTTCGCCAGTAGGCTATAAACGAATATAATTTCGGTATAAAGCAACCTATTTAAAGTAGAGGTCATCTTTAAATATGCACGAGAGTAGGAGCAGATTACAGAAAGAGCGTCTAACTCTACATGGATCGGGCATTTATATAACCGCCGCGTTGCCTTATAAAAAAAGGTGTTTAGTATACATACATTTGTAAGTTACAAACGTTGTCAGCGTGTGAATATGATTATGAATGGATTCGTATGCATGTATAGTGTAATGAGAGCCAGGTTGCAAAAAGGGCTAAAATGAATAGCTACATGTAGGCATTTGATGCATGTTGGTACACATCATGGAAGAAACTGTCATTGGTGAGGTACTGCATAACAGTTAATTTTTAGAATTATAAAAATGACCACTACATGTAGAATTGCTTTGAAATACTAAGATAAGGTTCCTCCCTCTGCGTCATAGCATCTTGTGGCAAGTTATGAAATGGGGGTGGGTTGTGACATGCCGTGTGTACATAAATCTAGTGCAGCAGTACTGCCTGCAAGATGCTACTCACTTGCACAGACCTGTGAATAACGTTGTGACGCAATGATTCATGGCTTTCCCCCTCGTTTGTTTCAGTGCTTTCCCTGGCCTATCTTAGCAATTTTCACATTACAAACCTTTTTGTAGGATGTATTAATAAAATGTATCGTGAGCTATGTTACTACGTACCATATTACTAGAATGTTTTGCGAGCATCAAACATTTGCGAACTTGCGAGGGTTGATCAATTCGTAACAATAAAATCCGCGAAACCTACTACTACATGTAAATACACACGATCCTTGCCAGAACGCAATAGTTAGATCGCAACGAGTCAAATTTTCTGCTGATTTGGCTCATTCGCAAAGGTTTTTCACCAGCAAAATATTCTAGTAATACGTACGGTACATGCATACATAATTTATTATCATGTAGGGAGGCATAGTAACAGTTATGCTCTTGATGTGTCACTCCCCCCTCTGGCTGACACTGAAGACAGTGAATTTCTCCATCACCAGCCATACATCTTGAGAGGTTTACGAGACCCTACTACTCTAACTAAGGCACCTGGACCTTCTGGAGCTAAGGTGGGTACCATAGAAGATGTTTACAACACGATTCATATTTTTTCTTACTGTATAGTTCCTTAGATTTAAACATTCAAGCTCCAATCTCCCAGCTACTTTACCTCAAGTCAGTGGCAACCTTTCTGGAGTAATGCAGATTCGTTCAGTCTCTCTTCAACATAGACTTCCATCTGTGTAAGTTAATTTTACACAAACAAATGAAGCTAAGATTAGCTGAGCGGTTGTTAGAGCGGTTTCTATATAATATTAGCTACAGGCTATGAACATTTCCAGGTTGGCTACAGGCTGTGAAATTCTCCTGGTTGGGTGTAATTATGCCTCGATGCGCATACGCAAGCGAGGTATACGGTAGTGTGTTTGTTTGTGTGTGTGTGTGTGTATGCATGTGTGTGTCTGCATGTGTGTATGCATGCCTGTGTGTCTGTGTGTGTAGATCGACTGCTACGGCTGCTCAAGGATCAATGAAGTGCAAGTAAGAGGCTTCTAGTCATGTTTTTTTTGGATTTTAATTTGTGGATTTGCAAAATAATGCTTGGTTATGCGTAGTTTTGCTTACTTGAAATGCCATATTGCAGAAGAGTGTGTAAAAAACTTGTCCATGTAGTGTTGCTACTCCACTTAGTAGTTGCTCTACACTAGAACGCTAGCTATTCTTACTGATTCTGGATTCTGCTTGCATGCATTCATACAAAAATGTTTATCATAATAATTATAATGTGTATATAATCAGCAATACGTAGCTATAGTATAGTTTTGACACCTCACTGTGATTCTGGATTCTGCTTGCATGCATTCATACAAAAATGTTTATCATGATATAATGTGTATAATTAGCAATAGCTAGTATAGCTTTATAATATGTATAGTTTTGACACCTTCACCGAGGCATCAGCACTCACACGGTGCTTTCATTCTTTCATTACCCTTGAATTTTGATTGTTAGGCTTTTCCATTACCTTGAATTTTTGATTATCACTTTTAAAATTAGAATTATATGGCAGACTCATAAAGAGCAAAATACTTTTTTACAAATAGGGTCACTGACGTCAGCCGAGAAGGGACACCTTTGATATTCAGACCTGGTACAAGTGTGGGATCTCATGCACCAAAGAGCAACACTCCCTTACCCCTTAAATTTTCGGACTTGCAGCTACAATCTGGCCCCGGGGCGCGCCTCATGTCTAGCAGGGTAACGAGCAGAAGAAATGTTTCCCTGAAACCAATTGACAGACCAAAAACACCTGCAATAGAC
This sequence comes from Halichondria panicea, assembly GCF_963675165.1. Classification (NCBI taxonomy): domain Eukaryota; kingdom Metazoa; phylum Porifera; class Demospongiae; order Suberitida; family Halichondriidae; genus Halichondria; species Halichondria panicea. Next base: position 3,475,677 of record NC_087379.1, read on the forward strand.
AGCTGTATTCGAGGATTTAAATTGTCCACAAATGTTTCTATGTCTTCACCACCGTCAACACCATTCACAAGAAACAATCAACTACCCCCGTTGGAAACAACTCTTAGTAGTGTAACCAATATCAGCTATACCAATAGCTTTGAAAAATCTCCTCCATTTCAGCTACGAACCAGTGCTCGTGACAAGAACCGTGTAACATTTAATTCTAGGATTATTAGTGCAGCAGATTTCCAAGATACTTGGAAAAACAAAGTCACCATGTCAGAAGATATTCGCCCAAGCACAACATCAACTTCATGTAGACAGGATGGACCCCCAAAATCAGTTGGTAGAAAATGTTCTGAACAGGCACTGCAATTTTATGGTAACATGACAGTTGTTGGACATGCTGCTGCACATCATGGTACTGTTATCGACCGAAATGATGTGATAGACATTACTGCGTCTAAAGACAGATTCACTCTGAGCATAGCTGAGGATAGTGAACATATGGACTCCGATACACAAGCTTTTACAATCACTGGAACATCTGGATTGTTTAGTAAGTAATATCTACTACTAAGAGCAATTGTTGTAAGCATGTTGTAGTATACCCATGCATGCATGTAAAGAAATCAATGATGAAAACCTTTAGCAGGCTTGCAGCTAGTTTTTATGCCTCGGTGCGTATTCCTCGGTGTGTATTCCTTGGAGCACCCTCGCGAAAATAAGCCCATCTTGAATAAACACCCATCCCCTCTTTTGCTTTGAAGTTCTTGCATGAGGGTATTTTCACTCGATTATAAGCCCACCCAGAATGAAGAGTTGAGCATGCGCAGTAGCTGAATGCCACATGTTCACTATTATGTTCACTATTATCTTAGTGAAGAAAGGAAGTTTTAGGTAGTAGCTAGTAAGACTACATAATGTATACTCCTTGAACTTTCTCTGTAATGGACACTTATGCTGACTTCTACTTTACCGTTCAGTTGGTCACAGCTGCGAGAGATCATAAAGACACCTCAAGCTTTGTAATTTATTATATAATAGATTCGTTGAAGAAAAGAATACAATTTTTAGAGTCTTCGGTACAAGCATGCGCAAGCAAAATATACGCTAGTGTGTTTGTGTGTGTGTCTGTGTAGACTATAGGCTACAGCTGCTCGAAGATCAATGATGTTTTCTTGGATTTGCAAAATAATGCTTGGTTCTCTTATAGAGGCCGGGTTCCACTGTAATTAAGCCACCCAAGTAAAGGAACATAATTATAGCACTTAATTAAAACGAACCAACTCATTATTATTATACATGTATACTACAATCACGTGTCACTACTAATAATTGATCAGCTGTTAGTAGGATACAGTAGACTCTCATTAATCCGGAATAGCGAGGTAGCCGCATTTCAGAACATAGCCAAGGCTAAAAAATGATCTTACCTTTTCTAGTGCTATCAATGATTTTGTGGTAACCGCATGCGGTCTAGTCACTTAAGTTGCCACAAATATCGTGGCACGAGTCTCTACATGGAGTTTTACCAGTCTACTGTTTGCCGTGCAACAGTGACGACTTTTGTGAGTCTACTCTCCAATAGCTATATGTAGGTCAATGGGGGTGATCACAAACATAAGAAAAGTCTGCATCATATTCCGTATACTGGCCATGCAGTACTGCATGGCATAGGTAGTTTATTACGGCCAGATATGACGTTTTGGGTGTGGTTTGACAGATAAAAATAATGAAGCTATAATTAATAATGTAGGTCAATGGGGGTGATCGCAAACATAAGAAAAGTCTGCATCGTCTATTCCGTATACTGGCCATGCAGTACTGGCATAGGTTTTTAATGTATGTTTATTACGGCCAGATATGACGTTTTAGGTGTGGTTTGACTAATGAGCTCGAGCATAATGATCCATTACAGAGGAGGGAGGACACGATTAGCTCTAATTAGCTAATTATCGCGACCTTTTATTTGAACAATTCATCTTTTCTTTCTTTATAACCTCTACATAATTATTGAGCTAGAGCGAAGTAAGCCTTTTCTCCTACTGGAGGTACCCCTATGGCCAAGTTGTCAGGACCTGAAGGTAATAGGACCCCTATAAGAAGCACCTCAAGTACTCCTATCTCTAAGATCCCTGTGAGAAGCATCCCAAGCACTCTGATCTTGTCTATGTGAGAAGCACTCTCGATCCTGTCTCCAGGATCCCTATGAGGAGCACCCAGGCACTCCTGTCTCCAAGATCCCTGTGAGAAGCACCCCAGGCACTCCTGTCTCTGTGATAAAGCTGCAACATGGAATTGTTTAGTTCAGAGTGTCTCCAACATGAAGAACATCAATGACACTTACAGTCTCAGCTTCTAGCACCCCTTTATTTTTATAGTTTGCTCTGTGCCTGGCTGTCACTCATACTACAGTACTGTTCTAGCTGTGTGTCCCAATATGTAGAGGTTATAAATAAAGAAATGAATCGTTCAAAGTATTTCATTATAAAAGGTCGTGATAATTAGATAAAGGTTAATCGTGCCATTATCCTCGAGACAGAACTGCAAAATAAGTCATTTTGATCCGCAAGGTAGGGTCTTTTTAGCCGTAACTATTTTCAGAAATGCAGCCACCTCGCTATTCCAGCCAAGCTGCACGAGCGTCTACTTTACTTGTAGATGACATGTGACCGATAATTTAACACATGGCTCACCTGGCCAAAAAGTTGTTGGCGGGACTGATAATTATTTTGTTTACGACTATCTTTTGCATTGCAGAATCAAGACCTTCTGCCAGAGGGAAACTCAGAGGTCATGTCAGATAACACATAAATAAAAATTATTGCTTATTGACATAACATTTAAATTAATATTAATGATTTACACTTGTGATCAAAGTTTTAACTTCTATTGCTTGCAGTTACTTGTTTCTCACATAGTAATCGTAATATAATCTCCTAAATTGCTCTAAGAAAATGAAAGTAAGCACTGTATGGGGGCCAAGTCGGGCGTAATATGGTGTGAACCCCTTCCAGAGACTAAAAATTCCTTCCTTCCGAACCAGCTGCTTCCACACATCCTATAATAAATGACAGTACATGTATTATGATAATATTATCCTCTAAAAATACTAGCATAATTATAACTACAGAGAAGATAGAGGAGGAACAAAAAGAAAGAAAGAAGAGAGCAACTTAAAAAACTAGAGCACTAAAGTGCAAACCCTCGGCTGGTGACATGATATTATACATCCAGTGCGTATAGTATGTATGACTGAGCTGTCTAGCACAGCAACTATTAAAACCAGAGACACAGTGCATGGACTCAGGAGGCATGCTGAAACATTTGAGAACAAAGTGGAGACATGCACTGGGGGGACTAGGATCACAGCAAAGAAGCCTGGAGTTTTAGAGAAGTATGGCTCCTTGGTGCTAGGATTCAGAGTCAGCAAAGAAGCCTCCCCAGACAACAAACCAGTCATGCACAATTCTAGCTTTCTACTGGAGTGACCCTTTTCCATTGTTTCTGGTACGTGATCCATAAGGCCACAGTGTAGCTAGCTCAACGTGCAAGTTCAATTAAGCTTTAACATCAAAATCTGCCACTATCACGTTTTTTTATGCTGTAAATGCAGCGTTATGATATACAGGTGAGTAGACTCAGAATACACAAACAGGCTAACAAACCAACGGACTACTATACCCGCCGGCCGCGGGTAATAAAGTCTGCCGCGCTAAATCGCATGATCTACTACATGTATCTAAAACCAAGCCAAAAAACTATAGGCAGGGTTTTATCTAGTACGGGGGGGGGGCAGGGGTGAACCCCCAATGTTGTAGAATAACGACATCATCACATTAATTAGTACTGTCTATGAGATGTGCAATATATGTAACTTGTTCTGTTCACTGATGCATTATGTCCAAGACTAGTACATTTGCAAGCGCTCTGGACTGAATAAAATGTAATATCAGGAGTGCATGAATATATTCATGCACTCCTGATAATATTGATAGGTTGAGAGTCATTCTGGTATCAGGGTTCGGATAACCGAAGTTAGTTATTATAGCTAGTTTTTGGTGTGCACACGAGTTGGAAAGTATGTGGTTTTTTTGAGGAGAGAAAATAATAATACTATGATTGATTGTAGCTCTCAAAATTTGACACCACATCTTTATAATTATGCTTTGTCTATCTCAAGTGGGTGGGATGAAACGAAAACTTTATACATAAAAAGTACGTACCATGCTGCCATTGTACTCAGGAACTCCGTCCACAGTCTTCATGGTTTGAATTCTATAGGCAGTATGATGGTGACAGACATTAATTATGTACATGTACATGTAAACACACAATCTCAAATACAGTCATGTTAATTAACGTACATACATGATACAATGTTTATCCAGGAGGTTTGAAGGGCAGTATAATTATTTGCTTAGTATTATCAGAAGCATAGTATTATCAGGAGCAGATTACAGAAGGAGCGTTTTATGTTGGGAATCACATCTCGTGCAAGTTTGCAAAGCATGACCTTATTTGCAAAACCGATAAGGTGATAATCATATGCGGGCGAGTGCTAATTGAGCTGATGGTGCACTTTATCAGAGCATAGGTCAATAAAGGTGAAAAGCTACAGCTCTAGCTAGCTACAGGCCTGGTAGTAAACCCTCTCTTTTAAGAACCCCAGTAAGACTCCCTACTGCAAAAACAAAACACCTAGTATGTGTTAGTCTAGGTATAGGATATGCTCCTCTTCAGAACTTTCTGTACCTCACCAATGACAGCCTCTTCCATGATGCATATACCAACATCCATCAAAGGTCTAGCTATTCGTTTTAGCTCTTTCTGGCTAACATACCTGCTGCACTACATACAAAATCCATTCATAATGATACTCACAGGCTGACCATGCACAGTCTGTAATTACCGCATATCTTTTAATTTATCGGACAGCAAAAAATATTTATTTTGGAAATTATCCGGGTAAAATTGGAACAAGCAAGCAGGTTAGAACGAATTAAAGCACTAGAGTGTCCATTGTATTAGAACAGCGAAAATTGCCCAAAAGAATGTCCGGGGTAATTAGAAGTGTCCGATAAATTAGTAGATATACGGTACATGTATGTACAATGTACACAGTACATAAACACTTTTCTTACAAACAATGCAGGGTTAGGAAAACACACGATTATGTAGAGTTAGACGCTCCTTCTGTAATCTGCTCATGGTATTATGTAGAACTTTGTTGGAGGTTTGTTGTGCTCAAGAAAGTACATACTGCTTGCTATATATCTGCTTAGTTTTCTCGTAGGGGGCCTAAAAGAGAAATTTGAAGCAAACATGCGCACATACCCAGCACTACTGATAGCTACAGCTGCTATGTTAGTGTAGAGCTTTCTTTTATTTGTGTGAAAAACACAAAATTGTAAGTTCTGTACCTCTATCTCCAATATTTATAACATGTTGGTTTCACAGAATTAAAGTGTGTTTTTATAACTGCATGGAACAAAGCATAATTATTTCCCAGCTCATAATGCAGTGAAGTAGTGGCAGCACCATGAAACGTTTGTGTACCTCTCGTGCTCTAAGACACAACTTAGGTATTAGGAAGTGAAACACAAGTATCTTTTTCTGTCTTGTGTGATCGAAGAGATGACATTTGAAGGAGTTGGGAAATAACAGACCTGTTATGGCTAGTACTGACACCCCCTTTGGAGCTCACTTCCTCATCACTCTAAAACATTAATAGCCTAGATGTCTTGGTTGTCTCCTCAAGAGCACAGCTTGCCATATTACTTAAGCTATAAAATCTTAACTGACATTTTGCTCATTACACGCCCCGTTTTACTCATTAAACGCAACTAGCCTCATCCAACGGAAGTGCATGCTGGGCGTTGCCTATCACTCTCTTTCGTTTATCTATGGGTACACATACATGTAAGTGTTCTATCCTTGAAACTAAGAGGCAAAAAACACACATGACCAAACCTTGTTTTAGCAATGTCCACAGGCATAGATACCAAAGTAGTGACCAATCCACTTATCATACTTGATCCAAAGTGACATTTAATATCGTCGACAAAGTAAGCTGCATTAGAGGTGAAAAATTGCATTGGAATTTACTCTAGCTCTTACAGGTTGTTAGCAAGAACTGTTTTGCTTGAGAATAAGTTGCAAGCTGAGCAGCATTTACAACCATTGCACGCAGCACAGTTGGTCCACAGCCCTGTGGAAGTAACGGCATGTTTTAAAACGCACTATAGAAGCCATGCATATTATATCACTATAATTTATGACGTACTCTCCACAGAGTTCCAAGTCCTTCTTCTCGACTGATTCGAGCAAGGGCATCAAACACATTCTTATACCCCCTTTGTTCACTGGGAGGAAGCCTGTACATCAGAATGTTACACGGTCAATAATTATAGTTATTCAGAAAACAGTGTAAACTGTGGATAAAATTTGACTCGCACCTGCCATCCGATGTCATCCGGATTAATGAAATCTCAGCTGGGGTACCGATAAGCGCACCTGTTGCACCAGCAATCATTCCTACAAAGAGAAGAAATAAGTCGATGTGATCATGAGCATGAATTGAAGTTGTATCAACAGCAATGTATAAGCTAGCTATCCCTATTAGTGGAACCCCTCTATAACAGACACCTTTGGGGAATAATGTTTTAGCAACTGGCCTTTATTCGGAGGTGGTTGTTAACAGAGGTTCCACTGTATATGAGTGTTACATAACGGGATTGACTATACGTTACATATTTACTTCTCTATCGTACATGTACGGTATCCCTCGATCTGCTCAATAGTCTCGTTTACACGAGGCCTTTTTTCCAGGTCTTTAATCCAATCCTGAGCCTATCCACGTTTGTGTAAACGGTAATTAGACGAGTTCTATTGACCAGGTGTTTTTTCAGAAAACGAATGGCCTGGTCTCGAGGCTAGACAACGAGTGTTATATACCGATTGGAATGAAAAATGCTTGCTACCTAAGCTACATGCATGTACCTCACCTTATAGATACAACTAGCTAACAAAAACGAACAGCAAGCTTGTAGCCAGTGCTAACCTTCTAGCTCTTTGCACAAACTTGTCCATGCAAGTTCATGTCCAAGCAGTAAGCCCCACCCTTTCTCCAGCCTTCCTAGTTGTTAAGCGAGCTCCACCCATCTGTCCTGCTACCAACAAGTGTCATGCTTCTTCAGCTATAAAAATCAGTGTGCCCTAAAGGCAAGGAAGTTCATGGTAGTTAAACCCCACCCAGTTGCTATGCCATTGCAGTGCTAAAAAACACTAAAACAACAGGCAGCAATTGCAAGATCACTTTTAGGTCGCTAGAGCATCATGTAGCCACACATTTTGCTGACACGACAATAAACACAGCACGTAATCGTTTATATGCAATTGCTAGTTTGTCATACGTACCACCACTGCTGACCGGCTGGTGACAACGGTACGACCTCAACTTACATGTAATTAGCTACGCACATGCATGTATTCATATACACTGTAAGGCTGCACATATAACTATGCTCGACCTAGGAAAAGTATGCAACTCCTGCCAGACCTACATCTCCTATTGTCAGGGGCGGATCTAGGATTCTTGATAGGGGGGAGCTAAAAATATTTTAACTCACGTACAATGTGTTTCCTGCATGACTCATCAATAATAATTATTGATGAGTCATGCAGGAAACAATTATTGTTCATGCTCAGTAATAAACTGGGTGTGGCCATGATAATGTAACCGTAGCTACGTGCTATCCAGTACATGCAGTGTGTTGATAGCTAGCTCTAGATTCTATTCTTCAGGCTTGTCATCAAGGCCAGGGGGGTGCTTAAGCCCCCAAAGCCCCCCACTGGATCCGCCCCTGATTGTAACCACATGCAAGGCGCTCCTGGCGCTCAACAATAACAATGCAGATAATGAATAACATTAGTACATTATAATATAACCACTAATATGTTATTCATTGCTAATTTAAGATTTCAGTGGTTTAGTATACTGGACAGGAGTTGAGTACTCTTCCTAATGAACTCTTGTCTATAATTATACACATTGCTGTGGTGTTTAATCTCCTGCTATGAAAAAGATCAGGGCCAATGTTTAACAGGAAGCAGGAAGTAACCCTAAGGCATGCTGGTCACTCATGACTCAACAATAATCACAATAATCACAGCATGTGATCGTTACGTAATTACCAATCGCCAAATTCCATGCACGTCATACCTCCTCTGCTGACCCAGCGGGTCACATACATTTCCTTAATCTCACTATAAAATACATGGCGAGCAGGTACACTAGGGTTACATATTTCGAAACCAGGTTATACACACAGTATTTTTAGGCTTTCCTATCTAGGGCCAATGTTTAACAGGAAGCAGGAAGTAATCACTAAATAGGAAATGCCCTAATGTACCTGCTGGTCACACGCAACACTCAGGAAATAGCTACATTGTACACATACATGTATTCATATACTAGTTCTCTACGCATTAATTACCATTGGTGTACTATATCGGCATTGAATTTGGGTGGGCGTAATCTCGGTGGAGTGTGGTATAATATTATGTTATATGTACTACACATTTACCCTCAACAGCATGGATACGCTTGATTCACTGAACTTACAGGTTTCACTGGATTTCACTATACGATTACCTAAGCTACATTTTCACGCACCAAAAGCAATCTTTGTTAAAACACCAGGAGGCCTTCCATCAGAGCTGTATGGAAACACCATACACTGACATAATTATTATATAGACAATGGAACATTACAGCAAATATGAGTCTTAATGGAATTAAATAAAGCTGTAGCTAATGGTGGGTAATATTTATGATTATACCTGGAGAATCGATCGAACAAAGATTGGTAAACACCTAATCGTGTTGTACTGTAGGTAGCTTGGCGGAATAAACCAGCAGACAAACTGTGGATGAAAAAATATGAGCTTTGAACGAAGACATTCTTGCAATCAATCTCTTTACCCATTATAAAGAGCAAAAAATCCTTCAGTTCTGACTATCCTAACCAAAGCATGGAAGCTTGTTTTGTGAACACGATTTGCCCCACCTTCACCTACAAGAAAACAAACAAATTAATGGTAAGGGAACAACAGGAATCAACCCATTGCTAAGCCACTTGGGAATCATAAAGGTTTTCCGAGATCTTACAGCGTACAGTATACGAGTGCTTGCAATTGCAATGCATAAATTGCAATGCATAGATAGCCTCACCGCTTAGCTGCATTCTATTCTTGACTAGGTCCAAGGGTTGAACAAACACAGTGGCTGCCATTCTGCACAACAAGCATGGTCACTAATCTATTTGCTACTTTGATTATGGACGTGTCGAGTTTATCGCATACGATTAGAAGAAACAGATATCGCTTGCTCACTGAAAACGTCAATGAGCACACAAGCTACTGATCCAAGTAAAGCACGTTGTCTGTGTACATCTGTGCACAGACTGTTTTAAGCAATTGTTCTAAGTTGAATGAATATTCATTCAGCGTCGAACTGCAGCAGAGGGAAGTTACATGCAGTACCTTAAAGCCACACAGCTAGTTTATAGTTATTACTATTCGCAATAATAAATTGCTAACAGTCTCAGACTTCAACAGGACACAAAAAATGAAAATTGGCTCCGCCAAAATTCGAAGAGTGCACACGGCATTCGTAAATGCCATTTACACTTACCACTGAGTTGCATACGATTCTTGATCAAGTCCAGAGGCTGAGTAACAAACACAGCCCCACACCTACACAAAGTCAATGAAATTCAATACTTGAGTATCACAGGAACCAGCAATCTAGAGACTACACCACTCTACTCATTCGCAGTGCACTCAACAGTTTAATACACTGTAGAATAGCCATATAAATATCCGCCATTACCACTTCAATATTGTCTGGCTTCTCCAAATACACACACTGCAAGGAACTGATCACAAATTAATAATAAACCCTTTTGCTGTGAACAAGTCAAAAGGATGCCAACCCTGGGTAAGTATATACACACACATGTATATTAACGAACAAATAATAAAGACTGATGTATGTACTACATGTACATGTACGTAAAGGAGTAATATAATATGCATCTATATTAATTATACATGCTACTTATAGATACTTAGTCTTGTCAGCAAAAGTTTCAAGAGCCTCCTTTGCCAAGGTACATGTAGTTGGACTAAATTATACAAATAAGAACATCTAGCGAATGCAGAGCACATGCCTATCAATACAGGTACCTTTGCATTTCAAGGCAAGGGATTATAGACTTATGTTCACATGCAACAGCTGTATTAATGGGCATGAATAGATTAGCTCCTATAATTATAGAGAGTATTATAAATGTGTATTAGCTACGTGTAAAAACAGCCATAATGGTACATTTTAAAGGGCAGTTCGATCGACTGCAATACACAAACGTACGTACATCTACACACGTACATCTACACTAAAATTAATAAGTACATTGCAGTATATGTTACATTTCAGCTCCTACACAGGTTATCATACACTGCTACATGTACTTACCCAGCAGTGCCACCTAACAGAAAGTTCACTGAACGAGGAAGTGAACCAGGAGGAATGCTTCCACCAGAGTTAACCTTCGAAGGAGCTGAATTTTCTTTCACTGCCATAGCACCACTCATCACTATGAAATGAATCTTTATAGCTATACAAATTCAAATAGGTAAATTAACTAGACTGCACTGTAGTGTACGTACCGGTATGTTACGTTTTTATGTACTGCTGGGCGTGGCACCCTAACACGATCACTTTGCTATATGGAACGCCGCAGAGGAGGGAGGACACGATTAACCTTAGCTCTAATTAGCTAATTATCGCGACCTTTTAATTACATTCTTTGAACAATTCATCTTTTCTTTCTTTATAACCTCTACATATTGGAGCCTTTTCTCCTACTAGAGACTAAGAGGTACCCCTATGGCCAAGTTGTCAGGACCTGAAGGTAATAGGACCTATATAAGAAGCACCTCAAGTACTCCTATCTCTAAGATCCCTGTGAGAAGCATCCCAGGCAGTCTGATCTTGTCTCTGTGAGAAGCACTCTTGATCCTGGAGACAGGATCCCTATGAGGAGCACCCCAGGCACTTCTGTCTCCAAGATCCCTGTGAGAAACACCCCAGGCACTCCTGTCTCTGTGATAAAGCTGCAACATGGAATTGTTTAGTTCAGAGTGTCTCCAACATGAAGAACATCAATGACACTAACAGTCTCAGCTTCTAGCACCCCTTTATTTGTATGGTTTGCTCTGTGCCTGCAAGAATTGCCTGTCACTCATACTGCACAGGGGCATAGCTAGACATTTACTAAAGGGGTTTCTGAAGAATTTTGGACCACGCCCACTTCCGGTGACACGCCCCTTAATTATACCGGTTACACCCCTTATGGCTGCATTTTTTTAGAAGTCGTAGCTTCATTGACAGTGGGCATATGAGCTCTGAGGTTGGTGGCTGAGAATCAGATTGTGGTGAGACTGCATATAGGTACTAGACTCGCCAGCCAGCCCTTGGGAAAGGGACTGGTCAAACTCCGTGTAGAGACTCGTGTAACGTTTGCCACGATATTTGTGGCAACTAACCGCATGCGGTTACCGCAAGATCAATGATAGTGACGTTTCACTAGAAAACTCTATGTATCACATGCAGTATACTGACGTCACGAAAACCGCAGCCACTTAAAATATTTTCTGATATGCTGACTGTGCAACACAAGTCTCAACACAGAGTTTGACCAGTCTATAATATCTACTGTTCGCCTGCAACAGTGACGGCTTGCGAGTCTATATAGGTACATGCAGTCTGGAGTCTGAGCATGCAGTAGAGGAACTGGGCTGACAATCAGGTCTCTTATCTTGGATTGCAGAAGCTAAACTAGTATTAATGATAGGTATTGAAATAAATCCAGGCTAGATATCAATCCATACTCTTGCTAGTCTCCAGCCATTAGCAGTATACACTGTAAAATACAGTCTGGAGTCTGACTCTGAGCAGTAGTAGAGGAACTGGGCTGATCTTGGTCTCTTATCTTGGATTGCAGAAGGTAACTAATAGGCACAATAAAAGCACATGATCAGCCCCACCCATTTTTCAGCAAGCAAGGGGGTTTCTGGGCAACTAGGAAACCATTAAGCTACGCCCCTGCTGCAGTACTGTTCTGTGTGTCCCAATATGTAGAGGTTATAAAGAAAGAAAAGATGAATCGTTCAAAGAATGTAATTAAAATCGCGATGATTAGCTAATTTAGAGCTAAGGTTAATCGTGTCCTCCCTCCTCTGGGAACGCCGTTTGCGACAAAATTCAGGCAGAATGTGATAGGCGTGTGCATCCAATATAAAATCGATTTTTGAAGATCCATTTTTAATAATCGATTTTTTACAGTTGATTTTCGATTTACACGTTGATCGATCTTTGACAATCGATCTGATAATCGATTTTTGAAATTCGATTTTTGATAATCGATTTTTGATAATCGGCCTAATCACGAGTCCATGTCATAGAGGGCGACTGATTTATGAGACAATGTTTCTGCACGGTTTCTGTCGCTGAATCCAGGGGGGCTTTGGGGGCTTGAGGAGCACCCCCCTGTCCTCCCAGACAACCATGAAACTAATCGTATCACTCAGTAGCTAGCTAGCTAACTCTATCTCATTGACACAACGATTACAAGTCATGACCACGCCCAATTGAGCATGTGCAATCAGTATTGCCATTCCAATGTTGTTATGTAATGCTAATTGCATGCATAATAGATCCTCTGCACTATCCCAGTCACCTCTTGCTCCACTGAGAGATACTGAGAAGCAATGACTAACACTAGAATGACTGGACATCCCCATTGTGATTGACCAGTTTGCTAGGATGTACCCCAGAAGAATAGTGCATGGAGATCCTACAAGATGACTGACTCATAATTATGTCTTATTATCACGCTATGCATGCATTAGATCCCATTTGAGTGTATTTAGCAGGGAAATATGAGCTATAGTACCGGTGTAGAAGCGATATGGGGCTCCCCCCCATTTCAGGGCCCCCGGGCCCTAAAACGCTAGCGATTTGGGGCCCCCCCACGGCCCTATTTCACTAGCGCTTTGAGGCCCCTCCAGCGATATGGGGCCCCCCTTATAACTTGCAGTGTAGATGGTATCTATGCTTGTAGCCTCAGCCTCATGGTCTAAGTAAATCTAGATGTCCCTTGCTGGCTAGATCTTGCACAGTACTTACTCATAATTAGCTCTCTTGCTGACTAAGTGCAGAGTTTAATAACACCATGACTTGCAGGTGCTATTGGCTAATGTTAGGCTAGCTATACCAGAGCAGGAAGATATAGATCTATCCTCAATACTTTAACTGAACTCGAGAAAGTTGTT